>NC_143396.1:170346631-170652624 GCF_052110815.1 Crocodylus siamensis
CAAGGGACATAAAAGGCAACAAAAAAGCATTCTGCAAGTATGTTGAAGGCGAAAGGGAGAAGTGTAGGTCCCTTACAATGAAGAAAGCAATCTAATAGGGGATGATATGGAGAAGTGCTGAAGTATTTAATACTTTTTTTTACTTCATGAATACTTCAGTCTTCATGAATAGATGGAGGAGAAGATAATCAGCCTGAACTAGGGCAAGAATGAATTGGAGATTTCTTAGAGAAGCTGTATGTTTTTAAGTCTGTGTGGCCAGACAAGGTTCATCCTAGGACGCCCAAGAAATTGACTGAGGGTAATCCAGAGTGATTGGCCAACAACTCTGAGAATTGTGGAGGTTGGATGAGGTCCTAGATGACTGGTAAATGACAAATATAGTTGCCCGTCTTTAAAAAAGAGAAAAATGAAGATCCAGGGAATTACAGACCAGGCAGTCTATCCTTAATAGCTGGAAAGATAATGGAGTACATAATCAAGGAATCTATTTCTAAGCACCTAGAAAATAACAAAGTACTTGGGAACAGCCAATGTGGATTTATCAAGAGCAAATCATGCCTGATCAACCTGACTTCCTTCTTTGACAAGGTGATGGGTTTTGTGGATGTGAGAGAGCACTGTCACCTGCCATTCTCATTAGTAAGCTAAGGAAATACAGTCTAGATCAGAGGTGTCAAACTGATCCAACCCTGAAGGCAGTATGAGTTGTGTGGAACCCCACAAACCAGTCCCACATTTTGGTCCTGCTCTAGCCACCATGGGCCTGTGCCTTCCCATCCCAGAGCTGCACACAGCCACTCTGGGGCTGTGCTACACTTGGTAGCTGTTCCACCACTCTGCTGGCATCATGCAGGAGGTGATCCTCCCCCTCTGTGTGATGCTGGTCAGGCCGCAGCTGGAGTACTGCATCCAGTTCTGGGCACTGCGCTTCAAGAGGGATGTGGACAACATGGAGAGGGTCCAGAGGAGGGCCGCTCGCATGATCTGGGGACAGCAGGGCAGGCCCTATGAGGAGAGGCTATGGGACCTGAACCTGTTCAGCCTCCAAAAGAGAAGGCTGAGGGGGGATCTAGTGGCCTGTTATAAACTAGTCAGGGGGGACCAGCAGGCACTGGGGGAGTCCCTGTTCCCCCGAGCACTGCCAGGAGTAACCAGGAATAACTGTTCCAAGGTGGCAGAGGTGATTTAGGCTAGATAACAGGAGGTGCTACTTCACGGTTAGGGTAGCTAGGATCTGGAACCAACTTTCAAGAGAAGTGGTGCTGGCTCCTACCCTGGGGGTCTTTAAGAGGAGGTCAGATGTATACCTTGCAGGGGTCGTTTGACCCCAGCACTCTTTCCTGCCATGGCAGGGGGTCAGACTTGATGATCTGCTCAGGTCCCTTCTGCCCCAACCTACTATGAAACTATGCAGGGCTATCCAGCACACCCCATGTGCTTCCTGTGAGTCTCTCCAAGACCCATGGACAATACAGGGGCCAGATGATACATGTCCACAGGCCAGATCTAGCCCACAGGCTGTATCTTTGACACCTCTGATCTAAATGAATATACTGCAAGGTGGATATAAAACTGGTTGGATCATTTTCTTTCAAGAATAGTCATCCATGGCTCAGTGTCTAATTGGAAGTTGGTAATGAGTAGGGTTCCTTAGGGGTCTGTCTTGGATCTGACTCTGCTCAGTATCTTCAGTAATGATTTTGCAGATCACATTAATTGTAGAGTTAGCAAATTTACAGCTGACACCAAGCCAAGTGAAGAAGCTGAGGTTTAAGGATTCAGAATGATCCTGATAAACTAGGGAATGGTCTAAAATTAATTGAATGATATTCAGTAAGGACAAATGCACCTTACCCCACACCCATTGGAGCCACCTGCCCTTACACACACGGTAAATACATAATTAAATCATAGGTCTTTAAGTAAGGTATTGCACAATTCTCTTACAACAGTTTGGTCAAAACTTGAGCCAAGTATCTTAAATATCAAATTGGCAAATAATCTCTGAGTACTAGTAAGTTCAAACAGAGAAACAGGCATTGCCCTTGGCATGTAGGTATAAAAATGTATTTGCTAATGTCTGATTTGCAAATCAAATACAAACTTGGGAGAGATTTGGTGATTGCAGGCACATTCCCTTGATTATTTGATTAAAGCAGAGTTGAGCAAAGTTCAAAGCAAGGTACTGTAGTCAGTGTGACTTTTGAAAAACTGAAGTCTCAGATGAAGTGTGGACTCTAGGTGAGACATTGCCAGCACTGAACAGAGTGAAAGATTCACTTCCATTGACTTGCAAGCAACTCCTTTTAATACAGCCCTTTTAATAGTCCTGACGTTTCTGTTTTTCTGCAGCACTGCTGGCTCATATTCAGCTTTTGTTCCACTGTAACCCCTAGATTCATTTCTGTGTTACTGCAGTCTAGCCAGTCATTCCCCAGTCTCTGTTTATGTGTGAAGCTTTTTTATCCCAAATGTAGGATTTGGTATTTGTCCTTGCTGAATTTAATTTGATTAATTTTAGACCATATGCTGAGCTCTAGGATATACCACCAGTAGAAAAATGGACTTAGTGTCACTTGACAGCACTGATAATGCAAGGCAGACATGCAAGTCCAAGTGACAGTGACAGCTACCTCAGGGCTCAGGTCAGTAATATTGATCAGTTAAGCTGGTAGCCTGGTTATAAGTATGTGGCTATTATTCAGTTATGTTTGGAAAAGGAAGACATGGTCTTGGGAAATGGACTTTTAAAATGTTTAGCCTTCCAGCAACAAGAAGCCAGTGGGAAGAAACACTGAAAGAGCACATGTTAAGCAGAGGCAGATGGAGATGCATGGCAGAATAGAGCACAGCTGCTTCAAGCATCTGGATGAAGAATCATTACTGACCATGGCACATCTCAACCACCTAGACCAGGATGAGAGACAAGCATGGAGAGAGCCTCAGGAAACGGCTAGGATACAAGACTAGAGCTGGCAGCCAGGGGCAAGGCAGGTCTGTGTTTTGCATGAATGTACTATACTGTGGCCTTGTCAGGTTTAAGGTCTGCTAATCAAGATACCCATTGCCAGGTGTATATAAGGCCATGCATATCAAATAGTCATATCAATGCATGGAGTCATAGGGATAGACTCTTTGGCTTCTCTAATCAGAAAAAAGGGTCCACTTGGTAACAACAGGCTGCCATCGTAACAGCATCTGAGGCTGAGGCACACCCTCTCCCAACTCATACCACCTATGGTCACCAAACAACCAGTGAGTGCCCAGGGATCAGATGAGACCTGCAGGCCTACAGGTGATTTTCTGGGTTAAATCTTAAGTCCCTGAGCCAGCTAATTCCCAATTTGTGGGCAGATGGCAATGAAAGAGAACAAGATGCAAAAGGCTTCATGTTTGGTTCCTGAACTTGCCAGGTCAGGCCAGTTCCCTTGGTTGTAAATGTTTTTAAGAGGGTTTTTTTGTCAAGCCATTAACTTCATCATGTATGTTCCTCAGAAGTTTTAGTGATCAGCAGGGATCCAGGTTTTCCGTTTCCCATAGGAAAACAGAGAAAAATGCTGCTTTTCTCCTTTACCAGAGGAAAGCATGGATTTTTTTACATTTTAATGGAGAAACCCATAGATTTTGCACTTTTGCAAAGAGCTCTCTGCAGGCTGGCAGAGTTCTGACCTGCAAGGCACTGCGAAGGGGCGGGAGGAGGGCCGTCTATGTGTATGTATATGCACATGGCCGCCAGGCATCCTGGAGAACAGCTCCTGAAGGTAAGGGCGGGCGGGGCGGGTTGTGACCCGCAAAGGGAAGGGGATGGGCAAGGCTGGGGTTGCTGCACAGCCAGGGACTGCACGGGGCTTGGGGCACGAGGCTGGAATGTGTGGCTGCAGGGACCCATTAGCGAGTGGAATGAGGCCACAGGTGGCGGGGGGGGGCGAGCCAGATGGCCGGCTTTCCACCACTGCGTTCACTCCTGGCAGGGCAGGGGAAACACATGCCCCCAGATTTGTGTGCGGAGCAGAGGTGGGCGCGGGCTGCCCACTGCAGGCTCGGGCTCCCAGCCCTGCTGCCCTCCCCTGGGGCCTCCACAGCCCAGCAGGTCTAACCCAAAGCTCTTTGACACTGCAAGCTCCATCCTGCCCTGGCAAAGCATCCCTTGCCTGCACAGGGGGCAGCAGCAGGGGGCAAAACTCCATGCTACAGCCCCTGCTGCTGCCACGCAGGAAGGGGATGCCTCACCAGGGCCACGTGAGCTCACATCAGCAAGCAGCTTCCCTGCATGGCCCTGCTCTGCAGAGGCCTGGGGGGAAGGCAGCAGGGCGGGGAGCCTGACTGAGCCCACAGCAGGCAGCCCATGCCTACCCCCCACCCCATGCACAGATCTGGGGAGTATGGGTCCCCCCTGCCTCCTGAGAGTGCGCACAGTGGCAGGGAGCCAGCCCCACCCCCTGCCCAAGCCTGCAGTAGGCTTGCAGGCAGCAGATGTTGGGGGAGCCAGGCTCCGTGCTCTGTTCTGCTGCAGCAGCTGCTGCCTTATGCCGGCAGCAGCCAAAGTTCGGATGCCGCTGTAGGGGGAAGGGAGCTTTCCACCTGAATCCCTGGCCCTGTAGCCCTGGCAGCTGTCCCCTCACCCCCAGAATGGGTTGGGGGGGGCAGGGGGCTGTGGGTGGGGAGCAAGGGGCATCAGCAGGGCTGGGGGTTGGGGGGGGCTTCATGGGCAGCAGCAATGCTGGGGGGCTGCAGGTTGAGAGTGAGGGACCTGGACCTGCATTCTGTGAGCTAAGAGGGCAAGGAGAGTTCTGATTTTCCATGATAAAAACCCCCAAATCAAATTTATAGGTATTTAGAATTTTTTTTATTATAACGATTGAGGCACTAATAGGCTTCCAAATTGTTTAAAATTGTAAATATCTAAAAAAAAACCCATTGTATTCAGCTGATACATACATATATATATAGTGGCCTTTCATTTTAATCGTGGATTTTGGGTTTTTAAGATACATACATATACATAAATAGATAGATAGATAGATCTCTCTATATATCTATATCTATCTATATCTATATCTATATATATAGTGGCCTTTCATTTTAATCGTAGATTTGGGGTTTTTAATCAGAGAATTTTCCTTTTTTTTATCAGAGTATTTGCCATTTTTTATCAGGGAAAACCAGGCTCCCTGGTGATCAGGACTTCTTGGTGGACAGAGATCATGGAGCACAAGGCCTCAGTAGCAGAAGCAGAAAGTTATGGTGCTGTCCTCTGACTGTAGAGCCCCTGCCTTCAAATCCTGTCCCTGCCTCAAGCTGCTGTGAGTGAGGAGCTCTCATTACTACTGTTATAGAATCACAGAAAATGAGGGCTGGAAAGCACCACAGTCATCTAGTCCAACCCTCTGCTCAAAGCAGGACTATTCCCAATTACATCACCTCAGCCAAGGCTTTGTGTAGCTGAATCTTAAAAATCTCCAAGGATGGAGATTACACAACTCTGGGTAGCCTGTTCCAGTATTTTACTACCCTCCTTGTGAGAGTTTTTCCTAATATCTAACCTAAACTTCCCTTGCTGCAACTTGAGACTATTGTTCCTTGTTATAACAATTGTAATACAACCTATTATGATCAGTCAACTTAGTTTAGAAAAGCTAAATGTTGAGATAGCATGTCAAGACTGAGAAGCATCTGCAGAGCTGTTTGAAGATTTAAGACTGGAATAGCAAGAGGTGTAATAAGATGTGATTGATTTGTACTGCTTCCAGTAGCAGAGCGTGCCTAATGTTCTCTCTAGTTGCAGATTTCTCAAACCAAATGCCCTTCCTTCAGTCCTGGGATCTGTTTTGCTTTTTGCTGAAACATCTGGACTTGGGAATGGAAAGTAAATTCAACTCATTAGCGGGTCTAATACCAAATGTCCCATATCACAGAATCCAGGCAGACAGGCCACATCTGAATATGGTGCTTTATTTCACCAATCCTGCAGCTCTATACCAAACCTGATCTAATAGCATTTAGAAACTGTTTATTTTTGCACAACGTCATGCAGAGAGACCTGTCAAGTACCAAACCCCTTTGTTTGGGCTGTTTTGCCAGGACAATGTAATTCCCACCATTTGGTATTTGTCCCGACAGGGTCAGGAGCCTGATACCCAGCAAGACAAATACAAAATAAGGGCTGCTTTCTAATCTAATGTGATTCTCCTTGTGATTTCAGGTGAGGCATCTCTCCTGGCATATGGGCACATAGCCTGGGATGCCCAAGTCTAATGGATGGTTTCATGTCAGGAACATGATGGCTGCAGTGTTAGGGCTAAGCAGTGGGACTTCCCCATACATCCAGAGCAGTGGGATGCAACATGTTCCCAGCTCAGATAATCTTCTTGCACATGGGGGCCATCCAAGAACTCCATTCTGAGGTCTACATCACCGTGACCTTCTCCTCTCTCAAGGGAGGGCTGGTCATCTCCCTGCCTCTTCCATTCCAGCAATGGTCTCTGTAGTCCACCAACCCCCTTATTCTGTCATTCTCAAAAAGAGTTTACCATTTGCTCTCAGACTTATCAGGAGCCATCACTTCTTGCTCCCTTAGGATCAATCCTAAAACAAGCCTGAACATCTCATCCTTCCCCACATTTGTCTGTCCAACCTAGAACTAGATGGAGACCACTGAATGTGGAAATAAGACTGTCACTATGGAAATGCGTGAGCTGGAATCAGTGTCCCAGATGTGAAAGGCTCCATAATCCACTGCCTGAGTCAGCCAGCTGATCTGACCCATGGGTGCCCAACATCCTATTTCCCAGTCCTGTGACTTCAGCACTCTCTGAGGACCTGGGATCAAATGAAAATGGTGCCAAAGGTGTGGAAAACTCCAGACCTCATCCCATGAAAGAACCTTTGCTCCTAATATGGGGCCAGAGTGGAGCCAGTGACCAAGAGACGAATGTTTCTGCATTCCCACTGCCATTCCTTTGCACCTCCTGTGCTGTTGTTTAAACCAGCTTGGAGACATTGCTTTTCAAATATTAGTCAGGAAACATTCCCTTCCACTCACTCATTCCCACTGGGCGATGCCCCTTTTTTCTTAGGTCACAGCCTTAGTGAAGGTTAGAACCTATAAATTTTGAGAATTTTCCAAATCTTTCCTTTAAGGACATTTAGATAGATCTTATCGTGGAGGTTTGCATTTCTAATCAGTGTCATTAAAGAGATATGCTAGGTTCTGTGCTATATATGTATATAAGGAGCAATGCTCAAACATCGGTCACCTTTTCAGCACTCACTCTTTCCTAGCATTGGCAACTTGGGCACAAGGGAACATCATGAAGTGGCTGGTGCTGCTGAGTTTGGTGGCACTCTCACAGTGCCTTGTGACAAAGTGAGTATGGCAGAATATGTTGCTTTGGTTTAGTTGGCTTGGTTTTGTATCACTTTTTGAACCCAAACAGCCAAAAAAATTCACGGTCTTAATTATTGTGAAGGTTAGAAGAAGAAACTGATGATGGAGTCAGGTCTGTCTTTGATGCAATTCTGAAGGCACAATTTCCAGGTTCCTTGGATGCAGCAGGAATAAAACAGGAGATGATCATTTATTTGTACACAGTACTGTCCTTCAACCAAAACCTAGCTTTGTTTTCTTTTTCTCAGGGCAACATTCCCAGTATTTTGTCTGTGTATTGGGGACTTCTTTGCAGTCTTTTCTCTCAGCTTCTAGAGATTGTGTGCTGTGTCTTTCAGAAGTATAAACCCCCTTAGACCAATGCACTGTCAAAACCCCACCACCTGCTCATGGCTTCATTTTCAGCAGTAACATGTGCCTGTCCTTGGGGTGAAAACTGCTATTATTTAAGCCATCTGGTCACCTAAGAGAGCTTAAGGACTTCTCAGAACTATCTTAATTGAACACCAGTGATTACACCCCTCAAAAGTGTAGAAGTTAAAAAAAAATAACTCAACTTTCAGTAACACCCTATATCCTCCTGGCAGGTTAGAAAAGCACTTATCCAGAATGGTTTATACAGGGATGATCCTGCCTTGAGCAGGGCGTTAGACTAAATGACCTCTGCAGGTCCCTTCCAGCCTTGTTTTCTATGTTTGCCTTTACTGTATCATCTCAATGGAGTCTAATGTTGTGTCTTTCTGAATAAACCAGTCCCAGGCTGGCAAAAAGTTTATAATTTAACACTGATGCAGTCTTTAAACTGCTTGTTTATTTACAGTGTCTTCCTGTCTGGGAAAATTCATATCCCCCAAAAGCATCTTGCTCCCAGTCATAGGAAAGTAGGCCTGGAAGAGACCTCATGTGGTCATCTAGTTCAGTCTCCAACTCAAGGACCACTACTAAAGAGCATTCCAGCCAAGTGGCTGTCTAACCCACTCTTGAAAATTTTTAGAGATGGAGATTTCACAGTTTCTTTAAGTAGCCTGTTCCAATGCTTGACCATCCTCATAGTTAGAAAGCTCCTTTTAATCGCTTATCTAAATTTCCCCTGCAGAAGTTTGAGGCAATTGCTCCTAGTCCTGTCCTCTACAGCCACAGAGAAACAGCCTGCCTCCATCCTATCTAAAATTGCCATTCAGGAATTTGAAGACTTATCAAATCCCCACTCAGGCTTCACTTCTCCAGATTAAATAACTTTAGTTCTTTCAGCCTTTCTTTATAAATTATGTTTTGGAGGCCTCTAATCATTTTTGTTACTCTGAACTGGACTCTTTCCACGGATGGTTTCTTTGATCATTTTTTCCAAGATCTTCCCAGGGATTGAGGTCAAACTGATTGGCCTGTAGTTTCCTGGGTCTTCTTTCCTCCCTTTCTTGAAGGTAGGCACTACACTGGCCCTCTTCCAATCTTCAAATACTCTGCCCGAGCGCCACAAGTTCTTGAATATCCTTGCCAGTGCTATGATGTCTGCCAGTTCCCTTAGCACTCTTGGGTGCAATCTGTTCGGACCAGCTGATTTGTGGGGGTCCAGCCACTCAATGTGCTCCTTCACAAGATCTATGCCAATAGTTGGCATATATTCACCCTCACCCTGGTCATCCCGCATCATGATAGGCAGGGTGGTTCCTTTGGGATGGTGAAAAACCAATGCAAAGTAATCATTAAGCTGATTGGCTTTTTCTTGCATGTCAGGAGTCAGCTGCCTCAATTTGTTTAGCAGGGTTCCAACGTTGCCCTTGTTTTTCTTTTGACTCCCCATGTATCTGAAGAAGAACTTTTTATTGTCCTTGATTCATGTAGTCAGTTTGAGTTTGGTTGCAGCCTTGGCTTTCCTAGTCCGCTCCCTACAGGCGCAGACCAGTGTGGAATACTCCTCCTTAGTAGTGTTTCCTGTCTTCCATCCTTTATAAGCTGTTCTTTTTAGATGTAGGAGGTCCATGATCATCCTGTTGAGCCAAGGGGGTTGCTGAGCCCTTTTACCACCTTTTCTATGGGTTAGGATGGACTTTCCTTGTACTTCTAGGATTGCTTCCTTAAGGAGCAACCACTCATCATGAACTCCCCTCCCTGTCAAATCATGGCCTCTCAGGACCTCAAGAAAAAACCTCCTGAGCTTATGAAAGTCAGCTTTCTTAGAGTCAAGAGCTACTACATTGCTGGATGACTTGCCGGCTTTGTGATGGACAGTGAAAGTGATCAACTTGTGGCCACTGTCACCCAGCTTCCCTTCGATTCTTAGGTCATTGATTAGATCACCCCCTTTGGCCAGTACCAGGTCCAGCAGTGCCTTACCTCTTGTTAGCCCATAATCTTGAGACAGGTAGAGCTCATCCACACATGTGAGGAAGCTTTGAGACTGATAGGATTTGGCTGAGCGCTCTTCCCATGAGACGTCCAGGTAGTTGAAGTCACCCACGACAACCATGCACTGAGAGTGTGCAGCCTTAGCCAGTTCCCTGTGAATTCATGGTCAAGCTCTCATTCCTGATTTGGAGGTCTATAGTAGACTCCTACCCTGTGTTCCCTTCACTACGTTTTCCCTCATATTCTAACCCAAAGGGGCTTCAGTCTGTGGCAGGGCACTGTTGGTGCCTGCCACTTTAAGGGCAGAGCCAAGCAGTCAGCAGGTGCTTGATTGTGCCAGCCATTTTAGATCCCTGGCCGTCTACATAAACAGAGCAGTTCACTGCTGGCAGGCAGGCAGTAACATTGCCTGTCTGCAAGGCTGCATGCAACAACCTGGAGATAAGGGCAGGAGCTCTAGGGGATGGTTTGGAGGCTCCTGGTCTTGGGAATGACCTAAAACTGCACCCTGCTGGGAGTGGGTGGCCTGGTGGGCTCTCAGTGGCATGGGAGCCCCCAGGAAATGCCAGGCCAGTTACCACCCTGGTGAAAAGCAAGTAGGGGCATCTTAACTCCAGCCCTCACCTTTGAGTGGGTCACTTATCATCAGAGCAGGGTAGGCAAGGTAAGCTTCAGGAGGCGCCTAAGCCTGCTGGGGGAGTGACCCTGCAGGGCCAGGCATGCTTCCAGGAGCACCTGAGCCAGGAATGAGGGACCTCAATCCCTAAGGCAGGCAGGAGGCATAAAGCCAACCGAGGGACTCGACTGGGCTTACTAGGAGGGTCAAAAGAGCCAGGGCCCCACCGCAAGGGATGCCCATGATGAGCTCCAGGTCCCGACTGGCCTGAGATCAGGCCATGTCTTGTGGAAGCTGAAGGGGCCACAGCTAATGGGCAAAGGGGATGGTTGAGCCAACTGCCTGAGATGCCATCTGCAAGGCTTGGACCACGGTGTAGGGGTGGAACAGAGTCACGGATAGCACCCCCAATAACGGGGTGTACAATGGGCAGCCTCCTGCCTAATTAACACTCAATTATGTTCCATCAAGGTGTGGCAGGAGAGACAGGTGGGCGGCATGCCCAGAGGCAGGTGGGGAAACTAGCCCTGTGGCTAGTCAGGGACCCCCCACTTTGCCACACAGTCATCCTCCTTGGGTGCCAATCTCAGCTTGTAGGGATGTGTAGCTCTCCTTCACATAGAGAACTATACCTCCGCTCCTTTTTTCAGCACAATTTCTCTTGTACCCATAGTCCAGTCATAGGAGGAGTCCCACCAGGTTTCTGTTATCCCTATGAGATCATAGTCATTTCTGTGTAGCAGAAGGACCAGACCTTCTGTTTATTACCCAGACTCCTGGCATTAGTGTACAGGCAAGTATGTCATTGGAGGCCCTAGGCTTCCTTGAGCTCATGGAGAAGCTCTGTTTCTAGGCTGAGATAGGAGTGGGGTCCCTCGAGCACCCTAACCTGCTGATTTTGTGGCTGATGCTTGGTGAGCTTGTGCTGGTGTTTATCTGCTCATCCTCCAGTGAGCTTAATTTAAAGCCCAGTCAAGCAGGTCAGCCATTCTGGCTGAGAAGAGCTTCTTCCCCAGTGAAGTCAGGTGCAGGCCATCTCTTCCCAACGGACCATTGCCTCTCTCTCCAAATTGCAGACTGTGCTCATAGAAGCCGAAGCCTTCACGATGGCACCAGCACCAGTCTTCTGTTTACTACCTCAGTTTGTCTCACCCTCCTCAGCCCATGACCCATACCCAGAAGGACCAAGGAAAAAACCACCCGTGCCCCCAACCCTCTAAGCCCCACTCCCAGAGCCCTGCAGTCATTCATGACCTGGCTGAGATTGCTCCGAGCTGTGTCATTTGTGCCCACATGGATAAGGAGCATGGGGTAGTGGTCAGAGGACAGGATAAGTTTGGGGATCCTCTCAGCCACATCCCAGATACGGGCTCCCAGGAGGCAGCAGACCTCCCAGGCTAAGGGGTTGGGGCAACAGATTGCTCCCTCTGTCCCCCTCAGGAGGGAGTTTTCCATAAAGACCACTCTGCATTTTGTCTTAGGGATGGTAGCTGGTCACGTTTCTTCCTCACTTGCAGAAGCTGGCAGGTCTGCAGGTTCTACTGGTGCTGACAGGGGTTTGTACCTGTTGCAGAGATCCGGGGGGGGGTGACCTCCAAGCCTTGAGGCCTGACACAACCTTTGTCCAACCCCCTGGATGAACAGTATGTGAGTGACTTTTGGCCTCCCTTGTCCTGGCAGGCAGCCTAGCTCTTTCCTCTTCTTTCTTTGGGTAAAGGGCCTCACAGTAGGAGTCAACCTCCTGTTCACTATCCCTGATGGCCCACAGCCTCTGCACCATGATCTGGAGTTCCACTCTCTGGCATTCCAGAGACTCCAAAACAGAGCAGATTTCACAAGGGGAGGTTGCAATGCTGATCCCATGTGCCCGCAGTCATGCCAGGCAGCCCCCACAGTCGAGAGCCAGGGGCTCTGTTTGAATGGAGGCCAGAACCATGGGTTCTGTCTGGGTGGAGGCCTCAGCAGTACCAGAGCGGGGGATCCCACCACTGGAGGGAACCTCTGGGTGCAACGTGTGCCACCCACCATTGCACAGATAGTAGTCTGGCTACTACTGTGCCAACCGTTCTCTTCAGGCTTGCCACATAGGGCCTCATGCCCCTCCTGCTTGCCTTCCTGCACAAACTCCCACTCTAACTCACACACCGGGACAAGAGCATGCCTGTTTGCGTGCTCTGTTTCGCAAGGCTCTGGTTGCATGGATTCCTGGGGGTTGGGTGAAGTAGGAAGAAGTCTCACTCTGGAGCCAGGGCCAAACTGCAGCTTTTGCCGTTGGTGGGCCCTTTTAAACTCTGCATGTGTGCAGTAGGGCCCACCAGTGCCACACTGCTTTTGGGGAGCTGGGGGGCAGTCCTTCTCTGGCAAGAACACAGAGAAGGGCACGGGTGAGTGCTCCCTGCCCTTCCCATCTCACGCACCCGATGGCACTGGTTGCATGGCTCCCTGGGGGGCTGGGCCAAATAGGAGCTGGGGGGTGGAGGGGAAGCGGGACCCTCCTCAGCTCCTCTCAGCTGCCTTGCAGCTGAACTAACTCCCACCCACCGCGGATCACACTTACGTGCCGGCTGTGCTGGAGGTTGGGGTCAGGGTCCGCTGGGATCCTATTGGGAGTCCCAGGGTTCATGGGGACACAATGGGGTTCTTCTCATGTATCTCACTCTGGAGCCGGGGTGAAAATGCCCTCCGGAGCTGGGGCCAAACTGATATAATCATTTTGAATTTTGTGATCTCTTTCCTGATAACTAGGCTGCCTCGATCCCTGTCTCCTGCGTCATCATCCTGAAGGACCCCAAAAAAACATTCAGTTAAACATTTGCAGATCATTAGGTCACCTTTGCTCTCTACTCTATCTTCACTGCATAGCAGGCCTAATTCCCCTTCCTTGTTTTTTATTATATAGCAAAAGAACCATGTACTATTTTATTTTATTTATTTTATTTTTTGCAAAGTCTAACACATGGTGACTTGAGGCATCTTCCTTATGGATCTGGCCCCCTTTCCACTCTTCATAGGCTTTTTGCTTAAACCCACTAACTAAACATCCACATGAACTTAGGAATGATCTCTGTCTATCCTTTTAGACATGGTCATTCATGGAGCCCTTCCCTAAAAGTTCCCTCTTCCTCCCTGGTTTGGGATGCTCATTCCAAATTGGTTATTGTATCTTTGGCTTACAGAAATCACAAACCTCCACATTCAAGTCCCAGAGTTCTGTAAGCCTCCTGCCTCCACTAACTAGTTTCCATAATTTCTCAAAGTCTGTCCTTTTGAAATTGAAAAAACCAAGCAATTTATGATCCAAGGTTGTTTGCTATGACCCCCCGCTCTTCTAGAACATCACTGCTGACTACAATTGCATCTAAAACAGCAATATATCCAATTAATTCAATGACCATTTGGTAAGTGAATCCATGAATTATCACAACCAGGAATATCTGGGCTTTATCATAATTAGAAGCCTTTATTCTGTACTCTATACCTAGACATTTAAAGGTTTCTATAATGACGTGTTTCCCAGTAGCATCTCTCTCACACACAAAGAAATTTCTATATATATCTCCGTCTGACCCTTGAAGTTTAAAGTAGACCTCTAGCACTAACTCTGTAGAATTAATATTATACTCCTTACCCAAAATGATTTGACTTCCACAATCTTTTTTTTGGAATGCTTTACATTCTCTCACATCATTAATGCACAATTCTTACTGAGCTCTATTTCTGTCTTCCCTGAATGAACTGCCCCTTTTAAAACCTGTATCAGAGATGGACTGCTCAAATTGGTTGCTATGCCACCTTCCCCCTTTCCACCTTTCTAGCCATTCATATGGACTCTAAAGTTGAGATGAGCCTAGTAAGTCTCCCCAGGGAATTTCTCTCAGAAATATTGGGTGTCTGCATCATCCAGTGGGGCTAAAAACTATTGTAAAGGTAAGTGGGTCCAGCTCCAAATTCAGACAGCTGACTCCCTCTGTGCTCTGTTACATTTTGATCTCCTATATAAGGTGATTTCTCCACTCCATAAGCCCTTGCTGCAACTTCCCACTGTTTGTGAAATCTAAACTGAGCAAACCTTTCCTGGCCACTCTCATTTCCCAAAAAACTTTCTGCCCTTTCTGAGAACCCTCCAGATGCTGCTTTAATATAGTTCACAGCTCTTTATTTCCTGTGATAAATTCCTCTGACCATCCTTGAGTTCTGTCAGACTTCACTCTTCATGCCATATTCATTGAATGGGAGATCAGTCCCTAACTTTTCTCCTGGGAAATTAGATTTTCACAGTATTTAGCATGGTGGATCCTGCAGCTGCTATTATATTACATACTGCCTGGGATTTTTCAAGTTCCAAAAAAAAAAATGTATCTGCCCAAATCCTAGTGACTTGTAAAATGGTTTCTGTACCCAATACCCTACATCTTTTTTTTTTCTTTGGATAATCCCAGCTATAATAATAAAATTTATTATTGCAGTGTGCAATGTATGCACAAATGCTGGGCTGACCTGTACTTCTTGAACACAAAGCTTATCTATTACCATTATTAATCAATTGCTCACTACGGCCTTCTTGTTCAGAGTTCCATTGCAAAAAAGGAAAACCCTGAGGACGACGCTTAAGGAACACGGCTTGCTGGTGGATTTCCTGAAGAATCATCGTTACAACTTAGGCTCCAAGTACATCCCTGGTATCATCAACGAGGATGCCACTGAGCCCATGACAAACAGTCTGGATGTGAGTATGCCAGGGCACTGGCTATGATATATACTCTTGCAGTCTCAGTGGTATACCCAGAACTGGCCAAGCCCCGGGGGGAAAAAAGACCATCTTGTAACACAGGTAGTTCCTGGTTATGTACTCTCCTCTCCACTTGAAGGCAAAGGTTAGCAGGACAGGTACGCTGTGGGGTGAAACTGCTGGCTTCATGTAGTTGCTCTCCTTCCCCTATAGAGCCAAGCTTGGATATTCTGTGACCTGAACTATATACAAATTTATTAATACAATAAACCATAGGAAGGAGTAGATATAAATATAAATAAATAAATATAAATAAACACCCACACACAAAACATGGTATTATATGCAGTATATGTACACTCCTTTACCTCCCCCACCCCCGCAGGATACAGGTAAGTAAACCAGAACAAAAGATAAAGACCAGGAAATATTAAACTCTATTGAAATACCCACTCACAACCATAAAATGCACATACACACAATATGAGGCGCTGACTCACAAAATATAAAGCGCATGAAGGTGCAGAGGAACTCTGTAAGGGACACCAAGGTCCAGGTTGTTCTGCAGCAGTGGCTGTGCCCCAGTGACAAGAAAGTAGGGGAGAAGATCCCCAGTACCCTTCTGGCCTTCCTTGCCCCAGTCAGAATATCCCCTGAGGAAGAAAAGCCTTCTGCTCAGGGTAAGAGGTCCATGCCACCTTGCGTGGCGCCGAGGTCTCTGTCTGTTCCCAGGCACTCTGGGCACAGGCCTGTGCTGGGATCCTGGCCTCATACCAGGGGGTTGCAAACCCAAACTGCCCCGAGCGGGTCCCAGGGCCCCAGTCCACTCCCAGACCCACCATGCAGCGTTGTCTGCACCAACTTCCTGGCCTCATGCCAGGGGTTGGAGACCTGAACCACCTCCAAGCAGTTCCCAGAGTCTCTCTTCATACACCACTCATGCACCAAGTGCCTGGCTCCACACCAGGGATTGGAGACCCAAGCTACCTCGTGCAGCTCCCAAGATCCCACTACGTGCACCAACACCACGCTCTTCAGCAGCAGGGCTGGCGCAGCTGTTTGCCACTCCCGTCTTCAGGCTCTTCAGGGCAACTCTTCTGCCCTGCTGGCCAGCTCTTACCAGCTCTTCTTTTCCCCCTCTCTTCTCTGTCCCTTGTCACAGCCGCTCATGTGCTGGGCATGTTGCTCTTTTATTCCCTCTGGAGGCCCTGCCCCCAGATTATGAACGGACCAATCAGGAAGAGGGGATGTGCAGTAGTCAACCAGGTCTGGCTTTTTGCCTCCCCGCCAACCTGGGGTGGGGCAGGGCAAGCTCCTACTTTGACATCACCTGGTTGGTGGGAAATCCCCATCAATCCTTTGAAGCCCTTTCAGAGCCAGCAGCCAGGGGGCTGTCAGCAAGCCCACCACAATTTAATAAATGTACCTCACACCTTTTACAACCAATTTTCCAAACCACCACTGGCCAATGTGCTTCCAACCAAGTGTCCACCTCCCTGCTGCCAGAAACCCACCAATGCCAGACTGCCAGCTATGAGGAGCAGAACAGGGCAAACTCATTACCAGAGAAACACCAGCCCAAGCTTTGTTCCTAACATGGGTTCCTTGGCCCTGTCCTTCAGTTGGTGCAAATCAGCTGGTAAAGAAGCTCTTCTTTATGACAGATGAGGATCACCCACACACGGAAATGGCTTTCTGTTCCTGAAACATTTCTGTCTTGCTTTTACAGCTTCAGTATTTTGGGACCATCTCCATCGGCACCCCCGGCCAGGAGTTCACCGTCCTCTTTGACACCGGCTCCTCCAACCTGTGGGTGCCCTCTGTGTACTGCTCCAGCCCGGCCTGCAGTAAGCCATATAAATTCTCTTGCCTTTGGACACAAACAAGGAGTAGGTGTCCCTATACCACCTTCTCCCTAGCTGTGCAGTATGATGCTATCTGACAGAGAATGGGTCCTAGCAGGACTATGTCCCAATATGCTCATGGTGAGTGGTGTGGATTTACTGCATCCACACAAATCCCATATCACGCCAATCCTCATTGTTTTATGTGAAGCTCAGTTCAGGAAATCAGGCATATCAGGGCTGGGAACTGCCCCAAGTGAGACTAGGCATCCTTCAAAGGTGAGATATGGCCTGGGGCCTACTGCCTGAGAGTCACTATCTGCCTTGGGCTAAGATCAGCAGAGTCCCTCAGAAAGAGTCCTAGTATATATGGAAGGAAGGAGGGTGGCAGAGGTGGGTCACTGACAAAAGTGTACTCTATGTAGGGCTCTAGCCAAGCTGGGAAGTCCATTTCTGTGAGGGAGCATCTTTGGAGACTGAAGTAGCTTTGGGTGGAGATCTCTGCTCTGTGAAGGGTATGAAATCCTGGCAGAAGCTTTTGGTGATGATGCGGGGGTGGGGGGCGGGGTGCAGCAGTTCAGGCTTCATTAACCTTTGTGTAATGGTAAGGGTACCTGGAGATTTTGGCACATGGCAAGCTCAACCATGGGGGACATGGCCCCATTCAGAGATGGGCTGGAGCTTGAGACTAAAACCCATTCAACGGCCAGAGCAGGAGCTTATCCCAACCAAGATTAGAAGTGAGCCACTCAGGTACAGGCCATAGAGCTCAGTGGCAAAGACTTCCTCCTTGTGGTATGTGCTGCAACTGCATTTTGTCCAGAGGAGTATTTAGCAAAGACTGTGATCATTAGCACAAAAGCTGCTACCTGCCTTGGGTGGCAAAATACAAAATGTCCTCATCACTCAGTCCTTCCAACAGTTAGCACTGCCCTGTTCTCCTTTTGTGGATCCAGGAAGGGTCAGTCTGTGACAATTCAACTCTGCTCTCCCTGCAGAAAACCACCACACCTTCAACCCAAAGATGTCGTCCACCTACCAGGCCACCAATGAGAACATCTCCATCCAGTACGGCACTGGCAGCATGACTGGATTCCTGGCTTATGACATTGTCCAAGTAAATCCCTCCTAAATTCTCAAAGTTTCTGGAATGGAGAAGGGGGAAAATAAGGACCAGATGGCACTGGGGAGTTGAAACAGAAATTACATGGGGTGTGAATATGGGAAGAGAATAGAAAAAAATAGAAAGGGCAAAGAAGAGGGAAGATGAAGGCAGGAAGCAAGCCAGAGATCATCGTATTATCATTCCATGACCCCAGGGTTTCTATTTACCCACTTCCAAGCACAAGTTATCCACAGTGCTGACTCCTGTCAAACTGCCAGGGTGCATGAATCCCACTAACCTCTACTGCTGTCTTCACAGGCCCCACATGGTCAGTGACTGGTGGAGATTCTCCTTTCCAAGCCGGTGCAGCTAAGTTCTCTCTCTGCAGTCAGCATGTAGTTAGACTAGTCCAGATCAGGAGCAAGCCCGAAGCAGTCAAATGCTTTCAGAACATTCTTGATACTTCTACTGTCTATATAGCCAATTATATTACCAAGGCTACATTCAGTACACATTCACATCAGTCACTGTTCAGTGAATTACACCTGTAAAACTACCCAGTTCAGCAGAAAGGTGCTACAGGGCAGAAGACCTAAGCCCAGCCCCAAACCACTCACCCCAGCTGTTTATGGGCAAAATCGATTTGAGGAGGGAGGACACAGTGCAAGGACCTTCTGAGCTAGTGCAGAGACTCCCTGCTCCATAAGTTTCCTCTACTACGACCACACAGCTTTCCCTAGGATGCAACATAGCTGATTATCACATCCCTTCCCCAAGGTTGGAAACATTCAAGTCACCCACCAGATCTTTGGCCTGAGCAAGTCTGAGCCTGGACCCTTCCTCGCTTATGCCTCCTTTGACGGGATCCTAGGTCTGGCTTTTCCCAATATCTCTGCCTCTGGAGCCACCCCCGTCTTTGACAACATGATGAGCCAGGATTTGGTGTCCCAGGACCTCTTCTCCGTCTTCCTGAGTTCGTAAGTCAGGGCTGGAGACAGCCCCTCTGCCAGCAGTGAAACTCACAATTCTGTAGTGCCTATGACACGGAGGAATCCCAGAGATGTTTAACCAGAAATCTCCAAAGGCAGGCCCCTCTCTGTAGTGAAATGCAGAAGCTGGTCTATGCTGGTGGCAAAAGAGGTTTTGGGAGGAACCACATAACAGCAACCCTAATGAAAACTGCAGAAGACATAGTTTATACTGGGAAAAATCCAGAGGTGTAGCAAAGCAGCTCCATGCCCGGAGCATTCAGTATGTACAGGGAACCATAGGCTGCTGCTGTGTCATCTGCAGTGGCAAAATCAGGTTCCACTGCAATGGTGGCTAGTTTTGAGTCCTCTTCCCACAAAGGCAGCACCCGAGGCTGCTGCCACAGTCACCCTCTCTCAGTTACACTATTGGAAGAACCTGGTTTCTAGATCCAATGAGAAAAAGAAGTTTGATTAAAAATGGTTATCTGGGGACAAGAAATCAAAAATGGATCTGTTTCCATTTAGAAATACTGTCCAGGAGCATTTGTAGATGATACTTTAAAGTGGGTTTAAAGTGGGTTAAATGCTTTTTGCACCGCTTTAATGGCATTGCTGTTTGCACATTTGGTGGCATATTGAACATTAATTCTAGCTGCTGTAGCACATTCAGCAGCATAATGCACCTTAAATGACTTTGGGATACAGCAAATGACTTTGGGGTGCTGCAAACTAAAACACCTCCAAGGAGTTTTAGTTTCCTACCCTACAGCCGCGGAGGGCAGCACCGGGCTCTGTGTGGCTCAGGGGCTGCATAGGAAGACCATACAGGCAACCCGGCAGCAGCCCGGGAAGGCAGGCTCTACGGAAGGAAAAAGAAAAGCAGTGAGCCTGATCTTTTTCCCCCTCCCCCAGAGTCTGCCTGCACTGTGTGGGGGCCTGGTGCTTCCCTCCATGGCTGTGGTGCCCCCGGGACTGCCCGAGTTGGGTGCCTGCAGGCAGGTGCCACCTGGGGGTGCCCACTGCTGCTGTGGAGAGAAACACCAACCCCCACCTGGCAGCTCAGGGACTGCTCTGCCTGCCAGCAGCTTGCTCTCCCCCCCCACCCCTCCCCGCTGGAGAGGCAGGTAAGGATCGGGCTCCAACATGGGTGTACATGACACAGGAGTTTACTTCACCTTAAATTGAAGCAGTGTTTTTAAAAAAACACTGTTTCAATTTAGGGAGAATTAAACCCCCGTGTCATGTACAAATGCCCCACATGTTCAATGAGCAGAGTACTTCCAGGATCTCGTTCTCAGATGCTCCTCCATGGGCTGGTCTCCCTGACTGGGCTGTATCTCCCATGATGCACCAGGGTGAAGGGAAGTAGCTGTATGCTGGGAGTCCCCTGCCATGGGAACCCTGAGTTGGCAAAAAGCTGACATTTTTGGTAGGGCATGGGTCCTTTTTTTTTTTTGCAGACAGAAAATGTCAAAGTCCTACTTCTTATCAACACTAGCTTTGAAAAAAAATATTCCCTTGGTGCAGGAGGTCCCTTAGACAGAATTTTACCACTACACCATTCAACATCCTCTTTGTGAAAAGTGACAGGGATCAGGTAATAGCCATATTATAGCCCAGAAAGGAGCCAGAGGGGACTATCTTCCTGAGCCACTGGCATTAGTCTGATTCCAAGTCTATCATGGTCCAAAGAAGTTACACATGACTCTCTGAAGCTCAGTATCTTCTAATATTAAACTAGGCCCATCTTCTCAGTACTGTTTTGGAAAGAAGAGCTTCACTTGTTGAGGTACAACATTTAGGCCTTTTCTCAGACCTCTTTCATCCAGGTATTGCTCAGAACCAGTTCATAGTTTCATAGTTTCTTGGGTCGGAAGGGACCTGAGCAGATCATCAAGTCCGACCCCCTGCCATGGCAGGAAAGAGTCCTGGGGTCAAACGACCCCAGCAAGGTGTACATCCAGCCTCCTCTTAAACACCCCCAGGGTAGGAGCCTGCACCACTTCTCTTGGAAGTTGGTTCCAGATCCTAGCCGCCCTGACTGTGAAGTAGCGCCTCCTGATATCTAGCCTAAATCTACCCTCTGCCAGCTTGTGACCGTTATTCCTGGTCACTCCTGGGAATACTCGGGGGAACAGGGACTCCCCCAATGCCTGCTGATCCCCCCTGACTTGTTTGTAACAGGCCACTAGATCCCCCCTCAGCCTTCTCTTGTGGAGGCTGAACAAGTTCAGGTCCCATAGCCTCTCCTCATAGGGCCTGCCCTGCTACCCCCTGATCAAGCTCATCTTAGCTTTTGAAATATGTCAAGATTAAAATGTAAGGCAATATTAAAGCAAATACTAACACTCAGCTGTTGCTATCCCCTGTCCCCTGGCACCTTGTCCTGAATCCAGCACAAAATAAGGACATACCACCACAAAGTGTTCTGTTCCCACCCTGTTCCTGTGCTCTCAGCTGGAGTCCTTTTTTAGCATGCCATGCATTTGCAATTGTATCTATAGCCAATCAGTCCTGCATTTGACATGAGTTTCCCCTCTCTGTTCTCTAGTGATGAAAAGAATGGGAGCTTTGTGATGTTTGGTGGCATCGATTCAACTTACTACTCTGGGAGCCTCAAATGGATACCTCTGTCTGCTGAAACTTACTGGCAAATCACCATGGACAGGTAAATCTCAGTATATGGTCCTTCTCCCTCATAAAAGACGAGCAAAATCAGAGTCCTGAAAAGATGAGAGGCAGGGAACCATGATAGCACCTTCCACAGAGCCACAGGTAGAGGGCTTACCAATGAGGAGTGAGGTTTTTTTGCACCAGGAACACTTTCCCATTTGTCCAGGTTTACTTAGCAACATGGAGAGTGGAAGGTAGTCACACAATCTCCTGAAACCTCTTCTGGACTGCCTCATGGGATCATCTACTACCAGAAGGTGGTAGGACAAATAGTGACACCCAACAGCAAAGGAAGGAATCTAGGGTGAGACAGCAGAGGAAAGTATTTGGCAGTTAGAGCAATGGGGCTATAGGAGAGCTCCCCTCAAACAGGAGTCTCGTGAGATGATCCTGGGCTGAGTGGAAATGGGAGCAGAAGTCTTCTAGGGCATTCACCTGACTTCTCTCTCTCACACTCTCTTTCTCTCTCTCTCTCTCTCTCTCAGAATCAGCATGAATGGCCAAGCCATTGCTTGTGGTAATGGCTGTCAAGCCATCATTGACACCGGCACCTCTATGCTGGCCGGCCCTCCTGATGCCATCTCCAGCATTCAGTCCCTCATTGGTGCCAAGAAGGACTCCTATGGCGAGGTTAGGCACAGAGGAGGGATGGGTATTGACAGAGGTCTGTTACATTTGGGTGATATCAATCCCTTAATCCCAAACCACTGATCCTCCATCCACCTTGCCCACAGGCTGCAGTCAGCAAGGATGGGGTTTTAGGGGGTTGCTTATCAATTACCCTGACATTTCCACTAACCAAACAGCCACATGAATTTAGGAATGGTCTCTGTCTCCCTCTACAGGCCAAACTATGTATAGGCTCATCAATCTGGTATTGGCTGAGCTGACAAAAGCCAGCCTTTCAACCTGCTTTAGAGTCTCATGGTGCCTCTGAGGGATCCAGGAGGCCAGGCTGAGTCCCTAGAAATTACCCAGTCATAGAGTTATCCCCATCTGTATTCTAATCATGCAACCACATCTTTCACCATGATCCTTCTGTCTCAGTGGTAAGATTTTTTACTCACCTTTTTCTCTATGCATTTCCTTCCTCTCTGCAGTACATGATGAACTGCAACGCCAGCAATATACTGCCTGACATTGTTTTCACCATCGACGGCGTTGACTTCCCTCTGCCAGCCAGTGCCTATATCGTTAATGTGAGTAGAGAAGAACACCTTGAGGCCTTTTGGTGCAGGCTTGTATCCAAGGTTATCCCATTGGCACCCTGGAAATCCAGGACATGAGGATGCAGGAGACAACTCAGTCTGACTATAGTACAGGGGATGCATGGAGCTCTTCCCCTAAAGGCATATGAAAGGAGGGGCAGTCAAAGTCAAGTGAAGCCCACAGAAAACTGATGGACAGGAAGTCCATGAGGTTAGCTTACAGAACTGGCCACCTCAGGATAACCCTACAAAAAAAAGAGAGCTGACAGGAAGTGATCCGTTGGACAAAGAACCAGGCAGTTAGATTAAGAGGCATCACTCCAAGTTGTCCATTTGTTCAGATCTGAGAAAAGTTATCTCCCTGACTGTGGCAGAGCACCTTTGGGTGCTTGCCACTTTAAGGGCATGTGCCAGCTGCAGAGGAACCTGTAGAGGGGTGTGGCAGAGAGACACCCACCCTTCCCCCCAAAAAAGGGATTTTAAGGGGGAGAGCAGGCTAAGGAGGCTGTGAGGCAGCCTGCAGGTGGCTGCAGAGTCAATTGGGTGATCACATGATAGCCAGGAGGCCACCTGATTGGAGCAGGGCAGAGCACCCTTGAGTATAAGAGCAGGCCATGAGGAGCATAAGTAACAGTTGCTGCAGGGATGCTGCTGGAGCAGCATTGCCCAGCTTGAGATCTGCTGCTCCCAGGAACAGCCTGGAGGTCAAGGGCAGGAACTATGGGGATGGAAGAGGTTCCTATGGACCTGGGGGAAGGGGCAAGGGGCACCTAGGAATGGGGCTTAGAGTGTGGGGTTACTGAGGGGCTGGGCAAGCCCTGGATTACATCTGGTGGTGAGGCCAGGGGCTCAGATGAGCCCAGTGGAGAAAAGGGCTGCCTTGTATAAGACCTCTGGGGGCACCAGGACAGCCCAGTAAGAAATGATGGCTTTATGGTGGGAGCCAAAGGGGATGCCTGCTGAGTAGGGAGGTCAACTGCTGCTACACTGCTGCCAGGGAATCTCAGCTGGTCAAAGCAAAGGGCCAAGGCCAAAGGGCACCTAAGCCCTCCATGACGCCAGGGATGCAGAGAGCTACTGGCACCCCAACTGGTCGGGGGTGGGGCCAAAGCCTAAAAGAGGCTGAAGGTCCCTTTGATGGGGGGCGGGGGGGAACATCACTCTCAAAGAAAGGATAGGTGGTCAGCTGCCCAGCGTGCTGAGATAATGGAGGCTGACATGCTGCTTCCTGAGGGGAGGTATCCTACAAGGAGCCTGAGAGTGAAGGGGCCAGTGACTGAGGGAAGCCATGAGATGGAGGCTGCAAAAGGGGGCCCAGGAGAGAGAGCACCCCAGGTACAACATCCAGGAGTCCAGCATGGAGAAGGAGGACCAGGACAAGTAGGCCTGCATTTGGTCCTAGGGAATGACCTAAAACTACACCCTGCTGGGGAGGATGGTGTGGTGGGTCTGCCAGTGGCAGGGCAATCATCAGGAAAGTCACAGAAGTTTAGTTTACAGAAGATTAGGGCTGAATGGGACCTCATGAGATCATCAGGTCCAGCCCCCCTGCTCTAGGCAGGAAAGACTGCTGGGGCCAAAACCCCAATGAGGTGTGCATCCAGTCTCCTTTTTAAAATCTCCAGGGTAGGTGCCTGCACCACCCCTGCTGGGAGTCTATTCCAGAGTCTGGTCAAATGAACCAGGTAAAGAATTTTTTCCTTATATCCAGTCTAACACTTTCTTCTAGGAGTTTATGACCGTTGCTCCTGGTTTTCCTCTGGGGTGCTTTGTTAAATAGTTGTTCACCTAGCCCCTGATGCTCTCCCCTAATATATTTGTAAGCTGCCACCAAATCCCCCTGAAGTCTTTTCTTTTCTAGGCCGAACAGCTGCATATCTGTCAGCTTTTCCTCATATGGCTTGTTCTTCAGGCCTCTAATCATATAAGCAAGGTTCCCTCTAAGGTGCGCATGTGTGCACCCATGCACAACTAAAAGTGTGGCCACACACAGTCTTTTCAAGGCCATGCACCAGGAGAGGCTGGGGCGGGAGCCCGGTGTGGGCTCCAGCGACTCCGAGACACTGCTCCACTCCCCCGCATGGCCTCAGGGAGCGAGGAGTCACGTGGTATCAGGGCTGGGGAGCAGAGCAGTGTCTCAGAGCTGGCAGAGCCTCACTGGGGCAGGCAGCGGCTCCTCCTCAAGGTGAGGCATAGCAGGGATGGAGGCTGGTGCGGGCTCCACTGG
The DNA here is from genome assembly GCF_052110815.1 of Crocodylus siamensis. Taxonomy (NCBI): domain Eukaryota; kingdom Metazoa; phylum Chordata; order Crocodylia; family Crocodylidae; genus Crocodylus; species Crocodylus siamensis. Next base: position 170,371,741 of record NC_143396.1, read on the forward strand.
CTCCGGGGAAGTGCTGCACTCCCCAGCCCTGATGTGGGGAAGTGGAGCACTTCCCTGGAGCCAGCAGAGCCCGTGCCATCCCCCGGCTCTGGCCCCTGGCCCCTGGCTCCAGCCCCAGCCCCCAGCTCCAGCCTCCAGCTCCCAGCCCCCAGCCCCAGCCTCTCAGCTTAAGACCCCAGTCCCCTGCTCCAGCCTCCAGCCCCTGGCCCCCAGTTCCAGCCACCAGCTCCCAGCCCCCAGCCTCCCTAGTGAATAGCAAGTATGGGGTGCTGGAAAGTCTCAGCCCCTGCTGCCTTGTGGATGAGACACTGTGAAGGGGAAAAGCTAGGGGAACACACCCCGACAGAAAAGCAACAGGTACAGGCAACAACATGGAGGCCAGGAGGGCCTGAGGTCCCGTGTCTGACAGTGAGGGTTGGGTGACAACGTGGGGGCCAGAAGGACCCAAGGCAAAAGGACTAAATGAGTGTGGCCTAGTGGGAGGCCTGAAGGAGTGAGAGGTCCAGGTATGTTGACAGACACCTGTGACACATGGTGCGTAAGGCCCCGAAGCCCCAGTGATGGGGCAGAGTAGTGACCCCAAAAAGGGGCAGAGTGTGAGGGGCTTGGAGACTAATGAGAGGCAAGGTACTCAGAGTGCATGTGAAAACAGAGGCCCCTGTGAGAGGGCGTGTGGCCAAGGTAAGTCTGAAGATGCCTGAGGTCAAGTCTGGGCCAGAGGCTGAGTGCGGCCCAGCAATGGGGCCAGGGAAGTAATAGTGGGTAGTGATTTTTGGATGCCATCTTCAAGGCATGGGACACAGTAAAGGGAGGCTGGAGCTGTGTATTACGCCCTTGGCATCAGGGCATAAAATGGACAGCCTCCTGCATTTTTCCATCTGTTTTGTTTGATATATCAAGGCATGTCAGGCAAGGCAGAGTGGACTTCCCTAAACAAGTGGGTCAGCCAACATAGTGACAGGCCCTGGGGAGTCTCCTGTCACACTGACACACAATAAGTGTGCTTTCTTTTGAACTGAAAGGGGTGAGCTGTTGTTTCAGCACAGTAACACTTCCTGGCAGCTGGAAGAAGACAGGAGGAAGCTTATATCCACTTACAACCACAGTGAGATCTAGGGTGGCAGAATAAAGCAGTCCCCACAGGAAGTTGGCAAAGACATTGGAGACAGCTGCCTCTCTCTTAATAAGGGATACTTAATTTGTACAAGTAGTGAGGACCTAGCTTTTAAAGTGCATTTGAAAGGAACTATCCCTTGCATCCCTTCGGTACCAGGTCAGTACTGACTTGCAGTACTTTCTGCAGCCCCTCACTGCCCCTGAGGTGTTTCCTGTTCAGGCTGTGGCCAACCTAAATACTGCTTTGGAGTTCTGATGAGATCCCAACCTAAGAAAGCACATGTGCAGATCCCTTGTGGGACATCTCCTGAGCAGGATCTCCAGGGGTCACTAGGGTTTATGCCTCAGTAATCACCATGTCCCTCTCTTCCATGCTGCAGGTGCTTGGCTTTTGCCACAGTGGCTTCCAAAGTATTGACATCGATACTGCAGAAGGAGAGCTCTGGATCCTTGGTGACGTCTTCATCCGCCAGTACTACACTGTCTTTGATAGGGGGAACAACAAGGTGGGCCTGGCCCCTGTGGTGTAAATGCAACACCATTCCCAGGACATGGTCACAGAGTGCTAGTCCAGGACAGTCTCCATCTCTCTATCTAAGCTGGGAGTTAACACACTCTATATCCCAGCCCAGACTCATTCTGCTGTCCTGTAGCTATAACCATACTGGAATAAAGCACTAAAAAAAATAACTGAATCACTTGAGTCACTTGATAGACTGTATGCAGGCCCTGCTTCAATGGGAAGAAGTGGAAATGCCCATGCAGATCCTGTGCTAATTCATATCAGTTACAACCTGTATCTCCCTCTGCCAATCCAGTCCTGTGCTGAGCCTCTTTTCTCCTAGATCACCAACAAGTGACTACTGAGCCCCTTCCTCTCTGCAGGCTTATAGAACATATTTGAACATTCCTAAACATTCCAGAAACTTCTCAAACTGCAAGATGATTCTCACTTTTGCCCCAGATAATTCAGTTCCAGGCATACAAAAGTCCTTTCCTAAGCTGGTTTTCTCAGAGGCTATGAGGATGCATGGAAAACTAGCAACATGGTGGTCTTCGCTGAAAAAAAAAATTAGATCTTTGAATCTAGCCTTCTAAAAATATTTGGAGCTTTGGATTTGGGTATTTACAGTTGCAACTCACCAGCAAGTATACATAGCGCCACCCACTTCAGTATAAAGAATTTTCTACAATTTTTGTTTCATCCAGAATTAACTAATAAACAGGTTAGCACTGAAGAAAACTAACAAACCTGTACTATAAAATGCTTAATGCTAAAGTACAGGAAAAAGCCATATTCTGAATCAGAATATTGAAGGGGAAAGGGAAGGACAGAGCATAGTGGGTATTTTCCCATTTGTTTCTCTTTCACAGGTTTAAAAAGGACATGGAGGTTAGAGAAGGTCCAGAGGCAGGCAACAAGAACGATAAAGGCAAGACTGAAAAAGGAGAGGTTGAGGTTGAAAGAAGTAAATGTGTTCAGCTTGTGGAAAAGGCAATTAAGAGGGGACATGATAGCAGTCTTCAGATATATGAAGGGCTTCCATAAGGGGGAGACCACTTTTTCTCTCTTGCTGCAGAGAACAGGATGTGGATCAGTGGTTTGAAGGTGCAGAAAAATAGGTTTAGCTTGGCCACCAGGAAAAACTTCACTGTTAGCAGTGGCAACATATAGGGGTGCATGGGGGTGCACGTGCACCCCCTGAGAGCACCGGTGCACCACCTGATCAACTGTGCCCACCACTTAGATGATGGGCGGGGGGGGCAGGCGGAAGCGCTGGTGCCCCCGCAGCAAGCCCCGGCCGGGGAGTGGAGTGCTCCCAGAAGCGGTCGCAGCCACTTTTGGAAGCAGCTGCAGCAATTGGCTGCGGGAGACACCACCCTCCTGCCCCTGTTTGCTGACTGGTTACTGGGGTGGGGCATGTGCCCCCCCGACAAAGGCAGCACCAGTTGCCTATGACTGTTAGAACAGTGAGGCAATTGAATGAACTGCCTAGGGAAGTTCTGAGATCTCCATCCTTGAAGGTTTTCAAGAAAAGGCTGGATAATCATTGAACAGAAATGATCTAGGAGTAGCTATGCCTGCAGTTATCTGTCAAGAACAACAGCTAGAAGCCCAAGAGTTCCCTTCCTATCCTCCCCCTGCCCCCCATCTGCCCCCACACGAATTGCTGAGAGATGAGAAGAGCTCTGCAGCCTAAGGCAGTTGGCTATTGGAGATAACCATGCTCAACAGCAGGAAAATGAAGCAGAGCTTCACAATCCGCCTTAGTTAGAAAACAAGATGAAAGGATCTGAGATAAGTTTATGGAGGGGCTACAGAAAGGGGAGTTCTGGTTGCCCAGTAGGCAATGTCTAGTTTGCTGTCCCCAGGTTGCAAAGCAGAATGGAGGGTGTTTGGTACTTACCTGCTTTTAGGCTTTGCTGGTTGCTACGTGGGGCTGGAAGAAATTTTTTCCCTTTTTCTGTTGCCATATATCAAGAGGGTTTTTTTGCCTTCCTCAGAGGTACTGGGTGTTGGCTGCAGCCATGGCTGGGGATTTTTGACTGGGGTGTGCCAGTGCTTCTGCTGGGATTAAAATCCAGGGTTTCTTGGCTAGTGGATTTTGCTCTGCCACTCACTGTCAGATGAATAGCCACATTTGAGGCCAAGAAAGACTTTTACCCCCTGGTCAAACTGGTGAGCACTGTGGGGATTTTGCTTTCCCCTGTAGCAGGGGGCATAGCCTTCTTCCTTGGATCTCTCAGCATATTTTAACAACCCTGGCAGTAGTATAGCACTTGCTTCTGTTGTTCCCCTGCTTTACCTGTATTAGGTTAGGGTGCTATACCTTGTAGTTGAGAAACAGGATTGATTCTGTAGTCTTAGTAATAGGTTACACAAGAATTTGTATGGTTTGGATAAGGATGATCTTGCCTTAGGCAGAGGACAGGACTCAATGACTTCTGGAGGTCCCTTATAGTCCTATTTCTCTATGATTCCACGACTCAAGAATATCACAAACAGGATTTTTTCTTTCAAGAATAAAACTGATTTTTTTTTAAAAAATATCTTCAGTTTTTACTTTTCATTAAAAACTGCCTTTCACTTTTTCATGCTTTAATTTGAATGTGTGTGGAGTATGGTGCTAATTAGTAGTTAGTAAGTCTCTGTATTAATTCAAGTAAATGCCATTCTTTCAATACAAGAAGAATTCATTTTTTTAATTGCACCCAAGATCTAAAGAGAACTTGATCTCCTTTTGACAATTTTTATTTTTAAAAATGTACTGAATAGACCTAATTGATAGGCATTTCAAATATAGCTTATAGAGCCTTAACAATGACACACAATTTCCTAAGTAGGCCAAACTTTTAAGAAAATATTCACTGAAAAATCCAGAAAGCCAATAGTCAAAACTCAGTGAACAATACAGTGGTTTAACTCAGTGGTTAAAACCAGTGACCAAAACTACATGGTTAAGACACTTTGCTGAGATTCAGGCCACCTGCATCCAATTACTTGTTCCACTACAGAAAACCCCTATGTGACCCTGGCCTGTGTCTCAGGTCCCCATTTATGAAATGAGGATGGCAATAACCCTTCCCCAGCCTTTTGTCCTCATGGATAGTGAGCTCTTCACACCAACACTGTCTCACACTCTATGTACACACAGTGCCCAGCACAATGGGGTCCCCAAAGTGGGAACTCTGAGCACTACTATAGGATAAATAACAACTCAAAGAGTCCATGCAGGCTTTCTCCCAGCAAAGAACAGAAAATAGCCACCTCCCCACCCCATGTCCAGGACAAGAAGAAGTCAGCATCAGAAAAGTAAGCATCTCAACCAGGCCCAAGTCATGCAGTAGGTGGGGCTGGACACCAAACCATCACCAGTTAGGTTCATAAAACTTCCTGTGTTCCTAAATCAAGTTCCATGCAGTGGCCTGGTCAGGCTTAAATTCTGCTGCCCGAGACATTTGCTGTCTTCCTCTAAGTGAAATGATGTATAGTAGTATATGCAGCTAGTAAAGCGACCAAAATGCTGGCGTGCATCCATAGATGCTTCTCGAGCAAATCCCGGGACATCATTCTCCCCTTGTACTCGGCCTTGGTGAGGCCGCAGCTGGAGTACTGCGTCCAGTTTTGGGCTCCACAATTTAAAAAGGATGTGGAGAAGCTTGAGAGAGTCCAGAGGAGAGCCACGCGCATGATCAGAGGTCAGGAAAACAGATCTTACGATGATAGGCTGAGAGACATGGGACTCTTTAGCCTGGAAAAGCGCAGGCTCAGGGGTGATCTGATGGCCACCTATAAGTTTATCAGGGGTGACCACCAGGATCTGGGGGAACGTCTGTTCACCAGAGTGCCCCAAGGGATGACGAGGTTGAACGGTCACAAACTCCTGCAGGACCATCTCAGGCTGGACATAAGGAAGAATTTCTTTACTGTCCGAGCCCCCAAGGTCTGGAACAGTCTGCCAGCAGAGGTGGTTCAAGCACCTACATTGAACACCTTCAAGAGTAAATTGGATGCTTATCTTGCTGGGATCCTATGACCCCAGCTGACTTCCTGCCCTTTGGGCAGGGGGCTGGACTCGATGATCTCCCGAGGTCCCTTCCAGCCCTAATGTCTATGAAATCTATGAAATATTCAAATCACTGTGTGAAATAGGAATAGAATCTCTACCTGTCTAGACCTTCAACCTTATCAAGTTCAACGTGGAGGTGGCAATTACAGTGCGCACTGCATCACCCAGACAAGGAACTAAGGGATAGTGTTCTCACAGGGGACGCTGTGCTGGGGAAAGGTCCCAGGACACAAAAGTCTTCCAGCCCCACTTCACCCATTCTGCTTCAGCCTTGACCTGGAAAACAAGGGAGCAATATTGCACTCCCAATCCATGGTTCATTGGATTTTCTGCTTAGGTGAAGAGGCCTACTTGGTGCCCACTGTGATTTAGTTTGTCTTGCAGCACAGGCCTCTATCTTGTAAGGATCCGGATCTGAGACACATTCCCCACTCATCCCATAGCAGGTCACAAAACATCCAGTAATTGTCCTGGGAGCCAATGGGACCCAAAGCCTGATAGGTGGAAGTTTATCCATACAAAACCCTTGTTTGCAATTTTTTTTTCAGTAAGACCTTTGTTTCATGTCAGTAACTCCAAGTTACAGGTTCCTTGGAGGTTTGGATTATTAGACCCTTGGTGTGATTCTGCCCTCTTATTGCTGGGGCTTTGCATTCAGATCCCATGCAGTGCCCCAAACAGCTCTGAGTTACGCAGTCTCAGCACAGCCACTTAGAGCCCCTGTGGTTGTGTCTATACATGTAAATAATCTGGGAACAGTTTAAACTACTTTAGAGTAAACTCTCCCAAACATGCATCTACACAAGCAGGGATGCAGGAGCAGATTTGCTGCTCCTAGCAGCAGACAGCTCCCACATCCTGCAGCCCTGCACCAGCCCCCTGATGCCACCAGGGGGAGCTAGAGGCTCTGGCTGCAGCTGCCTGTGGCCAGCAACCATCTTCAAAAGGCAGCCACATGTGCAGCTCCCTATCCAGCTGCTATTCTGGCAACAGCAGCATGCAGAGCTCAGTGGCAGCACATGGCAGCTCTGTCGCTGCAGCCTCTATTCACACCCCCGCACACCATGACTACTCCACCCCCTAGCCCTGCAGTGAAATCCAGCACCCCAGGCTCCTGCTTGCCATGGTGCTGGCCCCTCTGGCCCACTATGGCAACTGCCATCTGACCCAGGGAAATCTGGGCCCTTGCAGCTCCCCCATACCTGGCACCTGCCTGGCCAGCCTCACCAAGCTGCATGCTGTAGCCCACCTGGCTGGCCACCCATGGACCCCAGCCTCATCATGCACCCCCAGCACCACGCTCACTGCACACAGTTCTCAGAAAAGACGTTTATTCCCCTCCACAGAAACAGACCTCCCTCCACCCTCCCTCCCCTACAACAGAGCCCACCCCTTCCCGCAGAGCCCTCCCCCACTCTGTCCCTCCCCACAGAGCCCATTCACCACCCATCCCAGTCACCACCAATAAAACACCCTCTTCCCTGTACTAAATATTTACAGGGTATGTCTGCACCTTCCTGGGGTGGGGGGCCGTGGGGTAAGGGCACCTAGGGGATGAAGCCTAGGGACAGGCACCCAGCACCCTGGCCTCTAGCTGCTACCTAGCAGGTGCGTACATCGTGGCAAGGCCGGCAGGCGGGGGTTCACTTAGAGGTTACAGTGGGCACTGCTCTCTCTCCTGCACCCAGTGGCCAGGGCCAGCAGGGCCTGCATATGGTGCTGGCCCTGCTGCAGGCAGCTTCTGCTCTGTAGCCACGTGGAGCCAGAGGGAGCAGTAGGGCTGGGTCCAGGTGGGGGGGTTGGGTGGTAGGGAACAAGAGCCAGGAGCCAGGGCAGGGGCTCCTGGCCACTGCATCTCTACCCAGGGCCAAGGCAGGGGAATGCTGCTGGGTGGCAGGTGGCTGCCAGGGCGCAGGCAGGGATATGACCAGGAGCTGGGTAGCAGGCAGGATGAAGGTGACCACCACGGCCAGGACAGTGTCCAGCACCCGGCAGTCCTCCTCCATGGCCTCCATTGCCCTAGCCACTAGGACAGCCTGCCACTCTAGGGCCTCAATGTGCCACTCCTCCAGGGCCAGGAGCCACTCCCAGAACTCCCGGTCTGCCCAGTCCCACTGCCAGTCCCTCTCCACCTCAAGTCAGTCCTGTGCTTCCACATGGGCCGCATCTCCTGTGCATCAAGTGTCCTGCCAGGTGACATCCTCCTCCCACCAAGCGTCTTGCTGAACAACATCCTCTGCTTGCCAAGCCCACAAGTCCACCAGGTGCTCCTCAGAAGCCATGACCAGGCAGTCCAGCAGGAGGGTACAGTCCTGGGTCCTCTGCTCCCTGAGCCTTTGCATCTGCAGGGCCCCAGGCAGGGCTGGCAGTGACCCTGAGCCACTGTCCCACGTGCCAACTGGTGCCTCTCCCCAGTGTGCAGTTATAGGACCTGGAGAGCCAGGAAACAGAGGCTGTTTGTGTGAGTTTGCAACATTTTTAGATAAGATGCTCTATAACAGGGACCTATGCACTGCTGGTCACAGATTGGGGGTTATGCATGCATGGGTGCCCACCATGGCAAGTTGGCCAGGCAGGCCTGGGTCCAGGCAGCTTCCGGCTGGGTCCCCCATTCCCACTTACTCCACAGGGGCTGGTGAGCTGCTTGGTGCTAGTTGCAGGCAGCCTGCCTCCCCCAACCCAATCCCAGGATGGGACAGACCTGGCTCCTGGCAGCACCTGCTGCCACAGGTCCAAACCCACTCCCCCCTACTTCTCTTGCAGGCCAGCCTGTCTTCTGTGTGGCTGCCAAACACATGGCACCTAGGTTTGGGAGGGGTGCAGGGCTACCAGAAGACTGGGATGCAGACCTGCCAGTACCTCTACCCTCCCCACAGGTGACCTCTATAGCAAGGCACTCCAGGGCCAGCCCCCTCCATGTTGGCTCTGTGCCTCGAGTGTGCCCCTGCTGTGAGTGTCCCAGGCTCAGCATAAGGAACTGTTTGCATGGACTATGGGGTGCTCAACCCCCTATGCCCTGCTGCTGTTAAGGGCCATGGTATTCTGAGTGCACCTGTGCAACTGAGGACATTGCCACTGGCAATGACACATTCTTCAGTGTGTGAGGCCCATGCCACTAGCTTCAGGTGTACAGGCTGCTCAATAAAGTTTTGTGTGATGTTGGGGGAAGGGACTGAGGAGCCTGGGGAGTGGAGAAAAGACAGGTTGGAGAGGGAGGGGTTCGAGTCAGTAGTTCCTGCTGGTGGCAAGGACATGTAGCTCCCAGCAGTGCCCTGGGGCAAAGGGGTGTGGCATCAGGCTGCCCAGGCACAAGCCCCCTCCAGGGAGGAGCTGGAGCTGCTGGCGGCTGATGGTGCCATAGCTGGCCTGGCTTCATGGGCAAGGCTGAGGTCATGGAGCTGATGGGGCAGGTTCCAGCCCAGGCTCTTGGAGCTACTCAATGTTGTTAGGGACAGGGATCATGGTGGGATGGGATCCTAGCCAGTCGTGGGACCCTGCCCCAGTGATGTGTCACCACGGGTGCCAGGCCACAGAGGAAGCTAGGGCAGGCCACCTGTGCTTGAATAGATGGCACACCTGTGGCCAGAGTTCTGGAGCATAAGGTTGTCATCCAGTTGCTACATAAAGGGTATGGACTTGTGGGCAGCCCCTAACCTATGGTTGTGGTTGGTGGCTGTAGCCCACTGTGCCTGCAAGGTCTTGACCTTTATGTGACACTGCCATGATGACCAGTTGTACGTTATGCCTGCTCTCCTGCATGTGGCCTGATAGCCCCTCATAGATGAGCATGTTGGAGCACCCACCCTACACAAACTGGCTGAGGACCTCAGCCTTGCCCCACGGTGCAATCAGGTCCCCAGTCTCCTCCTGGGACCAACAGGGGCCATTGGAGGAGGCATATAGTATCAGAGAGGGCACCAGCATGGCTCCCTCGATAGCTCGCTTGGCCTCCATGTGGCAGTCCCAGTGCTAGGAGGGTCATTATGATGAGCCAGCTCTGCTTACAAGGGGTTGAATCATGGAGTAGTAGCAAGGGGCCTGGAGGGTCAGGATTAAGGTTACCACACATTTGGGTTTTCCCAGAAATGTCCTTTTTTTGTGTGCTCCGATCTCCATTTGGGAAGTTTTTAAAAATCTGAACAAGCATCCATGATTTTGCTCTGCTCCGCTAGTGGGAGCAAGGGGAGGACAACTAGAGGCAGGAGTCACCATGTGCATGTGCACACACACATGCACATGGCTGGCATGCAGCCAGGCAGAGTGATGGAAGCAGCCTCAACAGCTGGTTGCAGGTAAGTCTATGGGGGTTGAAGGGCCAGGGTTTAAAGAATGTCCATTGTGGGGGGTGAGGGGTGGCAAGGGTTTGTGAACAGATGGGTGCATGAGGGGTGCAGATGCCTGCAACAGTGGGGAAAGCTGCCCAGGCACTGAGGGCGTGGCAGGGCTGGGGGGAAGTGGACAGGGGGTTCCTTGAGGGCAGTGGGGAGCTCCATGGTTGGGCTGGCAGCACTTGGGCCATTGCCCATACTTACTGACATGGGTCAGCTAGGAGACACTGCCCAGAGTTGGGGTGTGGTCAGGCCACTGGGTGGGGGGGGCACAGGCCTCCTCTCCTCCTCCCTCCACCTGTTCCAGCCTGGTCGGGACAAGGGCAGCTAGAGACTCCCTCTGGGAGGGCTGGGAGGAGCAGGGGGCTGCGGGTTGAGAATGAGGGGCTGTGGCCTGGGAGTGGGGGTCACTGACAGGGCCAGGGGGCTGTGCATTGGCAGTGAAATGTCCCTTCAACAGATGTCCCTTTGACAGGTGTGCTCTTTTTTGGAACTGGAAATATGGTAACCCTATTCAGGATTAAAAGGCAGCAGTGTGTACCCATGTTGCACCTTCAGCTAAAACTCCAGGTGGTGCTGTTGGTCAGGTTAAGGACACCAGCTGAGGCGCAGATACAAGAGCAGCTCCCCACTATAACTGAGAAGGTTTTGCAGAAAGCAAGATGAGTTACAATGTTCCCCCACACAAAACAGAAATTCACTGTTGGTTCCAGGGATGAGGGGAATCTAGCTGCTGGCTGTGACCCTGCAGCCAAGTCTCCATAGCAACAGCCCCTCCACTCTGCCTAGCAGAGGCTTCTGGCCTGGCAACCCTGGGGCTGTTCCCTGACCCTCCCTCTGTCCAGGAGTGCAAACTCAGCTAAAAACCAAGGGGAGGAAGGGGAGGGCTACCAGTGATTGCCCCAGTCCTCAGGTCCAGGCTGGCTCCTGCTGTGTCCTGCGGACCTGGCCATGCAGCCAGGAACTGCATGGTGCCAGAGCAGCAGGCAGGTGGGGGTGTGGAGAGTATCAGCAGCAGGTGCGCGGGAAGGTGGGGAAATGGTGGTGGCAGCAGCAGCTGGCAGTGGGGGAAGTGATAGCAAGTGGGCAGACAGGAGTGCAGCAAAAGCTGGGCAGGAGCATGGAGCCCAAGCCACTGCCCTGGGGCCTGGGTCAGCAGAGGCCTAGGAAGGGGTGGCTGGAGCATGGGGCCTGAGCTAACAGGGGCTCTAGGGAGCTGGGCTCAAGAGTGTCAGCAGGGAGAGAGGGGAGCCGGTCCAGCTCCCTAGAGCCTCTGCCAGCCCAGGCCCGCTGCTCCTGCTGCCACACCCTGGGACCCTGCTGGCCATGGCCCTGTATTCCCACCCAGCTATCGTTGGGGTTCCACCTGCTTGTCTGCTGCCACTCCTCCCACCACCTGCTGCTGCTACCACCACCATTTCCCCATCTTCCCGCCCGCAGCTGCTGCTTCTCTCCACCCTTCCCACCCACCCACCTGCCACTCCGGCACCACGTGATTCCTGGATGCATGGCCAGACCACAGGATGCACCAGAAGCCAGCCTGGCTCGGTCCCTGTGATTCCTGGATGGCTCTGTGAAGTGCCAGTCAAGCCAGGCTTGCTCCTGTTGTGTTCTGTGGTCCCAGCCATGCAGCTGGGAACCATGTGGTGCCAGAGCAGCAGGTGGGGCTGGGAAAGCAGTGGTAGCAGGCAGGAAGGAAAGGAAGCAGCAGGAGAAGGGCAGCAGTTGCAGGCAAAGGGGGGAAGTGCTGGCAAGCAGGTAAGAGGGAGTGTGGGACCCACACTGGTGCTTCAGGGCCATGGGAAGTAGGAACATGGAGCCCAGGGTGGCAGCGGGCTCTGCCTGCTGCAGGCTCTGAGTGCTCTGAGGGCTCACCACCTGCTGCTGCCACTGATGGCAGGGGCTGTGGGCAATAAGGGTGTGGGGGGGGCATGTTTGTGGGGGGGGTCCCACACGCTCATCCCACCATGCACATGCACCCACACCCTTCCCCATGCTCACCCCACACCCACACCCCCTCACAAACCCCAGCCACCCTCCCCGCCCACACACAGCACAACCACCCTCCCCCGACAAACTTACAGCCCCCCACAAACCCTATACCCACCCATACCCATACCCACATGCTCCCCATCCCACATTCACACACACCCACACCCTCCCAACCCCATATCCACCCACACCCCACACTTATCCACTCTCCCACAAACTGCACACACTTATCCACACCCACACCCTCCCCCCACACCCCACATAGGCACATACCCACACACACACCTCCACAGCCCCCCACAAACCTATACCCCCCAAGCTCCCCATACTCCTCCACACCCCCGCCCCAACAGTATACAAGAGTAAGACTTATTTTTAAGCTATCATACAATCACCTCTATGTACACTACACAAACACATATAAATCAGGACAAAAATATTTTTAAAATCAAATTAATGAATGTTGTAGTAGATATTTGATTTTTAGAATATAATGTTTTTCTGGTTCCAAGATGGCAAACCCCCTTGCCAAAAGGAGTACTTCCAGGCACAATGGGAGGGACTTCTGGTGGTAAAGATCAGGGATTAGGGGACAGGACTTCCAGTCCCAAGATAGCAACCAGGAGGTGGGGCATCTGTCAAGGGATGGGGTTGTACATGCAGCCCTCGACAACTTGCCAAAACTCAGTAAGTGGCCCTCCAACCAAAATTTTGCCCACCCTGTTCTAGAGGTTCCCCAGCCAGCGCTGGAGGATGGCAAACTTAGACGGGGGGGGGTCTAGTGCACCCACCTCACCCTCCAGCGGGGACTGAAAAAGCTCCAAACTGAATTCCTGACACTCCCTTTCCCCCTCCCATTCTGAAAATAGTGACAAGCTAGCAGGCAGCACAGACACAAGTTACAGAAGACTGTTTTGAAACCTCTTCATCCGAACCCTCGTGCAATAAGGGTTCAGATTGTTGTGGGATTGGGCCCTTTTAAAGTGCTTTGCAGCCATGCACTTTTGTTTGGTCACAGCTGTAGAGTGCTTTCTGGTGCTAAATTGGGAAAAAATTGTCACTTCTATCTGCACCCCAAGAGACCCAGACTGGAATAGCAAGGTGTGCTGGGAGCAAAATTAATCTGTACCTTGTCCAGGTGTCCAAAAATGCCAAGATTATCTATGCTCTCTGCCAGAGTTCCCTCCCAAGATTATCTATGGTCCCTTTTCAAACCAGACCTCCCTCTTTCAGATTGACAACTTGTTCTGCCTCTTGGCTGAATGATGTAGACCAGGACACAGAAAATAAATTCTGTCCATTAGCAAATCTAACACCAGCTTCCTGGAGCCTTGGGGCAGTGAGAGACGGGTAAACCTGTGAATTGACTGATCGTCGGCAGGGGGTCCATGTTTTCCATTTGTGCTGAAAAACATGGTAAAATGCAATAAAATGCAGATTTTCTCATTTTAGGGAGAAAAACCCAGATTTTCTCCTTTAAAGGAAAAAATGTGGGAAACAGTGGGTTCCTTCTTGCAGTCTGGCAGAGTTCCAGCCTGCAAGGGGCTAGGGAGACTAGGAGGAGGTAGGTTGGGCAGGCAAGGTTCACCACATGCATATGAGCACATACACACACACGGCCACCAACCTGAACAGCAGCTCCCCACAGGTAAGTCTGGCGGGGTGGGGAGTGGGGACTGAGTCCCCCATAGGAAGGGAGGGAGGGACGGAAGAAGTTGGCCAGGGCCGGGGCAATCTGCCTAGCCCAGGTAGTGTGTGGGACCTGGGTCATATGCGGCTGCCGCGGCCAAGTGGGGAGCAGGGCAGGGCAATGGGCAGCTCATCCGGGGTCTAGCAGGGGCTGGCTCCCCACCACTGTGCAAACTCCAAGGGAGAAGTGTGGGGCACATAGTCCCCAGATTTGTGCACAGGACGGGTTTGGGGCAGGCTGCCCACTACAAGCTCAGGCTCCCTGCCCTGCTGCCCTCCCTCCCAGGATGTCCACAGCCGAGCAGGCAGGACCTGGAGTGGCAGAACAAAGCAGGGTGGGGCAGGGAGGCTTGTGCCACTGCTGCAAGCCCCACACCACCATGACGAGGCACCCCCTGCCCACCCAGCAGCAGCAAGGGGCACAACTCCACACCACCACCCTTGCTGTTGCCAGGCAGGCAGGGGGTGGCTCACTATGGCAGCACAGGGTTCCTAGCAGAGGCACAAGCCTCCCTGCCCCACTCTGCCCTACCACACTGGGTCCCGCCCCTGGGCTGTGGAGGCCCCAGGGATAGGCAGCAGGGCAGAGAGCCCCAAGCCTGCAGCAGGCAGCTGCCACCTCCCACAGGCAGCAGCTGGGGCTCAGGTGCTGCTGTGGGAGAGGGAAGGGAACTGCAGACCTGGGTCCCTGGCTCCGTAGCTATGGCAGCTGAGGCCCCCCTCCAGCAGGGCTGGGAGCAGGGGGCTGTGGGTGGGGAGTGAGGGGCACCAGCAAGGCTGGGGGGCTGTGGCTTGTGAGTGAGCGGCAATGGCATGGCAGGGAACTAGCATATCAGGGCTGCTCAGCACTACAAAGCAGCTGGGGGAACAGCTGTACTGGACCTGTGTATTGGCGAGCAAAGAGGGCAGGGAGAGCCCTGATTTTCCATGATAAAAAACTCAAAATCAGATGCCAAAATGTATAGGTATTTAGAATTTATCTTATTATAGTGTTTGAGGCACTGGTAGGCTTCCAAATTGCTTTCAAATTGTAAATATATCAGTAAAGCACTGTGTTCAACTGATACCTATATACAGGAATGGGGGATGCTGGATAACAAAATATGCCGGTTAATTGAGTGGCCCAAACAGGTATCCTTGCCTGTTTGGGCCGCTGCTTCTCCTGCAATGTCCAGGGGGTTGCTGCCCCTCCTGCAGCATTGCCGCCCTCCTGTGGGACGGGGAGGTGGGCCCTGCATAGCCTGCTGTGCTTTGCCTCAGGCCATGGGGCCTCAAAGAAATGAGAAATGTCATGATGGGCACTTCAAGTTTCACTTTACCTTACAAGCTGATATGCCGGTTAATAGAGCATGCCATCTTGTATATATAAAGTGACGTTTCATTTTAATTGTGGAAAAACATGGATTTGGGGGGGTTTTAATCAGAGAATTTAAGTGGGGTTTTTTTTAAATCAGAGAATTTGATATTTTTAAACAAAGAAAACCAGGATCCCTGATCATCAGGAACTACTCCTCAGCTCCATGTACAGCACAAGGCTGCTTCCTTCCAGGTACTGCTGGCTTGAGGCAATGTCATTTACAGCTACTGGCTGTTTGCTTGTTATCACAGTGTTAGAAATATTATTAAAAATGCATTATGAATAGTGTTGTTAGAACAGCACAGCTGCCAGCTCTCCCTGGTGGGAGGAGGAGGTAGAGAAGAAACACCACCAAGGACATCTCGCTAATTTACTATCTCTTTGTAACACTAAATCACACATACCTTCAAACTCCTCTGCCTCTACTCTTGTAAACTACAAAGGCTGTGATTTAATTGGCTGTGTCCTTGGAAAGGGGGGGCGGGGTTTGAACTTTTGGTAACCTAAAGAGCTTTCTGAGCAGGCGTAATTAGCTAATGCATATAAGCCTATCCGCCCCGCATACTTAAGTAGTTAATTATAATGCACATGCGACGGATGACGTGACGTCATTTCATATATGTTTGTATGAACCGGAAATGAGTTGTAAGAGTTCCTGCTTTTGCACACATGCCCAGGAGAGAGGGGATAAAGCCTGCTGAGAAGTTTACCCCGTGGGCAGAGTGTGGTCTTTTGTCTTCGCTCTGACCCTATTTGCAAATATACCTTTTGTATTGCTAATAGCGTGTGTCTGAGAGTTCTTTGCCTCCCGAGAAACGAACCATAGCAATTTCTGCAACAAATTGGCGACTCCGCCGGGACCTTCTCGTGGACTACCCCGGAATCCAGCGGTGGAGCGCCTCCGGTACCAGGGGAAGTACGCACCAAGCCGACTTTTTGGACTCGCCCCTGGGATCTGAGGCGTGAGTCGGGATATTCGGGAAGTTAAAGGATCCCGTGCAAATTTTCAGTTTTTGGAGAGGCCAGACACACTTTGGTATTTGGATCGAGATCTCTGGGGTATCTGAGTGAGTATACGAATTCCCTTTGCCCAATTTGGTTCTGGGTCCAAAACAAGGGGGTAAACGATCGCTGGGGAACTTTTGGCTCAGTTGTCATCGTAAACCATCTGTTGTTAAGGGTCTTTTGCTATTTGGTGTGCCTTGGGCGCACTCTTGTGGGCAAATGGGTACGAGTTGCTCTCGTGTAGAAAACCTGGATACCCCTCTAAAATTCATATTACGTCATTTTAATAAATTTGCAAAGCCAGCCGATTATGGAGTAAAAATGAAAAAAGGTGATTTAATTAAGTTTTGTCAACTTGAGTGGCCAACATTTGGGGTCCACTGGACCCTGAAAGGATCCTTTGTAGTAAAAGAAGTGATAGCTATCCATGAAATTGTTATGCAGAATGGGTATTGGAATCAGTTTCCTTATATTGATTGTTGGTTGTGGGTGGTTCAAAATCAGCCACCTTGGATTAAGAATTACTTAGTAAAGTCTCATGTGATGGTTGTTAAGGAAAAGACTCGAGAGGGACCGCCTGTACTCCCTGAGTCTAATGAGGGGGGGAATTCTGAATTGGCTGAGTATCGGACCCGCGCTCCGGTTGCCCTGTCAGGTAGCGAAGATGAGTCAGACGCCTTCTCAGGATCCAGTCCCTCTGCACCACCACCCCCTCCCTTAGGGAGACCACCACCGGCGTATCAAAGCATACCTAATGATTTAGAGCGTGAGCCTCAGCCAAGTGCCCCATCTGAATCGGGGAATAAGGGTTATTATTTGCGCAAGCCTGTAGAGTCAAGCCGGTGCTGAACTGCCCGATGAGAGAGGTTATTGGAGAAGGGGGCAATGCAACTTTTGTCTACACCCCATTTAGCACTTCAGATTTATTTAACTGGAAGAATCAGAGCCCCTCTTTTCGTGAAGACCCTGAAAAGATGAGGGATCTGTTTCGATCTATTGGGCAGACTCATCGACCCACTTGGGCTGATGTCCAGATGATGCTCCAGACCCTCCTGACCCCGGAGGAAAGGAGGTTAGTGTTGGGAACAGCAGAACGAATTGCAGTAGCCAGAATAGAGTCAGAGGGGGCCGCTGGTCATACTCTGCGTGATACCTGCCCTGTTGAGGAGCCAAGATGGGATAATCATACTGCAGAAGGAAGAGAGCTGAGTGCACGGTATCTGGGAATTATAGTGGAAGCAATGGGAAAGGCAGTGCCTCGGGTTACTAATCTGTCTAAGTTGTATGAAGTGAGACAGGGAAGAGAGGAGGATCCCTCAGCTTTCCTTGGGAGGCTGTATGAGGCGTTTCGCAGGTTTTCGGATCTGGATCCAGAAGCCCCAGATAATCAACACATGGTAAATCTTATGTTTATTGGTCAATCTGCTGCTGATATCCGTAAGAAGTTACAGAAAACTGAGGGAGGTGCTGGGAAACCGATTTCAGAGCTGGTGGAAATTGCATATAAGGTGTATGGGAATCGTGAGCAAGTGCAGGAGCGCAAGGAGGATAAAAAGGCTCAGCGACAGATGGCAGCACTAGCAGCTGCTATAACTGGAGGTAACCCTGGAAAGGCTGGGATACAGAAGGGGAAAGGAGAAAGAGTGGGAGCAGACGTTTGTGCTTATTGCAAAGAGAAAGGACACTGGAAGAGGGAATGCCTGAAGTTGAAGGAGAAGAGAGAGAGGGAACCGAGAGGTCACCTCATGCGGGCAGAAGAAAAGGGTGAGGACTCAGAATAAAGGGGACGGGGATCTAAGACCACTACCCTTCGGGTTGGAGCCCGAGAAGATCCCATGGTAACCATTAGGGTTGGTGGCAAAAACTTTGAAGCCTTGGTGGATACTGGGGCTACATTTTCAATGATTCCGGAAAACGCCCCCTGTGCAGGAACTAGTGAACAGCATGTACTTGTGGAAGGGATTGAGGGAACGCAATCCCGACTCCCTGTTTGTAAACCACTCCTCACCAAAGTGGGGGACCATTTGCTTGAGCATTCCTTTGTGTATTCACCAAGTTGCCCAGTTGCTCTCCTTGGGCGGGACTTACTCACAAAATTGCAAGCTAAGATCTTTTTCAGAGATGATCAGATGGTGGTCCAGCTACCTGTCAAGCAGAGCTCGAACTATCAGATGGCTCTCCTGGAGGACCGATGCCCTGCAGTAAGTCCAGAAGATCACATGATTGGAGTAGACCCCTCGGCATGGGCTGATGGAACCCCTGCGCGAGCTAAGTCCGTCTCCCCGGCAAGGATCGTACTCAAGGATGGGGAGGGACCCGTTCGGGTAAAACAGTACCCACTCAGCCGAGCGGCCAGAGCTGGACTCAAGCCGTTAACAGAGAAATACAAGAGGTGCGGCTGGCTAGTGGAAGGGTCCTCACCCTATAACACCCCCATCCTTGGAGTGCCGAAGGCAGATGGGTTCTCATATAGACTGGTCCAAGACCTACGAGCAGTAAATAAGAAGGTCCTTTCAGACCATCCTGTAGTCCCGAACCCTCACACGATTTTGACACAAGTACCGGGGGAAGCTGAAATATTTTCAGTGCTAGATTTGAAAGATGCTTTCTTCTCTATTCCCCTACACCGAGAGAGTCAAAAATTGTTTGCTTTTGAATGGGAGGATCCAGACACTTTCCATAAAGCCCAACTCATGTGGACAGTTCTCCCACAAGGATTCATAGCAGCCCCCCATATTTTCGGACTTGCCCTTCAGAAGGACTTGGAGGAGTGGAAGGGATTACACCCCGCAGTGACTCTCCTCCAGTATGTGGATGACCTGCTAGTTGCAAGCCCAAACTTGCAGCTCTGCGAGGAAGCCACCAGGTCACTGCTAAACACTCTGGGGGGAAAAGGATATAAAGTCTCTAGAGAGAAAGCCCAAATATGTCAGCCTGAAGTCACATTTTTGGGATATAAGCTCTCAAAAGGAGTCAGAGCCCTGAGTGCAGATCGCATACAGGCAATCCAAGGTCTAACCCCACCTAAGTCACCCAAGGAGCTGCGGGCATTCCTAGGGCTAACTGGGTTCTGTCGACTATGGATACCAGATTATGGTGGGAAGGCTAGACCACTGTATGAATCCCTGACTAAGGAGAGTCTCACTAAATGGAAATGGAATAAAGAAATGCAGCATGCCTTTGATCTGCTTAAGGCAGCATTAATTCAGCCCCCTGCCCTGGCCATCCCAAATAGTAAAAAGCCATATCGACTGTACATTCATGAGAATCGAGGGGTCGCATCAGGGGTGCTGACACAGCCATTGGGCCCGACCTGGAGACCCGTGGGATATTACTCAAAGGTTCTAGATCCAGTTGCACTCGGGTGGCCAGCCTGTCTTCGGGCTGTGGCAGCCACAGCAGTGGTTGTTGAAGAAGCCCAGAAGATAGTCATGGGTGCGGATATGGAAATACTCACTCCTCATGGAGTTCCCCAGATCCTAGGGACTGAGGGAGGGAAATTTCTTAACCCCTCCAGACAATCACGGTATGAGATATTTTTGCTCTCTAATCCAGGACTTACTTTCAAACATACTACTACAGCCTTGAACCCTGCAACCTTGCTGCCGGAGCCAGGGAAACCGACGCATGACTGCCTTGAGGTCCTGAATCAAACCACACAGGTGCAGTCTGATCTTGCTGAGGACCCAATTGAAGACCCAGATGTTGAATACTTCGTAGACGGCTCCAGCTTTGTCATCGATGGAAAAAGACGAACAGGATGTGCAGTGGTAACCTTGGATAAGGTAGTATGGAGGGAGTCATTGCCGAGCTCATGGTCGGCACAGGCCGCGGAACTCACTGCGCTCACCCGAGCATTACAGCTGGGGACAGACCAGCGGGTTAATATATACACTGACTCTCGCTATGCTTTTTCTACAGTCCATGCGCACGGACTATTGTGGAAAGAAAGGGGTTTCATTACGGCCTCTGGGAATAAGATTGCTAACGGCCCTCAGATTATCAAGCTACTAGAGGCACTCCACCAGCCTAAAGAGGTAGCAGTCATTCATGTGCGGGCCCATGGGAAGGCTGCTGAGGAAAAGCATAAGCTTGGAAATGCAAAGGCTGATGCGGCAGCAAAGGATGCTGCATTTATTGGGGGAGAAGCGGAGGAGGTATCCAGGCAGGCCATGTCCCATGCCATATGGCCATACGTTCAGGATTTAGTCCCACAGTATTCCCCTGAAGAAGATAAATTTGCACAGAAAGCTTGTGCAGAAAAGAACTCCCAGGGGTGGTGGATAGTACCAGGAGGGAAAGTCATGATACCCAGGCCATTGCTTCGGGAGGTGCTGCAACAGCTCCATGCAAGAACCCATATGGGAGTCTTGGCCATGGGTAATCTAGTGATCCACCAAGCAGTAGCCCCAGGGCTATATGTAGAAGCTCAGCACATTGCTACCAAGTGCATCACATGCCAGAAAGTAAACCCTCGAAGGAAACCCCCTGTGCCAATGGGAGGTAGACCCTGGGCAGCGTACCCTGGACAGGCATGGCAGATTGATTTTGCCGAGCTCCCACGGTCCGGACATCACGGGTTTTTACTTGTCATGGTAGACCAGCTCTCTGGTTGGGTTGAGGCCTGGCCCACCAGGACTGCCACTGCGGCTACAGTAGTGAAGTATTTGTTGCAGGAGATCATTCCACGGTATTCCTTGCCTGAGTCCATTGAGTCGGATCAAGGACAACACTTCGTGGGAAAAGTGGTTCAAGAAGTCGCGCAAACTCTCAAGGTTACTTGGAAACTACACACACCATGGAGACCACAGAGTTCAGGACAAGTGGAACGCATGAATAGGACTTTAAAGACTCTGCTCACCAAAATCTGTATTGAGACACGCCTTAAGTGGCCTCAAGCATTGCCGCTAGCTCTTACTTGTATTCGAAACACTCCCCGACGGGGCCTCAAATTGACCCCATAAGAAATTATGTTTGGCAAGCCCCCTCGAGTCTTACCCCCTGGGATGCGAGAAAAAGTAACTTTTGAATTAGGTAATAGTGAGCTTCATAAGTACGTTATTGCTTTGCAGTCTGTCTTGTCTTCTCTTCACAGGTATGCAGCCTCCTTTCAGCGCCTGCCTTTAGACGTACCAGTACATGACTTCTCCCCGGGAGACTGGGTCTTGGTGCAGCGGTGGAAAAAGGAACCTTTGACTGAGAGGTGGAGTGGCCCTTTTCAGGTACTTCTAACAACCCACACCGCTGTAAAGATTGCTGGCCATGACCGTTGGATACACCATACCCGTGTGAAACGACATCCACGAGCATCAGAGGACATCAGCTCCCAAGACGAGCTCACTCCGGAAGCTGAGTCATCTTCGGAACAAGAAGCCAGCAAGTGGAGCTGTGAACCTATTGGTGATCTCCAAGTGCGCCTGAGACGGCTTAATCAGAGCTCAGAAAATTAGACAAGAAAGTAAAAGGGAAACATTTAGGCTGTGTTTGATCTCATAAAAGGGAAAATATGGTGGGAATCTTAATGTGCCTTATTGTTATCTGCATAGTGAAAGAAGCAGGATTAAGTAGCCTTAGCCACTGGCCTATGCCCCTGCTTTCCCCAATTGTTTCCCCAGAGACAAATTTGTATGTTGACATGATGGAAAGAATTGCAAGTACTTTTAATCTTACCAACTGCTGGGCCTGTGGGGGGCTCCGAGAGGCCGGAGGCCAGTGGCCTTGGAGGGCTTTTCCTTTGGCCCCAAAGTGGCTAGTGAGTAGTAAGGCAGATATTAAGAGTACTAGTCAAAAATGGGATGAAAACCACAGCTGGGAACTTTCCCAAGTGGCATTGGGGGAGTATTGCATCAGCAATAATGGTACAGGAAAAAGTTTGGGACATAGCCGTTGCATATGGACTTTAAAAGTAAGATGGATGAACCTTACAAAATTAGAACAGCTTTATTATCCTAACAGCCTAGGGTATAATCGGCTAGAGTGGCAACATCCTAATGGAACAATTGTGTGGTTTAATAAGTATTGGAGTGCCACAGATCAAAGTAATGATTGGACAGATTGTACAGACAAGAACCAGGATGGGCTATGGGAATGTTCCAAGAAAGGAGGCCTCGCAGCTGCTGGTCCTTTGGGTCCAGAGGGAGGCTTGGGGTTTCCCGAGATGCCCGATGGTTGGGCCCCTCTAAATGCCACTAATAGAGAAAATAGGGCCTTAAGAGGATACTATTGGATTTGCGGACGACGGGCCTATACGATACTACCACAAGGGTGGACAGGAACTTGCTATCTTGGAGTGATTGTACCAGCTTTCTTTTTGCTACCATCAGAGGTTGGAAATGCGTTGGGAGTCTCTTTGTATGATGACTGGAAAAGAGACAAGAGAAGTATTGATGTAAGTTTGACACAGGGTGGCTCCCAAAAGTGGAAGGAGGATGAGTGGCCTCCTCAAAGGATCATTGAGTATTATGGACCAGCTACATGGGCTAATGATGGGAGTTGGGGATATCGGACACCTATATATATGCTAAATAGAATCATCCGATTGCAGGCAGTCTTGGAAATAATTACTAACCAGACTGCCACTGCTCTCGAGTTACTGGCCCGGCAGAGTTCTCAGATGAGAGCAGCCATATACCAAAATCGGATGGCCTTAGACTATTTACTCGCAGAGGATGGCGGAGTCTGTGGAAAGCTCAACCTTTCTAATTGTTGCCTCCAAATAGACGACAACAGAAAGGCAGTCTTAGAGATTGCCAAAGAGATCAGGAAAATAGCCCATGTGCCAATACAAACGTGGGAAACCACATGGAATAAAGACTGGTGGTTTAAATTATTTGGAGGACCCTGGTGGAAGAAAGTAGGATTTGTGCTTTTGTCTGCTCTGACTGGTTTGATTTTTATCCCTTGCCTGATTCCTTGTCTCACTAGATTGATAACCACCACAGTAGAAGGGATGCAGGTCGCAGCAGTCCCTCTAAAAGCACAGACTGCAGCAAAAGTCATGGTCCTCAGAAAAATTCCTCGTAATTATCTTGATTTGCCTAAATAAAGTAAAGAGCAGAAAGCATCTTGAGGGGGGATTTTGTTAGAAATATTATTAAAAATGCATTATGAATAGTGTTGTTAGAACAGCACAGCTGCCAGCTCTCCCTGGTGGGAGGAGGAGGTAGAGAAGAAACACCACCAAGGACATCTCGCTAATTTACTATCTCTTTGTAACACTAAATCACACATACCTTCAAACTCCTCTGCCTCTACTCTTATAAACTACAAAGGCTGTGATTTAATTGGCTGTGTCCTTGGAAAGGGGGGGCGGGGTTTGAACTTTTGGTAACCTAAAGAGCTTTCTGAGCAGGCGTAATTAGCTAATGCATATAAGCCTATCCGCCCCGCATACTTAAGTAGTTAATTATAATGCACATGCGACGGATGACGTGACGTCATTTCATATATGTTTGTATGAACCGGAAATGAGTTGTAAGAGTTCCTGCTTTTGCACACATGCCCAGGAGAGAGGGGATAAAGCCTGCTGAGAAGTTTACCCTGCGGGCAGAGTGTGGTCTTTTGTCTTCGCTCTGACCCTATTTGCAAATATACCTTTTGTATTGCTAATAGCGTGTGTCTGAGAATTCTTTGCCTCCCAAGAAACGAACCATAGCAATTTCTGCAACAACAGGGTCAGGAGCCTGATAGGCAAAACACAAAGTAAATATTGTTCTCTAATCTCATGTGATTCCCCTTGTGATTTCAGATAAGGCACCTTTCTGGCTCACTGGCATATAGCCTGGGTGCAGTGTTGGGGTAAACCATGAGGCCTCACTACAGACGGAGGCCTGGGTCTCACACTGTGATGAAGAACTGTTCCACATCCAAGTAATCTCCCTGCAGATGGGAGACATCCAGGACCTTCTCCTCGAGAGCTACATCACTGTGACCTTCTCCCCTCTCAGAGGAGGGCTGGACATCTCCCTGCCCCTTTCACTCCAGCAGTGGCCATAGTCCACCACTACTCCCGGTATCATTCCCGAACACAGTTTACCATTTGCTGACACATATTAAGAGCCTTCACTTCTTGCTCCCCTAGTCTCAATCCTAAAACAAGTCTGAACATCTCATCCTTCCCCACATTCAGCTGTCCAACCCAGAGCTGGATGGAGACCACTGAATGTGGAAACGAGACTATGGCTCTGGAAATGTGTGTTGGAGTCAGTGCCCTGATGTGAAAGGCTCCATAATCCACTGCCTGAGTCAGCCAGCTGGTCCAGCCCATTGGTGCCCCCCATTTTATTTCCCAGTCTTGTGACTGCAGCTGTCTGTGAGGACCTGGGATCAAATTAAAATGGTGCCAAAGGTGTGGAAGACTCCAGACCTCATCCCTCAATCCCATGAAAGAACCTTTGCTCCTAATATGGGGCCAGAGTGGAGCCAGTGACCAAGAGGCAAATGTTTCTGCATTCCCATTGCCATTCCTTTGCACCTCCTGTCCTATTGTTCAAACCAGCTTGGAGACATTGCTTTTCAAACGTTGGTCAGAAGACATTCCCTTCTGCTCACGGGTTCCCTCTCAAGGATTCCCCTTTCTGTTAGGGCACAGCCCTAGTGAACGTGAGAAGTTGCAAATTACAGGAAATGTTCTTCCCTGTAAGAACATTTAGATAGATCTTATCAGAAACATTTGCATTTCTAAGCAGGGTCACGAGAGAAGTATGCTCTGCTGTGGACTATTTATATATATATATATATGGAGCAATGTGCAAACATCAGCCCTATTTAGCACTCACTTTTCCTTTCACGAACAACTTGGGCATTAAGGGAACATCATGAAGTGGCTGCTGCTGCTGAGTTTGGTGGGACTCTCACACTGCTTGGTGACAAAGTGAGTAGAGGGAGAATATTTCACTTTAACTACTTGTTTGTATACAGCATCATTCTGTTTGTATATTTACATATCACCCCAAAATAATTTTACTTCCAAGTAAATGTTCTGGGATTTTTTTCTTTCTCTAATTTCTGTTCTACCATTGCTGGGAGCTTCTTTTAGGCTCTGACACTGTTCTTCTCATAGAAACCTTTGATTCTTCTTGTAATAAACCCCACAACTCTTGAGTCCTCTTTGTCCTATGTCAATGATGCCTCCAAGCACATATTAAATGCATTCTGAAATGCAGATCAACCACAACAAAAATTATCAGAAGAATCTTTTTCAGCTTTTGAAATGCAAAATCACAAGCCCCTGACCATCTAAATGATTTCAGTTTCTATCACAATTTATACAATGGCTCTTCAGTACTGGCAAACCCACAAATAAACCTTCCATAATAGCAGCAGAGTCTTACAAAACTCTGCACATCTGTGAAGATCTGGAGAGCTGGCCAGTTGTTTACAGCCTAGGTTTAATTTTTGTCAGTGGGAATTCACCTCACTGATCATGCACCCCAAGGTTAACTGTCTCGTGTTTGAAACCCTTCACATTTCTTTGGATTCAGTCTCAGATTGGCAGCCTTCAATTTATTTTACACTTTGTGTGTCAGTGCCACTGATGGACTAGAGATGAAAAATTCCATAGCTCAGTTCCAGATCGTGGGGAATCTAAGAAACTGTGTATGATTTTTATTAACAATATGCACAACTCAGTCAGTCCACTACCTCCTGGAGGGGGCGTCAAATTTTCCACTAGACTAGGACATGTGAGTCCTCATGAAAGGGCATACTCTCTGAGTTGGTAGAAATGTATTATCAAGAACTGAATGGAATTGGCATCTATAGATGGAGTGCATTGGAGAAGATTCCTGGGCAAACATTAACCCTTATCATATCACCCAGAAGAGAAAAAGCAGCAGGTCAAAAATTTTGGGTGGAAAGGTTCTTGGGCTTAGGTCTGTCTGCTGTGCAGTACAGAGGGTCACCCAACCCCACAGGGGAGATGATTCTCACAACCCTTTGGGTAAGCCAGGCAGATGGCTCTCCTTGGATGGACTGAGCGGTAAGGCTTGACTTAGCCATACTAACCTTAGGGCTCTTCCCCCTCTACTAACAAAAGCCATCTTGGTTTGTGCAAAGTGTGCTGCATTACAGCCAAGACTCACTGGGCACACAGGTTCCTGAATGGGGTCAAATTCCCTAAATAGGAGTCTTAATTCATGTGAACCTGCTGAGGAGAGTGCAGTGAAAAAC
The DNA here is from genome assembly GCF_052110815.1 of Crocodylus siamensis. Classification (NCBI taxonomy): domain Eukaryota; kingdom Metazoa; phylum Chordata; order Crocodylia; family Crocodylidae; genus Crocodylus; species Crocodylus siamensis. Next base: position 170,397,969 of record NC_143396.1, read on the forward strand.
AAGGGTGCTGAAGCCTGGAGGCTCACACTTGGAGGAGAAAAGCTGCAGAGATCACCCTTGGGACTGGCCAAGCTTAGGATGTGGCCAAATCAAATAAATAAATGTGTAAGGGCTTCCCTCAAGAGACCCTGCTAAGCCCAGAGCAATAATACCCCACCTCCAATGGAATCCATCAGGACCCTGGTTCCTGACTTCCTGACTGGATCAAACCTGTAGTCCAAGATGTGAAGGCCCTCAGCTCCCACTCCACAGTGCCATTACAGGGCCATATGACCAAGAAGTGGATGTTTTCATATTCCACTGTAGTTCCTCTATGCTTCCCATATTGCTACTTAAAATATTGCAGGGACATCGTTTGTGTCAAATCTCAGGGCCTACATACATGACACAGTAACATTGGTGTATATTACGTTGGTTTTGTACACCAAAGTAAATTACGCTGGTATCAAAAATTGACAGTGACAGTGACCTCTTCTCACGTAGTTGCCACAGTGGGCATTTATTACATAGCTTTGGCACTAGACAGTGGAGGAGTTAAGAACAGCCTGTTTGCACTGAACAACCAGATACCCTAGGACAGAAGCAGACACATTGCTTGCATCAGTTTTAACTTATACTCCTAGGTGCATTTACTGTGTAGCTGACTAATTAGGAGGGCTGTGCGACACTTCAGGTGGTGATTCGATTCGGAGGAGATTTGGCCTGATTCAGTGGCCAAATCTCCCAATCCAAATCCAATCAGGGGACCAATTTAAAGGTGTGAATTGATTCAAAGCTCTCTGAATCTTTGGAAAAGATTTGGTGTGCTTTGATGATTCGGGCAGTCCCCAGTGGCTGCAGCAGGGAGCTGCAGCTGGACTCCGTGCTGGTAAGTACTAGGGGTGGGGGAGGGGACCATGGGGGGACCCCTGCCAGTGCCCCCCCAGTCTCCCAGCCCCGCCAACCCCCTTCCTCCAGCCCCACTATGCTGCCCCCACCCGCCTCAGCTCCTGGTCCTTTAAAGAAAAGCCCTGGTGCTCATCGGGTGCTGCCAGGCAGAGGGTGGCGATCCCTGCTACCCCCCACTGCCCCACATTGCGTGGGGGGCTCTACACGAGCCCCCAACCCCCCCTTCCCATTTCCCCAGCCCCCCACGGGTGCCCCACCCAGGCCAGCTCTGGCCCTTTAAGGAAAAAAAACCAAGAAAAACCCTGGTACTCACCTCTCCTGCAGAGCCCCCCATGCAGCAGGGGGCAGTGGGGATTGCCAGGCAGGAGTGGATCTTTATCTGAAGTGAATACTAGCCACTTGGCACAGGCCTACTAATTAGCTGCGCAGTAAACATCTCAGCATCTACACATCCTGTTGGGCTGGAGTAAAGTAATTTACCCCACAGCAGGATAGTACTTGTAGATACAAATACTATCCTGTTGCAAAGTAAAGAACTGCAGCAGCGCACATGTTGAAACTGGAGGGGATGGCTGGGGCACAAGGGTGCTTCAGTACAGGGGGTGTCTGCCAGCTAACCCTGCATTGAAGTTCCCCTATGCCCCAGCCAGTCCCTGCACAGCACATTGAGCTAGGGGAAGCAGTTGGTTGGCAGTGATCCCTGGGGCCCCCTGCCGGCTGGAGCTGCTCCACCTGGGCTCCATGTGCTGCACCTGAATAAACTCCAGAGCAATAAGCTCCAAAGTTTATTCAGGCACCATAATTGCACATGTAGACATGCCTACTATAGTTTAACCTGATTTTGCAGGTGTAACTCTTGCATGAGATCTGGGTAAGTAACATCAGTTCAGGGTTATATATCATGAACTCACTTCCTGTTTCTACAGGTATAATGGTAGGGTATATTCATATTATCATGTCCTGTGCCTCAGCCCTTACTAAGGAAACATCCCTTAGCTTCCCATCCTCTCCGCCCCCTCCCCCCATTTTTCAGGTTATGGCCCCATAAAGATGAAATTTAAACTTTGACACTTCTTCCAATCTTTCCCTTGAGAACATTTTGATACATGTAATTGAAACATTTGCATTTCTTATCAGGGTACTGATGAGAAATGAAAGGCGTTGTGTTGGGAGTGTAAAGTGAGCAGCAGCCAGGCATTTCTCTGTACTCAGAACTCCTTTGGCACCAGCAGTGCTAGAAGACAAGAGTTCAAATAGAGGCTGGATTCTGAGGTGACCTCCAGCTTGGGTGGAAGCCAGAATGGTAGATTGCTCTACTTTTAGAGTATGGACCTAGCAATGTTTTAAAAATAAATATAAAAGTTAACCCCCACACACACCCCCGCCCAGTTTCTTAGCTTTTACTTTTCAACAGTGATAGAGCCAGACTACTGAGAGGTGCTGGGTACATAGTGACAGAGTTGGCACACAGTTACATGTGAGGAAAAGCAATTAGGAGCCAACCACTTCCAATGAAAAAGCTACACAAGAAAAGCAGGGAGGGCACCGTATGGCCAGTAGGGCAGAGAGCAGAGCCAGCAAGTATGCAGGCAAACAGACCGAGACCAACACCTGTCAACACGTGCTCTCCATGCAACCAACTGACACCATTAAATGTGGGGGAAAAGCAGGAGCCAACCACTTTATTTATCATTTTTACTTATTTGTTCTTTCATCATTCTTTTTTTACTTATCTTTGTTTTACTTATTTATCATTTTATCATACTTTATTATCGCCTTTACTTGCAAGCAGGGAGGGCACCCCACGGCCAGAGGAGCAGAGAGCAGAGGCAGCAGGCAGGAAAGCAAACAGACAGACCAACCCCACCACCCAGGCAACCAACTGATACTGTCACAGGCACAGGTGGGGGAAAAGCAGGACCTAATCACTTCACAATTTATCAGCCTTTATTTGCAAGCAGGGAGGGTGCCCCATGGCCAATGCGGCAGACAGCAGAGGCAGCAGGCTGGCAGACAAACCTGGAACCGCCAGTCCCCCCCTCCCCACCATGCAATCAACCAAGTAACAGTAACAGTGATCAGGACCTAACCAAGAAATTTATCAGCCATTACCATGCGTCCACTGTGCATGGTTTTTACGGATATGCTTCCACATATCATGTCATTTGTCTGCACTCACCCATCCCCCCCATCCTCCCGCCTGCAAAGCCCAGCCTAATCTCAGGTGTCATTTTACATGTTGGGATGTCAGTTCCCAATGGCTAGACATACCAGTTGTGGAAGACGATGTCCTCATCACCTCCTTTACTGGGAAAGAGCAAAAATGCCTGCTCCTTAAGAGAAGACTGAATAGGCATCTGGCTGGGGTAATCTGACCCCAGCACTCTTTCCTGCCTAGGCAGGGGGTTGGACTCGATGATCTGATGAGGTCCTTTCTGAGCCTAGCATCTATGAATCTATGCTCTGACATGCTCACAGTTTCCCTCTGAAGATGATCAGAAGCTCCTTCCATAGGTATGCGCTCCAGGACAATGCCAGTCTCAAACAACCGAAGTCAGGAAGCCTCACCTGCATCCTTGGAGACAATGACTGGTTGTAGAAAGGAGCAATTGTGCACCCTGCCTCAGAACAAGAGTTCTCAGTCATCCTGTCTCAGAAGAAGGGTACAAAAAGGGCACAGCAACCCCCTTGGCTCAGCAGAGAACTTGAGGACCTCCTACATTTTACACCTAAAAAGAGAGACTTATAAAGGATGGAAGGCTGGAATCACCACCAAGAAAGAGTGATCAGCACTGGTCCCTGCCTGCAGGGAGTGGACCAGGAAAGCTAAGGCTATAACCAAACTCCATCTGGTTTTTATTATCAAGGATAATAAAACTCCCTACATATCTGATAACTCCCTACATATCTGAAAAAGGAGTTTTTATTATCAAGGATAATAAAAAGTCCTTTTTCAGATATGTAGGGAGTCAGATAAAAAGCAAGGTTAACATTGGACCTCTGCTGAACCAAATGGGACAACTGATAACCGACACTCAGGAAAAAGCCAACCTACTCAATGGATACTTTGTGACGGTCTTTCATCAGCCCAAAGGAACCGTCCTGCCTAGCATGATGTGGGACGGGCAGGGTGAGGGCCTATTTATACCAGCATCGGTGTAGACCTTGTAAAGGAACACCTTGAGAGGCTAGAAATCCTCAAATCAGCTGGTCCTAACAGATTACACCCTAGAGTACTCAAGGAGCTGGCAGGTGTCATAGCCCAACCATTGGCAAAAATATTCGAAAACTCATGGCACTCAGATGAAATACCTGAAGACTGGAAGAAGGCCAATATGGTACCCATCTTCAAGAAAGGGCGGAAAATAGATCCCGGTAATTATAGGCCAGTCAGCTTGACCTCAGTCCCTGGTAAGATTCTGGAGAAAAATTCTTGATAAGCTGGCTGATGGCAACATCCTGAGGAACAGCCAGCATGGATTTGTTGCAGGTAGGTATTGCCTGATCAATCTCATATCACCTGGACAAGGGAGAAGATATTGACGTCATATGTCTGGACTTTAAAAAAGTCTTTGATTTGGTGTCCCATGAACTCCTCATGGAAAAATTGGCCAACTGTGGCCTCGGCTACCCCACAGTCTAATGACTAGGAAATTGGCTCCAAGGTCGGACCCAGAGAGTAGTAATCAACGGAAGCAAATCGTTATGGTGCTCTATGACCAGTGGTGTTCCCCAAGGCTCTGTCCTTGGACTGGTTCTCTTTAACATCTTTATCAACGATGTGGACATTTGTGTCAGAAGTGCACTGGCCAAGTTTGCCGATGACACTAAACTGTGGGGCATATCTACTAACCTATCCACACCTGAGGATAGGCTAGTGATCCAGGCTGACTTGGATAAGCTTAGTAAATGAACAAACCTCATGATGTTCAATACTGAAAAATACAAGGTACTCCATCTTGGGGAAAAAAACCCTGCAGCATGCTTATAGGCATGGCAGTGCTATGCATGCTAGCACCACAGCTGAAAGAGACTTGGGGGTCATGACTGACCACAAAATGAACATGAACCACCCATGTGATGTCGCAGATGGTAAAGCAAATAAAACTCTGGCTTGCATCCATAGATGCTTCTCAAATCTCAGGATGTCATCCTCCTGCTGTACTCAGCCTTGGTGAGGCCACAGCTGGCGTACTGCATCCAATTCTGGGCTCCACAACTCAAGAAGGATGTCAAGAAGCTTGAGAGAGTCCAGAGGAGAGCCACTCGCATAATCAGAGGGCAAGAAAATAGGCCTTATGATGACAGGCTGATAGCCATGGGACTCTTCAGCCCAGAAAGGCACAGGCTCAGGGGTGACCTGGTGGCTGCCTATAACTATGTAAGTTAGCATCAGGACGTGGGGGAACGTCTGTTCACCAGAACACCCCAAGGGATAACAAGGACCAACAGTCATAAACTCTTATATGACTGTTTTAGGCTGGACATAAGGGAAAACTTCTTTACTGTCCAAGCCCCCAAGACCTGAAATTGACTCCCTCCAAAAGCGGTGCAGGCCCCTACTCTGGACTCATTCAAGAAAAGTTTGGATGCTTATCTTGCTGGGAACCTTTGACCCTAGCTGACTTCCTGCCCCTTGGGCAGGGGGCTGGACTCGATGATCTTCTGAGGTCCCTTCCAGCCCTAATGTCTATGAAATCTATGAAATCCTTGGGCCGATGAAATGCACATCTCAGGACCTTGACCTTGCTCCAGCACTGGGTCCAGTTGTGCCCTTGCACCTGCATTTCTTTTGCTATTGCGGTATACACCGACTTATTCCTCCTACTTTCCAGCTACTCTATGATCTTTTCCTCTGACCAAATATAAATCAAGTCCTTCAGTTCTTGCCAGGTCCAGTTGGGGCCCCAGTTGATGGATGTATCAGCCTCCTGCTCCGTTGCCTACATACTGCTGGATTTGGTTTTCTGAGACATTAGGAAAGCTGTTTGTGCCCAAGAAGTTGCTAGGCCAAGGTATTCTGACAACAACTGAGTCACAAAAGGTCACTGGGAAACTTGGCAGGGCTGTTATATAGACATGTCTTGAACGAACCTTTTAAAAAATTCCACATACTCATAATTGTCAATTGTGTCTTAGAACTGGCAGCCAGGGCAATGTAATCAAGCACCATTTACAAACAAAGCAATGGTGATAGGCTTAGTCTGGCCCAAATCAACCCCCATTGTCTGTTCAGATAGCTCAATAATGTCCCATAATGCCCCAATGATGATCACATCCAAGTGCCTGTGCCTGGCTGCTCTTCCTATAAGCCAAACTTCCCCTAGCCTCGCTGTGCCACTGAATCAAGGGCACTGTGTCCTTGACTGCCAGAACCCACATTTTTTTGGCAATGAATGAACTGAACAATAGAATTATATCTGGGAGGGAAGTGGGGGCATGGAACTTGTTTTAACAGGTCAGGGAGGAGATTGGGGTGCAGGAAGCTATAATGCTCATCCAGCACTACCATGAACAACATGTGCCCCTGGAGACTGGTGGGGGCAGGGGGTGTCACAGGCAAGCTGGGTACTGTGAGTGTATCAATTTTTTCTGAGGCCAACTGGGCTGTTTGATTCACTTTCAGATCAAGGAGACAAAGTTGGGAGCAAAGTGAAGGCAAATTTATTATAGCTTACACACACACCAATTGACAGAAATATAAATGCAATAAGCAGATAATGCAGTATTAAAGAGCTAATAGTAAATAACAGATAATAACAACAGATAGATCAATTCTGTCACAGGCCAACTGAGCACTGTGAGGGTATTAGCCACTGGGCTGTTCAAAACAACAGACAAACAGACATGGGCTGGTAACCTATCGCTAGTCCCTCAATGCCAGGTGCACATCAAGTGATTCCAGTGAAGTCAGGTGTCTCCAATCGAAGCTGTCAGAGGGATTACCGGGGTAGGTCCCTTGATCAGGACCTGCTCCTCACTCACACCGGGAGCCCGGGGTCCGGGCATGGAACAAAAATGATTGTTCTGTTCCCTCCTTCCTGCTGGTTACCTGATGCATGTGCTTTTTATACCTAGTTTTATGCTAATCTGTTGGCTTTAGAGCTATTCATAATGTTGCCCTATAGCTGTTACCCTATGGGACTGAAAAGTGTTAAAATTATCATAAAAGGTTACCACCCAGACTCGGGTTTATCCAATAAGCAATTTATAATGCAGCACCTTTAGGTTTGAAATTGGCATTGTTCTGCCTAAGCCCCAACCCCTTTTAGGTTTCATTTGAATATGCTTTCTTGGGATGTGCTTTCCTGGAATGTGTTGGGTGTGCCAGGCAGTTGGATCCAGTTTTTATTGTCAAAGCTGAACCCTGAGCAGAAACCGTTAGGTCAGCTAATCTCACATCTACAGCTTTGCCTATGGGGCCCAGTCAGTTCCACAAACACTTAATTTTATCATTTTGTTTAAACTTATGACAGACAAGTTACATTTGCGGTTTACAAACTTACAAGCTTTATATTACCTAATATTACCTGTTTAGGCAAAATACCAAATGCCTCTAAGAAGCACATATTTATTGCTTATTAATCCCTCTGGTTCTGGCTGTCATGGGGGGGTGACAAGTGCCGACCAGCGGTTGGTGGCTACCTGCAGACACCACTGGCAGCGCTGGCAGCAGCCAACAGCAGTCGGTGATCTTCCGCTGATGCTGCCAGCGGTGTTGGTGATGGGGGGGGGTTGGCTGGTGAGTGGCAACCACCTGCAGGCACCACCGACAGTGTCAGTGGCCCTTCTGTCAAGGGGTGCACTGCCAATCTCAGGGGATGCATGTACACTCACGTGCACCTCCTACATGTCGCCAATAAGCATCGCCTTGTTGATTCAAGCCCATTTCCTTTTCTGCCTAGCTGATGTTTTATTGTTGTAATTTTTTGTCTGGAGGTGTATCCCTTTTGTGTGGTCTATACTAAAGAGTGGCTGGGTTTTGAGGAACACTTAACAAAGCCTGTGTGTCTGTGTGTGTTCATTATCACGTGTTCTGACTCCCAGAGGGTTCTAGGGAGTCATTCCTGGCTCTGGCAATCCCATTTCTAAGAAGAGTGAACAGACAAACAGTGTCTAGGAAGCAAGCCAGGGAGTCTATATAGACACACAATCCTGGAGCCTATTTAGATCAAGAGAAACTTAAGAGCAGATCGATGGGCATGAGGCCTCAACACAACAGGCAGGTGAACAGGAATACTCCCTGACTTCCACGGCAGTTGCGATCAACGCAGACAGAACCTTCACCAACAGATAGCACTCAGGGAAAGAGCATTAAGCACACATAGGCAACCTTTCACTTATCCTGGGATAAGAATATATATATGGGTAAGCTACTGGGCACTAAAACTTCACCATCTTTTCCCTTGTGATAATTAGAGGTGTAGCTGCATGTCTTGTGACTCTAGTTTTAAGAATACAGTGACTACTTCACTGCAGCAACCATGAGAGCAATCAGATCCAGCTGCTCCCTTCAAAAGCAGGGGGATTGCAGGCATCAGTGAGCACAATAGTAGATATTGCAGATATCAGTGAGCACAGCTAAATTAGAAGACAATTCTGCCCCATCCAAGAAGGATGAAAAAGCAAGGAAACATTTATTTAAGCAAGTTGGCACCACAGCACCGAGAACAATTCGCCTCGAGACATACAACCTTGACCAAATTATTCACTCCAAGCCAGTGCTAGGGACAGAGGTGGGATCTAGGGAAAGTTTGTTTATGCTAGGAGGAAGGGAACCAGTTTGTTTTTTAAATTCTTGAATACTAGTTCTCTCCTTTTCTAGATGTTTTTTTTCCCCCAATAATTTCCCTTCTCTGTTTTACTGTGCATTGTTCTTTTTAGACCTCTTCCTTCATGGAGTTACCAGTGGAGTTACCTTACTGTCTTGTGAGCTGGGGATTTGTGCTCCTTGCCAGCTTGTTGGATTTCTCAAAGCTCAGCACCCAGTGTCCGGTGTAGCAAAGAGTACCTTTGAGTAGGGGAGCCTCAGTATTAAGGAAAAACAACCTGGGACCTAATCCTACAAGGAAAGAGGAGAAGCTGTGATAAAAAAAGTTCATCAAGAGAAAAGGGAAGGAGATTTAAGTCACCCCTTGGGAAAGAGCTAAAAATTAGAGGCATACCTGGGTTCTGTTTTACAGGCTGCTGGCATCATTATCATGATTCTCACTCTCATCACATGCATAAGGAAGAGGTCAAACCATGGCTAATCACCCCTAACTTTGGCTTATAACCCTCCCCCCCCATCATTGCTCTGGGGGGGCACCCAAGAAATGCTTGTTTGGGTCACTTACAACCAGGTATCTTTAAACCATGTCTCACATATGTCCACCTGTTCTGACCTATTTCTTGTATTGTAGATAGCTCTATCCATTCCAGGACCTCTTCATTACTTTGTCTATCAGTCCATTTCAGAGAGACACCTTGATGGAAAGCTATTCCATTTGCACTGGATGAGCTCACTATTCTTTCCAGAACACTGCCCCATTGAGAAGAATGTTTAAGCTATAAGAGCTAAAGACCTTAATGTTGGTGTCCTTGCTAACCACATCAGAATTCCATGCTGTACCAAATTTTTTAACTACAGCACTTACTTTCACCCAGTCAGAAGTTTACATCACGTATGTCATCATCTCCAGTGTTGTGAATGATGCTCCTTGGGTGCATGGAGCTTGCTAACATTGTAAAGACTTCACCTTCCAAATAGAAGTATTGCTATAAAAATTAACTTTCATAACTTCCATCTTTGATTTATTCATAAGACCTGTTTGGTTGCCAGAATTTGCAAGAGCATCTGTTATTTACTACATATCTGCAGCTGGTTTATTTATGACACAGATGTCATGTGGAAAGCCCAAGTCTCCAAGCTCACTAGCTATGCACATGGTCTGTTGCATAATGGAGGCCATAACAACTCCACATAAAAAGAAGGATGTGATAAAGCCTTTCCTGACACCAACTTTACCATCAAAGCATTTCATTGACACTTGCTTTGTCTTCACTGCACACTGTGCATTCTGATACTGATTTTTAATAATCTGATTGATTGTGCTGGGGACTATGTAAACTACGAAAACTGATCTACATACACCGCATGCTAAAGCCATTGTCTGAGAATGTTTTATAACCTGACAACACTTTACTGATACGGTTACCATGCATGGGGTTTCATCTCTTTTCTTTCTACAGGGCCATGCTGAAATTTCCTACCTACTTTACCCTGGGTTTGCATAGGCTGCGTGACCAACTGGATTGCATGCACATCCTAGACTGCATCACCATACACCAACTATGTACCTATGTAGCCACTATGCATGGGGTCCTATATTGTTTTCCAACTCTACAAAGCCATATAATAACCAAAATGTTAATATTTACATATACAATTTTCCTACAATGATTCCCTATCCAGATGATTCAAGCATTTTGGAAATCCACAAGATCCAGGACCGTAGGCAGTTGCTATAAGTTATTTTGCTCTAGGATAGCATACAGATGAAGAACTAATCCATACAGGATCAACTGGCAAGAAAACCAGCTTGTTTTCCAACTCTGCAAATAAAGCTTCATACATTTCAGGAAAGAATAATGTGGTGTGGTTGCCTGCAATAACAGGGACAGAATTCGGTGTCTAAGGAGGCCCTTTTCACTCCTGTTTCTTCAGAGGGGAAAATGCAATGAGCACTACCACCCATAAGTTGTAGAGTGTCTTTACCATAATGATGTCGTGATGTTACAATGGCATCAGGAGAAAGGTAAGTCCTGCAAGTGTGGGCTGGAGTTGTTGCATGCCGTGTTCCAGTGCATCCTCTGATTTCTACAAGCATGACACAACATAGATATGAAGAGGAAAGCTCTGGTTGTAAAGGTACTAGACTGGGATATGGAAGATCCAAGGTCAGCTTCTTGCCCTACCAGAAAGTACATCCCTGTTCCCTCCCAGAACACCTGCTTGTCCCTGGGCAGGTCATTGAGTTTCTCTATCCCTCAGCTCTCTATCTGTAAACACGCTTCTTGTGTGCCTCTGCTCACTTTTGAAAGCAAGGAAAAAGACAATCTTTTATAACATGATTTATACATAATCCGAGCACATTGGGATTTCTGCAAGTAACTTTTACCAGCTTTCAGCAAAATTTGGTCTTATCCCACCCAGGAATGATAAGAGGTTTTGATGCAGTGCAAAAGCTGAGTTGCATTGTGTCCCCTCGATGCTGGGTTGGTCTATGGCTCTTTCGTTATTGATTAGTCTCTCTCCAATCCCTTGTTCTTTAGGGTCCCCCTCAAGAAAAGAAAATCCATGAGGCAGAACCTTAAGGAACAAGGCTTGTTAGGCGATTTCCTGAAGAAAGATCCTCGTAACCTGGCCTCCAAGTACTTCCCCAAGATTGGCACTGAGCTCATAACAAACTACATGGATGTGAGTATGGCAGAACAGTGGATTTGTTGACTACAGGAAGCACCTGAGAGTCTTGGCTAGTGCCCCATGGTAGGGGAGAAGACACTTGAGTGAATATGTTCTCTTCTTGCAAAAAATTCTTATACATTCACCCCCATTCTCACTCATTAGCAGGGATCCTGATAAAAAATCTCAAATTTTCAGATATAAAAAAACCAAACCCAAAATCCACATTTTGACTAAAATGAAACATCACTCTGTATGAAATATATAAGAAATATATATATAGTGGCATTTCATTTTCATAGTTTCTAGGGTCGGAAGGGACCTGAGTAGATCATCTAGTCTGATCATGGAAAAATGTGCATTTGCAGGGAGGTGGGGTAGGGGGTGTTATATCTGAAAATTTGAGATTTTTTTTTTAATCAAAGAAAGCCAAGATGCCCGCTCATCAGCACGAACCACTCTGAACCCTGAGGAGGGCAAGCTTGCTGGTGCCCAGCTCCTGACTCCTTATTTCCCCATCCTTTCAAGCTGTTACCTACAAATGATTAGCTCTCCTTTAACTCCGCAAAGCTTCCTCACTCTTCTGTCAGGAGCTGATCAGTTCTGCTACTCCCATGCATGCCCCATCTTTTCACTACCACAGCCCTGTATGCAATCCTTCTGTTGAGACATTTTGTCTCCAGCTATGGCTAGGATGCTATGAAACAGAGCAGAGCTGTCCAGCTTCAAAATAGCTGGGGGCCCATGTGCCCACACCAGTGGGGCCACACCAGCACAGGCATAAATAAGTTTTAGAGATCACCTTTCAGTGCTGGACTGCCAGCAGCTACTAGGAGCAGTGCTGGGCAATGTAGTGCTAGAGAAACATTAGTTCAGGCTTTCCCTTTAGCAAGGAGTCCTTGACTCAGCCCCTCAGCTGGTGTAAATCATTTGGTAAAAAAACTCTGAATCTGGCTCCTGGATAGCCATGGTTTCTTCTGTGATATGTTTCTGTCCTATTTTGACAGCTTCAGTACATGGGGACCATCTCCATTGGCACCCCTCCCCAGGAATTCACCGTCCTCTTTGACACTGGCTCTTCCAACCTGTGGGTGCCCTCCGTGTACTGCTCCAGCCTAGCTTGCAGTAAGTCACTTGCAAACTCTGTTGCCTTCTGACACCAGCAAAAAGGAAGTGTCCTGCCATCACCCTCCCACCAGCTGGCTGACATCAGAGGCAAAGAATGGGTCCTAGTAATATGTCCTAATAGTCCCATGTTTAGTGGTATAGATGTATGCCCTCCATACAAATCCCATATCACAACCCCCTGTGTGGAAGCTATAGACAGTCCTGATAGAGCTAGATGTGAGCTAGCTGTGGAGTCCAAGAAACTACACCCAAACTGAGATGAGTCCTTCTTTGAAGGGGAAATGCAATCTGGGACCTGCTTGCCTGAGCAATAATCCCTCTCTACCTACAGCTGAGATCAGTCAAGGTCCCTACATGAGAGAGGCTCCCAACCAAACTGGGAAGCTTCTATACACGAGTCATCGTCTGGGAAGAGGCGAAGTGGGTGTCAGTGAGGATGTCTGGTCACAAAGTCACGTTTAGAGCTGAGCTCTGTACATAACGAGTCCCATAAATCAGCCAGAGATGGGACTGGGTCCCAGCTTAGACAAGAATAAAGCAAACATTTGATGCCCATGTCATTGTGCTCACTGGAAAAATGTCTTCCTTGTGGCACATATAATCTGGATGGAAAGGGACACATTTGATTTAGTTTTCAGCCAAAGAGATTTAGACAAACTATTGACAATAATATTTTCCTTCTAAGAATAGCAAAGGACTGGGATCCGATACTGGGAAGGCTGTGGAATATCCTCCACTGGATATTTTCCATGTCCCTCAGAAATGATCTAGGTATAGTCCTGCCTTGGGCAGGTGAATGAATGAGATGACTTTCTGAAGTCCCTGCCACCTGTTATATAAGTCTGTGTGCTAGGTGTGCACTTTTGTTCAGTAGAACATGGAGCAAAGATGCTAATCACTAGTGCAAGAGCTGCTGCCTATCTTAGGTAACAAAACATAAATGTCAAGCCAGGAGTTAGTGCTTCCTTGTCTTAATCATGTGGCTATAGGAAGGCCTAGTCTGTGACCAGCTGACTGTTCTGTCCTTGCAGCCCACCACAACCGCTTCAGGCCACAGGATTCCTCCACCTACCAGGCCACAAACCAGAGCATCGCCATTCAATATGGTATTGGCATCATGACTGGCTTGCTGGCTTATGACACCATTGAGGTAAATGGCACGGAAAGTGTTAAGACTTTGGGATGAGGAAGAGGAGAGATGAAGGCTTAATAAGATGGGACTGAGGTGGGAAGCCAAAACATAACCTATATGGAGCATGAAAAGGTACAGAGAGAGAGAAAGAGAGAAAGGAAGGGAAGAGAAAGAATGAAGCCAGAGAGGGTGAGGGAGAGAAAGAGAAAGAGAGAGGAAGTATGAGAGATCTGTGCTTTATTGGATTGTATACCTGCTTTCATGCAAAGTATTCCCTGTGCTGAGTCCTACCAAACAGGTTAGGGTGCATGCGCACCACTGTCCTTTATTGACTGGAATTGGTGATGCTCCCCACTGTGTCATAGGCTCCATCAGCAGCTCTAGGGAACTTCCCTTATAGGCAAGGGGTTGTCCTGGAGCAGAAAGATCCTGTTTTCCCTCCAGCATCTAGCACAGGGACAGCTGTTACATCCAATATGGTTAAAGAGCTTTCATACTCTTGATATGTGTAATATTCATTTAACCTGTTCTAGATACCAGGGTCTCATTCTGATCTCATTTATACCATGATATCCACACACATCACCTGAATAACTCCACAGTAAAGGACATCAAGGTCAGGCCTCTCGGAGCCAAACCACTTACTGAAACCATTCATGGGCTACACTGACTTGAGGGAGGGAGCAGAGTACAGAGAAACACAGCCTCTGAGGCAATGCAAAGACCTCTCCATCCTGATAGGTCCCTATGGTGGGCCAGGGTGGCTTTTCCCATAGTATATGTCTGAATTTCCTCATCTCTCCCTGAAGGTTGGAGGCATTCAGATCACCCACCAGATCTTTGGCTTGAGCACGACTGAGTCTTTTTTCACCTTCTACTTCCTCTCCTTCGATGGGATCCTGGGTCTGGCCTTCCCTAGCATCTCTTCCTCGGGAGCAACCCCTGTCTTTGACAACATGATGAGAAAAAACCTGGTGTCCCAGGATCTCTTCTCTGTCTACCTGAACTCGTAAGTCATGGCTGGAAACCGCATCTGGCAGAAGTAGGATTCACACGTCTTTCCTATTTCTCACACTGAAAAATCACTGAAGGAATGGCTTATACCAGAATTCCCCAAATCCAGCCAACTTTGGGGTGGAATGCAACAGCCAATCCATGTTACTGAGCCAGTGAAGTTCAGGGAGCAAAAATGACTAATACCATTAATGAAAACTGTAAGGGGACTTCACATAAGATGAATCTAGTAACTAGAACTGGTTGGAAACTGAGCTATTTTAGATGGAATGCATCAGCTTCCTGGCAAAATACCAAAACCCCATAGATTTTGATCAGGTAATGTCAAGGTGACTTGTTTATGTTGTAGTTTAGGTGTATCACAGTCTGTTTCCTCTGTATTAGACAAATCTTCCTGATTGGATAACATCACACAATGAACAATTGTTTCCATTCAGGGCATGGGGGGCAGTTCCATCATGGGAAATGGAGTCTGACTGGGCAGCCCAGCCCACAAAAAGGAATGGGGATATAGCTTCATTGGAAAGTAGGGCTGGAAGGGATCTCACAAGATCATCTAGTCCAGTCCCCAATCAAGTGTCTGTCCAACCTGTCTAGGGACAGAGGGTCTACCACTTCTCTAGGAAGCCTGTTGAATGCTTTCCCATCCTCAGAGTCAGAAAGCATTAGGCATGAAAAATAAATTACAAGAAGGCACTGAACCCTTTGGTTTTTGAACAGGACATTTCAGTTTTGTCGGTTTTGTTTTCAGATAAGAGGTATATTTCCTGTATAACACTGGCAAGATTTGTTGGAAAACCAGTTTTATGCCAACTCATTTTCATAGGATCATAGAAAATTAGGGTTGGAAGGGACCTCAGGAGGTCATCTAGTCCAACCCCCTGCTCAAAGCAGGACCATCCCCAACTACATCATCCCAGCCAGGGCTTTGTCTCGCTGGGTCTTAACCTCCAAGGATGGAGATTCCACCACTTCTCTAGGTTACCCATTCCAGTGCTTCACCATCATCCTAGTGAGAGGTTTTTCCTAATATCCAACCTAAACTTCCCTTGCTACAACTTGAGACCATCATCTGCCAGCACTGAGAACAGTCTAACTCCGTCGTCTTTGGAACTCCCTTCAAGCAGTTAAAGCAGGGGTGGGCAATTATTTCAGGCAGAGGGCCGCTTATTGAGTTTTGGCAAGTCATCGAGGGCTGCATGACAGGGAGCCAGGGGCAAATAAATATTAATTTTCTAAATTTTTTAGGGGCCCCATGGGCTGGATAGAATGACCTCATGGGCTGCATCTGGCCTGCAGGCCACATTTTGCCTACCCCTGAGTTAAAGGCTGCTACCAACCCCACCTCGGTCTTCTCTTCTTCAGACTAAATAAGCCCAGTTCCCTCACCCTCTCTTCATAAGTCATGCCCCCCAACCCCCTAACCATTCTTGTTGCCTTCCACTGGACTCTCTCCAACTTGTCCACATCCTTTCTGTAGTGGGGGGCCCAAAATTGGACACAGTACTCCAAATATAGCTTCACCAGTGCAGAATAGAGGGGAATAATTACTTCCCTCCATCTGCTGGCAACGCTCCTAGTAATGCGGCCCAGTATGCTGTTTGCCTTCTTGGCAACAAGGGCACACTGCTGACTCATATTCATCTTAATGTCCACTGTAAACCCCAGGTCTAGCTACCCAGCCAAATCCTGACCCAAGCTCCATGTGGCTGGGATGCAGCAGAACTGGTTGCTCTCCTAGCCATGTGGAGATCAGAATGGGTCCTAATCTCCATGTGGCAGGGAGACAACAGCCCGTGCAGCTGGCACACCTTCCCCTGCATCTGGTCTTAGCCAGGCAACAGCAGGCCCTCAATCTCTGGGCTGACTGAAAGCAAATTGCTCCTGGCCAGCATCTACACGTGCACTACTGTGCAGTAGCTAATGTGCCATTAATCTAGTACCTGTGAGCACCTATTCATGTGCCAGATGTCTGCTCCAACATGTGCTACTTAGATTAATCAAGTCTGCTGGAGCATGCTAATTAAAGTACTCCAGCAGCTTACACCTCACATCTATTCAGTGTCCCCGCACTTTGAAATGGTAGTATAGGTGCTTTAACTAAAGCTCATTGAACAAACTTTAGTTCAAGTGCCTCTATCACCATTTTGAAGTGTGGGGCACTGAATACACATGATGCTGCAGGCATTTTAATTAGAGCAGCTCTCAGAACCACTCTAATTAAAGTGTCCCTCACCTCCACCCTGGAGCACATGTATAGACCTCCTGTATTTCTTGGAACGAGCAAAAGGCACATTAGTTTAATTTACTGTGCAGTAAGTCCTGCGCACATGTAGATGCTGATGCTTTCTTGCATGTTAGCTTAATTTAATGCACAGTAAAGCTTCTCGTATAGATACGTCCACTGTGTCATTAATATTACTGTTGTGATAACCTTGTTTAGCTTCTGAGACCTGCCAAGGACACAGCTCAAGGGGATATCAAAGTCAGGCTGCTGCTTATTCACAGTACTGTATCTCTGATAGCTAGATGATAGTATACCTGGCTCCACTGAGAAGTGTTCCATTCTGGCTGTAGTTCAATATAACTCAGTCCTAATTATCATGTCTGCTGTAGCTGCTTTAGCTAATTACTTAAGTATTTTCCATAACCTTCCCTCCTCCTTTCTTAGTAAAGAGAGTGGAAGCTTTGTGATGTTTGGTGGCATTGACTCATCTTACTACTCCGGGAGCCTCAAATGGATCCCCCTGTCTGCTGAAACCTACTGGCAAATCACCATGGACAGGTAACTACCACTGCTTGGTGCTTCCCCCTCACAGAGCCACCTGGCGTTATTGGAAAAGACAAGGAAATTGGGGATGAGATGCCTGGGACATCTCAAATTACAGAATCCAGAAAAAATGAGAAGCAGAGAGCCATGATAGCACCTTCTAGCGAACAATGGGCAGGGGTCTTAGCCCCAAGGAGGTTGTCCCAGCAGCTCCCAAGCTTTTGCACACCAGGAACCCTCTACCATCTGCCCAGCTCTGCTTAATGTGCTCGCATGACCCTCTTACACAAGCAATGAAGTGATGTTGTTTATTTGCAGGGGTTAAGACAAGGAGCAAGGGCAAGTAGCAAAGGAAAGTATAATCTAGGAAGAGACAGAAGTAGAAAGTTCTTGGCAGTTGGAGCAATGGGATGGTAGGAGAGCTCCCCTCCCCATAGGGCTCCCTCTGAAGGTTCATGCCTTCAAGAAATGAGAAGGAAGGAGAGGGAATGAGATCAGAGCTCTTATTGGGATCATTCACCTGATCTTCTCTTTTCCAGAATTATGATAAATGGCAAAGCCATTGCTTGTACTACTGGCTGTCAGGCCATCATTGACACTGGCACCTCTCTGCTGATTGGGCCTCCAAATGATATCTTCCTCATCCTGAAACACATTGGCATCATCCAGAATTCCTATAGTGAGGTTAGTGCAGGGAGAAGGTGTGAGAATTGGCAGGTCTCTGCTACACACAGGTGAGACTGAGCCATTGGCTCCCCATGTGTCCATCCACAGGCTACAATCAGTGAGAATGGGATTAAACATGGTCAGTCACCAGCAGCCCTACAGTTTCCACCCTCCTATGACCCATGTGAACACAGAGAGATTCTCTGTCATCCTCTAGGGGCCAGACTGTGTGGAGAGGGTAATAATCTGTGACTCTCTCTGACCTCTCAAAGTTGGTTCTTTAGCTTTGGAAGCTAGAACCAGCACCAGGAGCCTTCAGCTAGTGGGGCTTTTGCTCTCAGATCCAGATGTGCCTGGCTCAGTCTGTGGAGCTGGCCCAGTTACAGAGAGGCTGTTATCTAAACTCCATTTCTGATCCCAGGCAGCTTTCCTCTGTCCCCCCAATCCATCTGCCTCGGTGAAGAGTTTAGTACCTGGCATGTGACTGTTCCTTCTCCCTGTGTGTTACTTTCCTCCCTACAGTATACGATGAGCTGCAATGACATCAACAACCTGCCTGACATCGTCTTCATCATCCATGGCATTGAGTTCCCTCTGCCTGCCAGTGCCTACATATCCCAGGTGAGTGTCCTGACCAGAAATCAGACAGGGGGCCTCTTAGCAGGAACTTATACCCAAGGTTAGTAACAGCCCCTTGCAAATCTAAGGCATGAGGCTCCAGAAACATCACTGAGACACAGCCCAGAGTCTTCCCCTAATACCCAAAGTGCAGAAAGCCTTTCCCCTAGGGGATCCAGGAGGAGAAACAGTCAAGGTCAAGGGAATCCTAGGGTAGGAAATTCAAGGGGGTTAGCCCACAGCGTTGGTCACCTCAGGATATCACCAAAGCAGGAGAGATAAGTGGGGAGTTAAATAAAGAGATAGCAGTCCCTTATGCTCCCAAGTAGATGTGTTTGGGGTTAAGGAAGTAGTTGTCTTCCTCTGTGATCAAACTATGCCCTTCCCACTGAGGTGGAACAAGAGTTTTAACAACCCATGGCCACAGAGGAATAGAGGAATGGCCAGGGAAAGACCCTACCCAGTTACAAACGTGGCAGGATTTAGTACAGCAGCAAGGCACTGGAGAGAAGACCCTCTCTCTCAGAAAAGCCTCTTTAGCTATCACAAGGACCTGAAAGCAGCAAGCTGCATTGGATCAGTGCTAACTCCCCAGTGGCTCTTCCTGTACCTTCTCCCTGACCCTCCAAGTCCTCACCCAAACTAATGCAGTTTAGCTATGGAGATCCCACAGCAACCCAGGTCATTACAATACATGAGTCCCCTGGAGCAGCTGCTCAAGGGCTTGGTGGACCTGCCACCTTATAATTGTCCTGTGCATTTTCCCTGGTGCAGTCAACAGGCTATTGTACATGCAGCTTTGAAGGTATCAGTATCCCCACAGACTCTGGTCAATTCTGGATCCTTGGTGATGTCTTCCTCCGCCATTACTACACCGTCTTCGACAGAGCCAACCACCAGGTAGGCCTGGCTCCTGGGGTGTGAACATACAATGCCATTCCCAGAACATGGCCATGAAGCGCTGGCTCTGGACAGTCTGCACTTCTCTGGAACCCCAACATGTATGAATCAGATGATCCCAGATCCCACAGGGAGTTAAACTGGCAAGCAAGCACCAGCTGTTATGACTTCCATAGCAGAATAAAGAATGTAAAACTGTTGGAGTGAATTGTTTCTCTTTGATAGACTGAACAGTTGAGAACTTGAACTGGACCCCACCAGTGAGTGAGAAGGCAGGCATATCCTTGTCCATGTCCTATTCTATTGCACCTTAACATTAATGTGCTACTCTGACAAACCCTGCTGCTCCAGCTGTCCTCAAAACCTAGACCCACAGCCTTTCTCTGAATCAGAATCAGAGCAGGGCCATGGGAGTGTGAACACTAACCCCTGGATACCTGGGCAGCTCTCCCTGCCCAAGAGTGCTAGACAGCAGGATAGACACTTGTGATAACAGTGCGCAAGTCACCAGAGCTAACAATCATCTTCTAGGCCCTGGGCTGGTGACCTGTACTGTGGACAGCTCCTTGGGAAACTGCAGGAAGCAGGGAACTCAGACCAAGGGATGCTAGGCCAGCTCTCAGTGTACACTTAATCCATACATTATATATGAAGCCAGATGACAAACTCAGAGCCATCCTGCACTTGCTAAGGCATGAGGGTTGGATGACACTGCTTCTACCTGGAAAGCCATTTCACCAGGTAATGCCAGAAGTAGCAACATAAGCATCTGTGGACACACACAGAGCAGGGGACACTGGGGGAACAAGACTGGAATAGAAAGGGATGGCTCAACATTTTCTTGCAACAGTATGTGCCACAGGCTCCTCCTAGAGAGTTGGGCCCAAAGCACATGAGAACATAACCTGTTGATGACAAATAACCCATTTGTCTGCTGGATTCCCCAAACATGCAAATGCCAGCAATTCTCATTTTGACAAATGTTGATTCCTGCCTGAATGAAAGGTTAAAATTCTGGCCTTAAAATGATGTATATAGTTTTACAAACCTATTGTTTTTGATTAAGGGGAAAAAAATAATTACAGCATGCCACATTTCACTTGATAAGGGTTCTGTTATTATCTAAAGGCATCTTTCAGGATTGTTCACACCTTTGGGGTATAATGAGGCATTTGGTAAGACCCTGAGTTTGGGACCCTACTGTACCAGCATACCAATCTCACAAGAGGCCTCTGCTTCTGTAGCACAAATAACTTGCAGGGTCCATGCGTAGCTTGCCGCAGCAGAGGGTAGGAAACTCCACACCCCTTCCTTGCATTATCAGTCAGCCCAAGGAAGGTGAGCACCCTGTGGTACTGGGAATTGTGTGTTTAAGGGGCTTCCCTTCACAGTAAGATGAGGTCTGGCAGCGGGGCACTCCAGAAGCAAGAGGTAACTGGAATGGTGCCATTAAAGAGGTGCTGCTTCAAGCCCCACCCTGGTCCCAGAGCAATTCCTGAACCCCCGGAGAAAAAAGAAATTTAAAAAAATAAATCTGAGTGGAACAGGTTATTGGTGCAGCTGAAAGATCAACTAGAGCTTAAGCTCTCTGTAAGATGACTGGTAAAGATTTAGACAGTATGATATGCTACTAGGACATGGGCAGTCAGACCCAGGGAGAAAAGCTGAGGCTTGAAACTCGGGTCACACAACGAGGGAACAAACCAGGTCAGGAAGATGTGCAGGCATCTGAGGAGGTGAACTTGGGTTCATGAAAGCTCATGCTCTCTGTTTATCTTATCTAGTTGGTTTATTGGTATTTATTATTTTATGAAGGTACATATCGACCCTGCCTTCTGACTGACTTCAGACTAACAGTCAAACTAACATAGCTAACTACCTCTCAGAAAGGCTAGAGCCAGAGCCAGAGTCAGGGTGAGGGTGAGGGTGAGGGCATTTTGGCACAAACCACCCATACTCAGAGGCAAGCCTGTAGCCTGTTGCACTAAGCAGGTGTAATTAGAGGGCCCCCCAGCCAATCAGGAAGTGAACACATGTGGCCAAACTTGTACACCTGGCTAATTGGCCCAGGTGTAATCCTTCTACCAGGCACGGTTTGCCCACCTGAAAGGCCACATTCACTTCCTAGAAACACCTCCTAACAAATCCACCCATACAAGTTTAAGCACCGGACCAGAAATGCAGGAAACTAGATTATATCATACAGGGAGTTCATCCATGGGAAATACTATTTCTTCACTACCAGATCAGACTTCATGAAAGCGAAAAGATAAACATGGAAAGCAGCACACGGAAACATGAATAATCAATCAACAGTAAGGGTGACTATGCCCCATTCCTAACCTGGGAATAGCCCTGAACCCACCCTCTTCCCTCCGCTGTATGGGGGTGCTGAGGTAACTGCCTCTACCCTGGTCCCCTTGTTATGCTCCACTCACTGTTTGGTGTCTTGGCTCAGAAGAGCCAAAGTTTTAGGCAAGTCTAACCCTTGCTCCTACAGGTTATGCAGTTTCCCAGGGGTGCTACCACCTACCCTCACAGAAGTGCTCTGGGGAGGGAAGCCTTCTCTGGAGTCTCTCCACCAGGCTACTGCTCCTTTCTGCTGCTCTCGGTCACCCTCACTGCTGCTCCACAGCTCTCAGGTCCCTTCCAAACCACTTGGCTGCATCTCAGCTGTAAGCACCATCTCTGAGCATTTCTAACTGCTTCAGAGCAGCCTCAGAAGCACAAGGGCTCTTCAGACAGAAGCCAGCCACGCACAAAACTCTATCAATCACAGAAAAGGCACTCCTGAATTAAGGTGGATTAGATTTAAATCACAATTTAAATCACTGGTCAGGAAGCCTCAATTTAATCACTGTTTTCTACCCAAAAGGGCATTCTTGTTGTTTGATATCTCAATACATATTATTCACAATTCAGAAATAGATGTAGCTTTCATTTTTAGAAGGTACATGCTACAGTTTAAAGCAGCGATTTATTTTGACTTTTTTTCCGATTAATTTTGCAGCTACATCAGAAAACTGAATTATGATTTAGTTATTTTATTTACCAAAGCTAATTGAAGCAGATACTTGTGAAGTCATTGGGAAGTGAACTATCTCCAATTCACTAGATTAATCATGGATATTTGGGGGATGTTTTTGCCACACTTTATTAGAAGGGCAACCACAGCGGTCACCAAAAAAACCAGATGTTTAAATTGTTTTATTTAAATAAAAGAAGAAGCTTATGTATTTTTGGATATTTTTCTTCAACAACAAACATGGATAATTATTTAAACAAAAGAAACATATGTATTTTTGAATTTTTAACTATAATAGTTATAAATGTGAAAATTGTTTTTAACAAAAATTAAATAGATAATTTCAGCCAAGATGAGAAACTTAAAATACTGGGTTATGCCGCAAACTCAGTCTTCTCCTTCCTCCTTCAGTTCATTCATAGACCGCAAAAAAAAGACAAGTTTTCCTGCTTTTTCAGTTCCCAAGCAATTTCTCAATCTAGAATGAATTTGTCCAAAGGAAGAAACTATTCTCTCTACACCTGCAGAAAAAGTAAACAAGAGGTGTGTATGCATGACACTTTAAAGCGAGCTAAATGCTTTTGCACTGCTTTAATGGTGTCAGTGTTTGCACGCATCAGCAGCGTATTGCACATTAATTCCAGCCGCTGTAAGGAAATTCAGCGGTATAATGGGCCTTAAATGTCTTGGGGCGCAGCAAACTGCCCCTACAGCCGTGGAGCGAAGCACCGGGCTCTGTGCAGGTCCATGGCTCTGCAGGAGCCCTGCAGGCAGCCTGTTAGCAGTCCGGGAAACCAGCCTCTGCCCAAGAAAGGCGGTGAGCCTAAGCCCCCTTCCTGGAGCCTGCCTGCCTACCTGAGCTGCACAGGGGCCTGGTGCTCCCCTCCGTGGCTGCAGTGCCACCCGGGACTACCTGAGCCAGGTGCCTGTGGGTGGGGGGGTGCGATGCTGCCACAGAGGGAAGCATCAGCCCCCCCGGGACTGCTCCACCCACTGGCAGCTCACCCTCCTCGGTGGAAAGGTAGGTAGGTCAGCGGGGGGAGGAGGGTGCATGACGCGGGGGTTTAATCAACCCTAAATTGAAGCGGTATTTTTTAAAACTCACCGCTTCAGTTTAGGGTCCCTGTTTCATCTATACACGCCGCACTACTATTAAAAACTGGATGATCACTTCAATAGTCTCTGATGGATCCATGTGCTTAAGTCACTGGTGTGACTTTCATTAAAACCTCATCAGCAAACGTATTTCTTGAATGGTTCACCCTTAGCCCTGAAATTTATTATAGTTAGTATTATGGAGGGATGATTGCTAGATGCCCATGTCATAGCCAACTACTTTTCTTCAGCAGTTAAGGATTGAGGTACTGAGGACTGAGAATATCGGGAAGAAAATGAGCTGGAGAGAGTGCTTTTTTAATGCCTGTAGTTTAACTCTGTCATTGTGTATCTCTCTTTCCAAGGTCTCGCTCAATTCCTTCCAAATTTCAACAGCATCAGCAATAAAACAGTGATTTCCCTGCCCTTTGTTCAAGGCTATGGTAATAGGCTTCAGGATAGTCAGCATACGTTCTACATTTCTCTTTAGCCCAATGTTGAGAACTTTGGCTATGACAGTTCCATCGATTTTTGTCATGATTTTGTTCACAAATTGTCATGAGATTAAGCCAGTTCTCAATGTTTCACTCAAAACAGTCCACTACAGAGTTCCATCATATATTTTGTGAAAAAGTTAATTTAGTTCCTCCTGCTTTCTTCAGAGCAGCTGCTGCAAAGTGGTTGTTACAGAAGTATTCTGCAATTTCAATGTTAGCCTTTATTTCTGAAGACTTTGGGTAAGAGGTGCATCAAATAAGTACTGCAGCCATACATTATTAACAGGGATTTGGGTTTTCCGTTTCCCATGGGTCCTGAATTGATTCAGCTGACTCTCCCACTCAGACTGGCCCCATCCCCCACCCTCTCGCCCAGCCCAGTCAATGGCTGTCCTGCCCAGCCCCAGCCTCCCAGCTCTTTAAAAAAATAAAAGCCCCCACTCACTGGCTACTGCCAGGCAGTGGGGTAATCCCTGCTGCCCCCCACTGACCCAAACTGCATGGGGGGCTCTGCCATGAGCCCCGCCCCCACCCCGCCCATGGCTGCCCTGCCTGGCCCCAGCTCCTGATTCTTTAAAAAAAAAAAAAAAGGCCCCATTCACTGGCTGCTGCCAAGCAAGGGGCAATCCCCACTGCTCACCACTGCCCCACGCTGTGTGGGGTGCTCTGCCATAAGCCTCCAGGAGTCCTGACAGCTGCTGCAGCAACCCATGAGTCCAGGGGGAGTTGTTTTTTGTTTAAGAGCCAGGAGCTGGGGGTGGGCAGGACAGCCATTGAGGGGGGTGGGCTCAGAGGGGCTGGGGGAGCAGGTAGGAGATGGGGCCTGGTGGGGGTCCCCCCATGGTCCCCTTCCCCCTCCTTCAGGTCCACCTCCCCCACCCCCTACTTACCAGCACAGAGTCTGGGTCCAGCTTTCTGCAGTGATGAGCAGGGACTGCCCAGATCTCTGAAGCTCTCCAGCAGGGCCCAGGGGGCTGTGGCTTGGGAGTGAGGGGCCTGGATTCGTCCGGAGGTGGGGGAGTGAAACCAGCTCCCTGTCACTGCATGCACTCCCTGTCACTGCATGCACCCAGATCTGTGCATGGGCCAGGGGTAGGTGTGGACTTACTGCTATGGGCTCAGGTTTCCCACCTTGCTGCCCTCCCCCCCGGGCCTCCACAGCCCAGCAGGTGGGACCCAGCACTGCGAGGCAGAGAAGGACCACATAGGGATGCTCCTTGCTGCTGCGAGCCGCATGCTGCCCTGCCTACCCCAAAGCAGCGAGGGGCACAACCCTATACCACTATCTCCGCTATTGTCAGGTGGGCAGTGGCTACCTCACCAAGGTGGCGCAAGGAGTTTCCCCAACTAGCCCTGCTCTGCCCTGCCACACCAGGTCCTGCTCACCGAGCTGGGGAGGCCCTGGGGGAAGGCAGCAGGGCAGGGAGCCCAAGCCCACAGAGGGTAGCCCACACCTAACCCCACCCCTGCCCCGCACACAGATCTGGGGGGCTACAGGTCCCCCCTGCCCCACCCAGGAGTGAGTTCAGTGGCAGGGAGCCAGCCCCCTGCCTGAGCCTATGGCAGGCAGCCTATACTCGCCCCCCACGGGCTCTGATCCGGCCATGCCATCAGTGGGGGAGGGGGAGCTTGGCTCCCCACTCAGGCTGCAGCAGCCTCCTATATAGTGACTGAGGCACTGGTAAGCTTCCATAGTTTCATAGTTTCATAGTTTCATAGTAGCTAGAGTCGGAAGGGACCTAGGTAGATCATCTAGTCCGACACCCTGCCTTAGCAGGAAAGAGCACCGGGGTCAGATGACCCCGGCAAGGTGCTCATCTAACTTCCTTTTAAAAATCCCCAGGCTAGGAGCCTGCACCACTTCCCCTGGAAGCTGGTTCCAGGCCCTAGCCACCCTGACTGTGAAGTAGCGCCTCCTAATATCTAATCTAAACTTACCCTCCGCCAGTTTGTGACCGTTATTCCTGGTCACTCCTGGCAGCACACGGGGGAACAGGGACTCCCCCAATACCTGCTGATCCCCCCTGACCAGTTTGTAGCAGGCCACAAGGTCCCCCCTTAGCCTTCTCTTGTGGAGGCTAAACAGGTTCAGGTCCCGTAGCCTATCCTCATAAGGCCTGCCCTGCTGACCCCTGATCATACGAGTGGCCCTCCTCTGAACTCTTTCCATATTGTCCACGTCCCTCTTGAAGTGTGGCGCCCAGAACTGGACGCAGTACTCCAGCTGCGGCCTGACCAGTGCCGCATAGAGGGGGAGGATCACCTCCCTGGACCTGCTCGAGATGCATCTGTGGATGCATGATAGGGTACGATTGGCCTTCTTGACTGCCTCCCCACACTGCCGGCCCATGTTCATCGTGGAGTCAATGACGACTCCAAGATCCTTTTCCGTCTCCGTGCTGGCAAGAGGAGAGTTCCCCAACCTGTAAGTGTGGTGCCGGTTCTTCCTCCCCATGTGCAACACCTTGCACTTATCAGTGTTAAACCCCATCCTATTCTCATCCGCCCACCGTTGCAACCTGTCAAGGTCAGCTTGTAGCCTATTGCACCCTTCTAGTGCACCCACATCCCCCCACATCTTAGTGTCATCAGCAAACTTGAACAGGGTGCTTTCTACCCCCTCATCCAAGTCACTGATGAAGATGTTGAACAGTGCAGGCCCGAGGACCGAGCCCTGCGGAACCCCACTGCCCACATCCTTCCAGGTTGAGAAGAACCCATCCACTACCACCCTCTGGGTGCGGCCCTCCAACCAGTTGGCGACCCATTTGACCGTGTGGGCATCGACACCACAGTCTCCCAGCTTTTTGATGAGGACAGGGTGAGAGACAGTGTCGAAAGCCTTCCGGAAGTCCAAAAAGACTACATCCACAGCAACCCCTGCGTCTAATGATTTGGTGACCTGATCGTAAAAGGCCACCAGGTTGGTCTGACAAGACCTGCCACTGATAAACCCATGTTGGTTGCCCCTGAGCATGCATTCCCCCGCAAGGCCCTCCTGGATGTGTGCCAGGATAATTTTTTCAAAGAGCTTACCCGGGATTGAGGTCAGACTAACTGGCCTGTAATTTCCCGGGTCCTCTTTTTTTCCCTTTTTGAAGATAGGGACCACATTGGCCCTCTTCCAGTCCTCCGGCACCTCGCCAGAGCACCACGAGTGCTCATAGAGCCGTGCCAGGGGTCCCGCAATGACCTCAGCCAGTTCCTGTAGAACCCTAGGGTGAAGATCGTCCGGACCAGCGGACTTGAACACGTCCAACTTCTCCAGAAGTACCCTAACTAACTCCTCGCTAACCCTTGGCCCAGGCGTGTCTCTCTCGGGGCCCGAGGGGGGCCCAGCAGGGAGGTGGCTGAACTGGTCCCTACTTAGGAAGACAGAGGCAAAGAAATCGTTAAATATGTTAGCTTTGTCATCTGGCGTGATGACTAAGTTGCCCATCGTGTCCTGCAGGGGCCCCACATTACCCGGGACCCTCTTTTTACCCCCTATGTATTTGAAGAAGGACTTCTTCAGATTGCTTTAAAATTGTAAATATATCAATAGAACGTTGTGTTCAACTGATAACTATATATACAGTGGCATTTTATTTTAATTGCAGATTTTGGGGGGTTTATCAGAGAATTTTCAAGTTTTTTATCAGGGAAAACAGGGATCCCTGGTTATTAGCTTGGGGCTTTCTTCACTTTCTTCTAGATTTCTTCTCATCTTTGATACATTTGCAGTGTTGTCTGTGACAAAGCTGCATACTAAACAGTTGAACTTTTTTTCAGGTTTTTTATAGCTTTTATTCTACTTCTTGTATTTTTCTGTGTGTGCATTTCCTGACATATCAATTGTTTCTGTAAGGTAGACAGACAGTCCCTTCTTCTGCTGTCACACAAGCACATATAACTGGATCATTGTTGATCAGATATAATAGAAGGCAAATAGCTAGATAAAGTGTATGAGAAAGAAATTGAACAGTGTGCAAGAGGTTTTAAAGGAGAAAATTTTTAACCCGAGTCTTAATGGGTAGAGCAATGATATCTGCTCTGTTGGGTGGACTGTATCCTGGTTGTAATGACTGAACCGTGTCAATGAAGTGTGCATCCTCAGCCATACAGAAAGGGGAGTTTGTTGCATTAACAAACAGAGCAAGTTTTTCACCAAGTACCTCTTGTAATCTGCTGGTTCTTGTTACAAATTTATCTATGGTTGTTTCTGGACAATGGACTTTTTTCTTTTTGTTACAGGTGATATACTATGTGACATACATTTGACTGGAACACTGGTATCATTAGCAGATAACTCTAAAACTATAGACAGTGATGATGATGGTGAAGATGGATAGTCAGAATCCTGTAACTTGAGGGTAGATAGTTTCATAGTTTCATAGTTTCATAGTAGCTAGAGTCGGAAGGGACCTAGGTAGATCATCTAGTCCGACCCCCTGCCTTGGCAGGAAAGAGCACCGGGGTCAGATGACCCCGGCAAGGTGCTCATCTAACTTCCTTTTAAAAATCCCCAGGCTAGGAGCCTGCACCACTTCCCCTGGAAGCTGTTTCCAGGCCCTAGCCGCCCTGACTGTGAAGTAGCGCCTCCTAATATCTAATCTAAACTTACCCTCCACCAGCTTGTGACCGTTATTCCTGGTCACTCCTGGCAGCGCACGGGGAACAGGGACTCCCCCAATACCTGCTGATCCCCCCTGACCAGTTTGTAGCAGGCCACAAGGTCCCCCCTTAACCTTCTCTTGTGGAGGCTAAACAGGTTCAGGTCCCATAGCCTCTCCTCATAAGGCCTGCCCTGCTGACCCCTGATCATACGAGTGGCCCTCCTCTGAACTCTTTCCATATCGTCCACGTCCCTCTTGAAGTGTGGCGCCCAGAACTGGACGCAGTACTCCAGCTGCGGCCTGACCAGTGCCGCATAGAGGGGGAGGATCACCTCCCTGGACCTGCTCGAGATGCATCTGTGGATGCATGCCAAGGTGCGGTTGGCCTTCTTGACTGCCTCCCCACTCTGCCGGCCCATGTTCATCGTGGAGTCAATGACGACTCCAAGATCCTTTTCCGTCTCCGTGCTGTCAAGAGGGGAGTTCCCCAACCTGTAAGTGTGGTGCCGGTTCTTCCTCCCCATGTGCAACA
The DNA here is from genome assembly GCF_052110815.1 of Crocodylus siamensis. NCBI lineage: Eukaryota > Metazoa > Chordata > Crocodylia > Crocodylidae > Crocodylus > Crocodylus siamensis. The sequence continues at coordinate 170,427,273 of NC_143396.1, forward strand.
CCTTGCACTTATCAGTGTTAAACCCCATCCTATTCTCATCCGCCCACCGTTGCAACCTGTCAAGGTCAGCTTGTAGCCTATTGCACCCTTCTAGTGCACCCACATCCCCCCACATCTTAGTGTCATCAGCAAACTTGAACAGGGTGCTTTCTACCCCCTCATCCAAGTCACTGATGAAGATGTTGAACAGTGCAGGCCCGAGGACCGAGCCCTGCGGAACCCCACTGCCCACGTCCTTCCAGGTCGAGAAGAACCCATCCACTACCACCCTCTGGGTGCAGCCCTCCAACCAGTTGGCGACCCATTTGACTGTGTGGGCATCGACACCACAGTCTCCCAGCTTTTTGATGAGGACAGGGTGACAGACAAGCCTTCCGGTCGAAAGCCTTCCGGAAGTCCAGAAAGACTACATCCACAGCAACCCCTGCGTCTAATGATTTGGTGACCTGATCGTAAAAGGCCACCAGGTTGGTCTGACAAGACCTGCCACTGATGAACCCATGTTGGTTGCCCCTGAGCATGCATTCCCCCACAAGGCCCTCCTGGATGTGTGCCAGGATAATTTTTTCAAAGAGCTTACCCGGGATTGAGGTAAGACTAACTGGCCTGTAATTTCCCGGGTCCTCTTTTTTTCCCTTTTTGAAGATAGGGACCACATTGGCCCTCTTCCAGTCCTCCGGCACCTCACCAGAGCACCACGAGTGCTCACAGAGCCGCGCCAGGAGTCCCGCAATGACCTCGGCCAGTTCCTGTAGAACCCTAGGGTGAAGATCGTCCGGACCAGCGGACTTGAACACGTCCAGCCTCTCCAGATCCTCCTGAACAAAATAAGTCAATGCAGTCACTACAGTACTGTTCATTCAGTATTACTCACTGCACTCAGTACTACTTTAGAAGTGAAACCGTAAAAGGAAAATCTGCCTGTTTCAGCCATTATTTTATATCACAAGTGCATTCAAAGTATGATAGTTCCATAAAGTAACAACTATATCTTTGCTCAAACATTTTTATGAGAATTCAAGTAGTCCAGAAGTCCACCCACAAGATATGGACAGGGAAGACAGGCAGTCCTTAAGAAAGAAGTATGAAATAAGAAAGTTTACTAACCTGGAGATCATGCATGTTCAGACATGTTCCATTCATCATCTTCGAAGCAGCTTTTGCCTGAGAAGGAGCACTTCTCATGATGTTGTTTCATTTGGGCAACCAGGCCTTGCATTTCTTTGTTGCATTGTTTACAATTTGCATGCATGCCTGTCTTACGCACTGTGATGGCCAGAACCAGAAAGATTCATAAGCAATAAATATGTGCTTCTTGGAGGCATTTGGAATTTTTGTTTAATATAAAGCTTGTATTTTTGTAACCCACAAATGTAACTTGTAACTGTTTGCGGAACTGACTAGGCCTCAGAGACAAAGCTATAGCTGTAAGATTAGCTGACCTAATGGTTGTTAGCTCAGGATTCAACCGCCTGGCCTACCCAGCACATTCCAGGAAAGCACTTCTCAAAAAAACATAGTCAGAGAGATCTAAAGGGGTTGGATTTAGGCGGAGTAATGTTAATTACAAACCTGAAGATGCTGCATTGTAATTTGCTTATTGGATAAACCCAAGTTTGGGTAGTAACCTTTTATAGTATTTTTTAACACCTTTTAATCCCATAGGGTAATAGCTATAGAGCAAGATTGTGAGTGGCTCTACAGCCAACAGATTAGCATAAGACTAAGTATAAAAAGCGAGTGCGTCAGATGACCAGCAGGAAGGAGGGAACAGGATGGTAATTACTTTTCCAAGGCCAGACCCGGACTCCCAGTGTGGGTGAGGACTGGATCCTGATCAAGGGACCTTCCCCAGTAATCCCTCTGACAGCGTCAATCGGGAACACCTGACTTCGCTGGAATCACCTGGCGTGCACCTGGCATTGAGGAACTATCAATAAGTTGCCAACCCATGCCTGTCTATTTGTTGTTTTAAACAGCCCAGTCGCTGATACCCTCGCAGTGCCCAGTTGGCCTGCAATAGATTGATCTATCTGTTGTTATTATCTGTTATTTACTATTAGCTCTTTAATACTGCATTATCTGCTTATCGCATTTATCTTTCTGTTAACTGTTGTGTATGTGTAAACTACAATAAATTTTCCATTGCTTTACTCCCAACTCTGCCTCCTCGATCCTGAACCAACTAGCCCAGTAGCTGATACCCTCACAGTGCCTAGCTGGCCTGTGACAACACACAGGTAAAGGAACTTCATTAAAATATTCCCAGACAGGCTCTCTTATATGGCCTGGCAAGCCTACTGCCATGATAAGTTTTCCCTTCTACCATACCATTCCCTCACTAGATCTCAAATCAATGGAGAAGCTATACTCAGAAACTTCTCTATCAAGATTACTGGAATATTCTGCTCAACATGTTTCTCTTTTGTTTCTACTGCCCATTCCTCCTTGCATTTATCTCCAGACTCCTCCTCCTTGCCCAGATCTACTCCACCCCCAACAATCCTGTATTCATTTAACTTCTTGAAACTTTGGATTTTTAGAGAGAAGTAATGGCTTGCAGAGAGACAATAGCATTGATAGGTAGGTAATTAGGTCTGTTATCTCTCATCTCCATATACGGCTGTTAACAAGGATGTTTTCTCTGGAGATGCAAATCCACAATCTGAGAACTGAAACTAAGCATCACAGGATGCATCTACACATACATTTGATGTTGGGCCAGTTTACTTTGGGACCAAATGGGTGGCAAATTGGCTAGATGGTCTCACCCAGAGAGAGGTAGTAGACAGGTCAGTTTTGACGTGAAGGGATGTGGGCAGTGGAGTCCCCTAGGGCTCGGTCCTGGAGCCTGTACTGTTCAACATCTTTATCAGCAATCTGGATGTGGGTGTGGAATGCACGCTGTCCAAATTTGCTGACGACACCAAGTTGTGGGGCAAGGTGGGCACGCTGAAGGGGAGGGACAGAATCCAGCTAGATCTAGACAGGTTACAGAGTGGGCAGATGAGAATAGGATGGAATTCAACACAGACAGGTGCAAGGTGCTGCATCTAGAGAGAAGGAACCAGCAACACACATATAGGCTGGGGAACACTCTTCTTGCCAACACGGTGGCAGAAAGGGATCTTAGAGTCATTGTTGACTCCAGGATGAACATGAGCCGCCAATGCGAGGAAGTGGTCAGTAAAGCTAATCAATAAAGCTTGTCATACATCACAAGCAGCCTTGTCATACATCACAAGCAGGCCCAAGGAGGTGATCCTTCCCCTCTATGTGGTGTTGGTCAGGCCACAGTTGGAGTACTGCATCCAGTTCTGGGTGCCACACTTCAAGAGGGATGTGGCTAGCGGGTCCAGAGGAGGGCCATTCCCATGGTCAAGGGGCAGCGGGGCAGGCCCTATAAAGACAGGCTAAAGGGCCTGAACCTATTCAGCCTCCACAAGGGATAGCTGAGAGGGGATCTGGTGGCCTTTTACGAACTCACCAGGGGAGACCAGCAGGAATTGGGGGAGGCTCTCTTCCCCTGGGCACCACTCGGGGTTACTAGGTATAATAGCCTCAAATTGTTAGAGAGAAGGTTCAGGTTGGGCATCAGGAGACATTACTTTACAGTTAGGGCTGCAAGGCTCTGGAATGGGCTCCTAAGTGAGGTGGTACTCTCTCCTACCTTGTGGGTCTTCAAGAGAAGGCTGGACAGCTATTTGCCTGGGGTGATATGATCCTGGTATCTGTTCCTGCCTAGGGCAGGGGGTCGGACCTGATAATATGTTTAGGTCCCTTCTGACCCTTAGTACTATAATACATGCAAGTAAATTACTCACAAATAAATGCTTCCAGGCAGGTGTCTACACATGCAGGTGTGGAATCAAACAAAATGGATGCCTTAAACTTTGGTCAAGCTAAACTGCAAGTCGTAAGATGACTGTGACAGTTAAGTGGGAAATTGCTGGCTCTGCATGTTAGAGCAAAGACAGAAATAAATGTTTGTTCTTTGTATTCCACCATGTTCTGCTTCACACATATCTGCAGCCTTGATATAGCAGAGAAGTATGTGTCTGTTGCTTTTGAGAGGACAGAAAGTGTGTGTTTGATATCCTTGACTGCTTGCTCAGGAAAATTGACTATGCAATCACATCCTGTGTAAAGGCTGTTTGAAAGTATATAAGCTGGATGATTCCGCTTGAAGAGAGACATATCCCTAGAGTGCTTGGTGAATCCATGTTACTCTGAGTTCTCTCCTACAGCTGTAGCTCTGAATAAAAGCTTCTACTGACCTGACCCTAAAATCTACACAGGTTTTTCCATGACACATGGATGTGGGAGTAGATTTACTGCTTCTGGCAGCAAACTGCTTCCACTTCCTGGGGCTCTGCAATGGGCCCCTGATGCCACCAAGGGGAGCTTGAGGGTCAGGTCACAGCTGCCTGTGACTGGAGGCCATCTTCAAAAGTCCCTTCAGCTGCTGCCTGGACCCCATCCTGCTGGCCAGACCCCAGCAGGGACACTGACAACACACTCCAGGATGCCACCACTGAGGCTGCCCTCGCCCTCCTAGGGCTCCAGCTTCATTGCCTCTGGGCCTGCTGGGCCAGCTAGGACTGATGGTTGCACATCATCCAGCACACCTGGGACAACAAATAGTGGTTGGAGGCATTCAAAATGACCCAGGCCACCTTCCTGGACCTCCTGGAGCAGCTTTGCCTGCACCTGGTGTGTCAGGACATGAACATGCAGCTGTCTCTCCCCACAACCACCCATTTGGCCATTGCCATGCTGAAGCTGCCTGCACCCACCAGCCTCTGCTACATGGACTACCTCTTCAGCATGGGCAAAGCCACCACCAGGAAGGCCACCCTGGAGGTGTGCAGCACCCTCCACGACATGATAGGGCACACAGTGCTCCACATGCATGACCCCATGGCAGTGGTGGGATTCTATGCCCTGGAATTCCCCCAGTGCATCAGGGCCCTAGATGGGATCTACATCTCCATCACCTGCCCATCCCATGGTGACTGCCCCTACTACAGCCAGTAGGGCTTTCATTCTGTTGTATTCCAGACCATGATTGACCAGTACAGTGCCTTCACCAATGTAAGTTCTGGCTGGGTGGGCAGTGCCCTCAATGACTATGGGTTTCAGAACTTTGCTTTACCAGCCCTAGTGCAGAGTGGGTGCTTCATGCCAGGTCTGCCAGACCTCCATTTGGGCACTGTGGTGGTCCCGCTCCTCCTCATCAGAGATCACACCTACCCACTCCTGCCCTGGCTCATGTGGCTGTACACTGGCCAGGTGGGCTCCCACCAGGCCCACTTCAACCGGTGCCTGGGCCAGACCCGCATACTGGTGGAGTGCACCTTTGGCTGCCTCAAGGGACACTGGCACAACCTTACCACCTGCCTCAAGTTCACCAAGGACAATATCCCCTGGGTCATCATCACAGCCCTCATGCTGCACAACATCTGCAAGGTCTGGGGACAGCTGTTCCACAAGGCCTGAGATGAGGAGGCACAACAGGTGAACCACACCTAGCAGCAGGAGCACCAACTGCGGTGGCAGTGACAGCAGCACCCCCTCCTTCTCCACCCCCCACTGAGGCCCTGGGGAAGCTGCACACCCGCCACCAGAGGCCAGGACACTAGGTGCCCATGGTGCTGGCCGACCACCTTCTCCTGTACTCCCCACTGTAGGCCACCTGAACAGCTGCTGATGCTGCTAACAGTTCTCAGAAAACCACTTTATTGCCCTCACAACAAACAGACACCCCTCCCACCCCCCTCTCCTTCCCTCCCCAACAAACAGACCCTCCCTGACTCCTCAACACCAGAGTCCCTCCACCACCTACCCTACCCACCAACAATAAAACACCCTCTTCCCTGTGCAAACTGTTTACAATGTACTGTGTTTGTGTGCCCTCCTGGGGTAGGAAAGGAGGGATGGGGTCACCTGGGGGAGAGAGCTGGGGGAGAGGCACCCAGCACCCCAGCCTCTGGTCATTCCCCTGCAGGTGTGCATGCCACAGCAAATCCAGCAGGTGAGGGGTTTGCCCAGGGGCAACATCAGCCTCTGGTCCCCTGGCATGGGCAAGTCCTCCTCCCACAGCCAGTGGCTAGAATCAGCAGGGATGGCACACGGTGCTTGCCCCACTGCAAGCAGCTCCTGCTCCATGCCTGCATAGAGCCTGAGTGAGCAGTGGGGCTGGGCCCAGGCATGGGACCTGGGGCAAGGGCCAGGGCAGGGGCTCAGGGCTGGTGGAGGTAGTACTGGATCACTGCCCAGGCCCATATGGGGAGCTGCTGCTGGGTGGCAGGTGACTGCCCGGGGGCAAGCAGGGCTAGGGGCAGGGGCAGGGCAGTGGGCAGAATGAAGACAACTGCCAGGGCCAGGATGGTATCCAGCACCCAACAGTCCTCCCCCACGGCTTGTAATGCCTTGGCCATGACCATGCCCTGCTCCCACAGGGCATCCATACCCTCACACTCCAGAGCCAGAAACTGCACCCTGAATTCCTAGGCTGCCCAGTCCTGGACCTCCTTGCACTGGTCCCACACCTCCTTGTGCTAGTTCTGCATATCTTTGTAGGCTATCTCCTTCACCCACCACCTGTCCTGCTAGGTGGAGACCTGCCACAGCTGAGTGTCCACCTGCTGATCCTCTGCAGCCATCACTAGCTGGCTCAGAAGGAGGGTCCAATCCTGCAGAGGTGTATCCTCAGGGCCCTGTCTGTGGGCAGTGGTGACCCTGAGACCACAGTCCGGCTGCCAACTGCAGCCTCTCCCCTGCATGTATCTGCAGGGCCTACAGGACCATGAGAAAGAAGCTGTTTGTGAGAGTTTGCAACATTTCTGAGATAAGATGCTCTGTACTAGGGGCCATGTGGTGCCTGGCATCAGCTCAGGAGGCAGGCGTGCACGGGCAACCAAGGACCATGTTAAGTCAGGCAAGTAGGCAGGCCCAGGTGACAGCCGAGCAAGCTCCCATCCCAACTTGCTCCCCAGAGGCTGGTGGGCTGCTGGATGCTTGCCACAGCTGCCTTCCCCATCCCTTTCCCAGGCCAGGATCCTAGCAGCACCTGCCACCACAGGGCCAGACCCTGTTTCCCCCTCTCCCCCCACACCAGTCTCCTCCTGCAGTCCCGTTGGTCTCCTGTGCTGCTGCCAAGCCCATGGCACCCACACTCAGAGGGCACAGGGCTCCCAGACAACTGGAACAAGGAGCTACCCATGCCCCCACCCTCCCCCACAAGGGTCCTCTCCAGGGATGGCATCCCCCACTGCACTAGTGCTGCATTGTGAGTGTACCTCGGTTCATGTGTCTTGGGCACTGTGTGAGGAGCTGTTTCCATAGACCAAGGGATGCCCAACCCACTACACCCTGCTGCTGATTGCTGTGGTGGCCCAGGAGAACTTGTGCACCTGGCATGGGACATTGAGCTTTGATGGTGTTGGGGACAAGCCCGGGCAGTCCCACAACCTCCAATGCTGCTGTGGGGGTGGGAATCTGGGGACCAAGGGAGCACAGCTGGCCTGGCAGGGAAGGTGGGCATTGATGGGGGCTCAGGCCAGGGCCAGGGCCAGGGCCAGGGTAGAGAGGGTCCTCCCTCCAATGTGGGGCTTACCACATAGGTACGACTGGTATGCCCAGTGGCTCCAGTTGGTCCCAGCTGGCAGTATTGGTGTGCGGCTCCCAGTGGACTTGTTGGGCAGCAGTGGGCAGCATGTGGGTGCCTGGGCAGGGACCCCCCCACCAGGGAAGAACTGGTACTGCTGGCGGCTAGCAGTGACATGGCTGGCTGCACCTTGTGGCTGGGGCTGAGGCTGTGGAACTCTTGGGGCAGGCACTGGCCTGGGCTCCCCAAGCTGCTGGTGGAGGCTGGGGGCAGGAAGCTCAGTGGGATAGGCTGGCACCCCAAGGGGCCCTCCCCTGGGGGACATATCACTGTGGGTGCCAAGCTGAAGCAGGGGCTTGGGCAAGCTGAACTGGGCATCACTCCTCCTGCCTGGGATGGGGATCACCCAAGGGAGGGAGGTGGGGCACGGTGTCTTGGATTTTCTTAAAAATAATATGGTCACCCTACTCAAGAAGTGTCTGCCCCAAAGACAGAAGATCTCTCCAGCAGATTGAGGGTGGTCTTCTTCCTATTCACCAACAGGGGTCCAAAAGGAGCTCTCTTCACTCTCTTAGGCAAAAAGTTTGCTATCACTGGAATAAAATCTTCAGCTTCCTAAATCATTGGCCTTAACAGTTTGCCAGGAAGATGACAATTACAGTGCACATGGCATCGCTCAGACAGGGTGGGCAGGGAAGTGGCACCAGGGACATAGTGCTCTCAAAAAATTCTGCACTGTGGAAAGGTCCCAGTGCACAGAAGTCCTTCAGCCCCATTACCTCACAGTCAGCTCCAGTTGCACCAAGGAAGGGCTCCCTCAAAACCTGGGAAAAGGACTCTGTGACCCATTTGATCCTCGGCTTCTCTACAGATAAATGAGTCCACTAGGTACCAACTGTGATTAATTAGGCATGCAGTGTGGGCCCCCGCCCCACCAGTATCTACAGCTGAAGTGCACTCTCTCCCCACATAGAGCCATCAAACAACTAACAACCAAGATGAACATGGGCTGGCAGTGTGGGGATGCAGTCAGGAAGGCCAACCGTACCTTGTCATGCCACAGATACATCTCGAGCAGGTCCAAGGAGGTGATCCTCCCCCTCTATGCATCAGGCCACTGCTGGAGTACTGCGTCCAGTTCTGGGCACCGCACTTCAAGAGGGATGTGGACAACATGGAGAGGGTTCAGAGGAGGGCCACTCGTATGATCAGGAGGCAGCAGGGCAGGCCTTACAAGGAGAGGCTATGGGACCTGAACCTGTTCAGCCTCCACAAGAGAAGGCTGAGGGGGGATTTAGTGGCCTGTTACAAACTAGTCAGGGGGGATCAGCAAGCACTGGGGAAGTCCCTGTTCCCCCGAGCACTGCCAGGAGTGACCAGGAATAATGGTCACAAGCTGGTAGAGGGAAGTTTTAGGCTATCAGGAGGCACTACTTCACAGTCGGGGTGGCTAGGATCTGGGATCAACTTCCAAGAGAAGTGGTGCTGGCTCCTACCCTGGGGGTCTTTAAGAGGAGGTTAGATGAACACCTTGCTGGGGTCGTTTGACCCCAGTACTCTTTCCTGCCGTGGCAGGGGGTCGGACTAGATGATCTACTCAGGTCCCTTCCGACCCTAGAAACTATGAAACTACTATGAAACTATGCCCTAGAATAATATGGGGCCTAGAGGTAGAAAGTTCTCTTTGCTAATACCAGTCCCTGACCTTGCTATGTTTTCTTGGTCCTTATGCAAAGCACGTTCTTCAAAGGTTTGCATTATCAGGTCAGGGCTGGTGGACAGGGAATGGGAAACCCATGGCCATGGTAAAGCAAGAGGTCTGATTCTGCCCTTTTGCTGCTGAGACCCTTCATTCAAACCTCCCTGGGTGCTTTGACCTTCTCTGAGTTTGGGGGATCTCATCACAGCCCTTTTACTTGTACCATTCAAGAACTCACTGTAGAAGGTGCCATAAGTCATTATGATCAACCGTCTTTGTTCAGAAGAAATTAAATTATAAAATGCAGAAGAACCTGTGGATCAGTAATGAAGAGTATCAACAGAGCTTAGTGAGTGTGTGTGTGACATTTCTGGACTCCAGTAACATGTTTTTTGGGACCAGCTCCTTAACTTTACTCAAGCTTTGACCTGATACACTTTTAGGAACAGAGAAGTTCTTGTACGCAATGTGACAAGGTCAGGCCTACCCAGTACCAGGCCTCTTTGTTAGTTTTGCTGCTGGCTTCAGATGTTTCAAATAACTTGGTATTTGCTTTCCCCACAGGGTCAGGAGCCTGATAGGATTTAATGCAAAGTAAATGGTGTTTTCTAACCTCTTGTGATTCTCACTGTGATTCCTAGCAAAGTAGCTGCTCTTGTCCCAGGAGCCTGAGGCTTGACTGCCTCAGACTAATCGGCAGTCTCGTGCCAGGAATACAAGAGCTGAAGAGTGAAAGCTGAGCAACAAGGCCTCCCCACATGTCCATGACAATAAGATGGGAACCAGCCCCTGGTAATCATTCTTCAGTTGGCAGTCTGCCAGGAACCTCTACTTCTCATCCCCGCCCTTTAAGGTCTATATCATGGTGACCTTCCTTGCTGCCAAAGACACAATATCACTTTTCCTTTTCCCCTCCAGCAATGGCCTCCACAGCTCACCAGCACCCTGTTGTGCTCTCAGACAGATTGAGAGCAGTCATATCCTTCTCATCTACCATGACTCCCAAAAAATGGTGTCCTCATACACTGTCCTCCTCTACCTTTAACTCTACCACTGGGAGATGGATGGGGACCACTAGCATATTTCACCCAGGAGCTGGCAGGTAGCACAGATTTTCACTACTGAATTTTGAATGGAACCACCAAGATATGACAAATCCTGCACCCCACTCCCCATAATCACTCACTCTCAGATACCTAAAGATGTTTCTTATCCTCTTCCTAGTCCTCAACTTCAGGTCTTTATGCTAAATGTAGCTCAGATTAATACTGGTGACCTAGAGATGTAAACATTTGCAGTGAAATGCCAAAGTCTATAAAAAAAACTAGTTCCCTGCTACGCAGCTGGATAGAAACTAGTTCCCCAGGTGTGGAAGGTTCCAGTTCCACAATCCAGCTGAGGTGCAGGCATACAGGCTACTGAGCTTAGCTTTCTATCCAGAAATGCAGGATTATGCATGGGAGCTCCTAAAACTGTCCCATCTACTCTCCATACATGAACAGGCAGGAGGTGGGAGCTGCCACTTGACTCTGTAAGGCAATGAATTTATGACAAAAGGTAGTCCTGTGGTTCAGTCACTTGGGGCTCCTTCCCCCCTGCCTTATCCTATGCTCCGTGTATGACTTGATGCAAGTTACTGAGGCTGCCTATACATGTAACAGACCTCTGATCTGACACATGCTAATTAGCATGCATTGATTCAATTAATCAAGTCTGCTGAAATCTGCTGGAGCATGCTAATTACCACACTGGCAGCCTCCATATCTCATGTACTCAGCATCCCCATGTTTCAAAATGGTGGCAGAGGCGCTCTAACTAAAGCTCATTGAATGACACTTAATATACGTGACACTGCAGTCACCTTCAGAGCTGCTCTAATTAAAGCGCCCCACACCCTCCACCCTGGAATGCATGTATAGACACCCTGACAGCAGAATTCTGTATCACTGAATGGATGACCAAAGGGCAGCTTATGACCAATTCTGAGTTACCCAACAACAGTGGAGGAGCACCAGTACTCCATCTGCATGCCCATTGTCAGAATAGGGAAACTTCTGCATATCTCCAGAGGGTGATCCTATTTCTATAATAAGGGCACTTACGTGACCAGAGTGCATAACAGAATCACTCCTACTTTTTAGAAATGTAACTCAGTGGGTCTCAAGCTACATTTTAGTTGTCCACAAGGTAAAATAGCATCTTAACCTGAGTTTCCCTGTGCCTCCTTTCCCAATACATAAAATGGGAAAGTTAATCCTGCTTTGCATATTATACCTATTGCGAAAGCAAGCTGTAAGGGCAAGGGCTATCTCTTACTGTGTATTTGTACATGAAGCTACAAGAAGGTTGTCTAGCACCTGGAGCCAGGAGTGTGATTTGGAAGCTGTAACTGCAACTGAGTAGCCCTCTTGAGGATCCACTCTACTCATCCCACATGGGGAGGGGTAAAAAAGTAGCCCTAATCATAGTCTGACTACCTTTTTCCTGACTGGGTAAAGTGGGAAACTGAGGTCAAAATCAACGAAGACACACAATCAGTCTTGGGACCTGGAACATCAGGATTCTCGTGGACAACTGTAATGGTGAACACCCAGAGTGCCATGCCACAATTGTGGCTCGAGAATTCAGGTGACAACATTGATGTCACTGCACTAAGTGAGACCCAGTGAGCAGATGTGCAGCTCAAAGAACAAGGAGGTGGCTATACCTTCTTCTGGAAAGGTAAACAGAAAGGGAAACACTGGCTTCACAGAGTTGGTTTTGCCACCAAGAATGAGCTCATAAACCAACACAATGAGTTCCCTATCAGAATTAATGAGGGCCTCATGAATCTCCATCTTAAACTGGCAGGAAGTCAATCTGCCACTGTCATCAGCACATATGCCCCAACTCTTGATGCTGATGAAACCAAAAAGGAATTGTACACCAACCTTGGTCAAGTCTTTTTGGGTGTTCTGGAGTGAGACAGACTTATTCTTCTCAGAAATTTCAATGCCAGAATCAGAAGGGACTCAAACTTCTGGCACAGAACCATCAGCAAGGAAGCAGAGGGAAAGGTCAGCTTCAATATCATCCTTCTTTCAACTAAATTCACAGAACATGGACTCATCATCACCAACACCCTGTTCCACCAGAAAAACAGGCACAAGACATCATGACAAAACCCGGAATCCAACCACTGGACCTTGATTAATTACATCATTGTCTAGACCTGGGATCACAAAGATGTTTGTAATCACCCAAGCTATACTAGGAGCTGATGACTGCTGGACCTATCACCAACTCATCTATTCAGTTACGTCATTCAAACTGGGTCCCAAATAACAGCTGCAGTAGAAGCAATGCAGACAGAAAATCAGTGGTGAAGGACTCAAAGACCTAAGCAAGCAAGACCTCTTCCACCAGTGTCTCAATGAAAACCTGGCAAATTCCAAGGCCTTCAAGTCCAGCATCAACAATGCCTGTGAAGAGATGCTTGGATTTTCTATCAGGGAAATCAGGACTGGTTTGATGAAAATTACCAGAATATCCAAAGGTTGATTGACCATAAGTGCAAGGCCTTTTGTGCTTGGCAAAATGACATCAACTCCAAGCAAAAAAAAATAATAACCAACAAGCCAAAGCAGATGCCCAAAGGAGGGCCCACAATATGAAGAACAGGTGGTAGGAAGACAAAGCAAAGAAAATTCAACACCTCTCTGACATCTACAATATGCACAGTTTTTTTCAGTGCCACCGAAGCCATCTACAGTCCAAGCACTCAGGGACCAACCCACCTGAGACCTAAGGATGGAGAAGACCTGATCAAAGAAAGAGGAGCCATCAAATGCCCATTGGAAGGAGCATTTTGAAGGCCTTTTCAATTGAGACATTGCTGTTGATGAGGGTGTCCTCAACTCCATCCCACAACATGCAGTCAGAAACGATCTCAGAATCCCTCCAACCCTTAATAAGGTGAGGAAAGCCATCAAGCAGATGAAAAATGATAAGGCATCTGGAACTGATGGAATCCCCACCAAAATCTTCAAACAGGGGGAAGAGGAGCTCACATCACAGCTCCATGCCCCCATCTTAAGAATCTGGAATGATGAGATGACCCTAGATAACTTCAGGAACACCATGATCGTGACATCTGTGAGAAAGGAGACAAGTCCAACTGTAGAAATTTCAGTGGGATCACCTTTCTGTCCACCACAGGAAAGATCATTGTGAGGACCCTCCTGTACTGGCTTCTTCCATTTACTAAGAGCTCCTCCTGGAATCTCAGTGTGGGTTTAGGGCATCAAGAGGCAGAACTGACATGATCTTCACTGATTGCCGGCTGCAGAAAAAAAGGTGGGAACAAAATAAACCCCTCTACATGGCCTTCGTTGACCTTATGAAAACTTGTGACCCTGTCAACCAACAAGCACAGTGGAGGATCCTTTTGAAGTATGGATACCCACTGAAATGTATCACCATTCTTTGTTTGCTTCATGACAGTATGCAAGCAGTGGTTCTCAATAATGGATCTATCACAGATCCCTTTCAGGTTCAGACAGGCTGCACCATTACTCCAACACTCTTCTCGATATTTCTTACCACAATGCTACATCTGACCACCAACAAGCTTCCAGTCAGAGTGGAACTAAACTACTGAATGTAGTTTAGCTCCACTACATTTGGGGCTGGACTCGATGATCCTTTGGGGTCCCTTCCAGCCTGAATGTCTATGAAATCTATGAAATCTGTGAATGAATGGTAAGCTATTTAATCTCAGCTGACTGTGAGCCAAAACCAAGACTACCCTGACTTCAATCATCTAACTCCAGTACGCTGATGATGCTGTAGTGTGTGCTCACTTGGAAGTAGACCTTCAGGCAATTGTTGACATCTTTATTGAGGCATACAAGAAAATGGGACTGAAGCTTAACATTCAGAAGACTAAGGTCCTCCATAAACTCTTAATGAGCAGACCCCAGCTCTGGTAATTCAGATTCACAGTAAGACTCTGGAGAACAATGAGAATTTTTTGTACCTTGGAAGCCAGCTCTTGCAGAAGGCTGACATCAACAAAGAAATCCAACATCACCTCCAACATGCAAATGCAGCTTTCAGGAGCCTGAGGAAACAGGTGTTCATCAGCTCCAAAACCAGGCTCATGGTTTATCAGGAAGTCATGACCCCCACCTTACTGCATGGAACTGAGACGTGGACAACATACACAAGACACCTCAAGTCACAGGAGAAGTACCATCAATGCTATATGCGGAACATCTTTTGAATCCAGTGGGTAGAAAACCCAACAACATTAGTGTCCTCTCACAAGCAAACACCACAGCACATCAAGGCAATGATCATTCAATGTCAATTTTGCATGGCCACATCATCCAGATATCCAAATCCAGCCTCCTGAAGCATTTTATTTTCCTATCTCAATCAAGAAATATGCTCATGACGAGAATGGAGAAAGCACTTCAAGGACATCTGCAAGGCCAACTTGAAAAAAATGCAACATTGACTTCAACTCATGGGAGACTATTGCCCAGAACCACCCCAAACGGAGAAAGAGTCTGCTTGCAAGGATCTCAGTACTCTGAAACCTTACAATGACAACAGGAGATGGAAAAATGGGAGTGGTAGAAACAGTGTGTTGCAGACCTGGGGGGTGGCAGTCCAACAGGGATCCTGGGGGGAGCATTAGGACTGCACCAGCAGCCTCCTGGGCTGGAGCTGCTGTACCACTGCCCCTCAGGAACAGCTTGGGGCCATACTCACCACATGAGGGGCCAGCAGCGACCCCTCAAATCCAGCGCCACCAGCAAAGCCAGCCACGCACTTGGACCTGCCTCAAGACTGGGCTAGGCACCATGTGGCCCCAGCACCATGGGTGGGAGGGGGAAGGATGCAGCACACCCAACAGTGGCTGCCCTGCTGGGACTGGACTCCCCTTTCCCCCAGGGCAGCTGGGGAGGGCCCAGCCTGGCAGCACAAAAGAGTCTTCCAAGTCCCAGCCACAGCAACACCAAGTGCAGTGGGAGGCACAGACAGCCCGTTGCACTTCCTGGGCCCTGCCACTGCAGGAAGGCCAAGCAGACTCAGCCTGTGGCCAGGAGTCTCACTGCTGTGGTGGAAAGGCTCCCCCTGATCTCTGTGTGGGGCCCAGCACCTCCCTCCCTCCCTCCCCATGGTAGTGGGAATCAGGCACAAGAGAAGTCTGCATCCCTGGCTGCACTGTAGCCCCAGCCCCTGCCCATGGGGGCAAGAAGCAGCCATGGCTCTACAGCTGGGCAGAGCCCCCAATGGCTTACCTGTGCCCACCATCCCCTGCCTGTGGCTCCTTGCCAGTGGCCTGGGGTTCATGCAGAGCCATGCACACAGCAAGGACATGAGGGGCTGGGGCTGGGGCTGGGGCCATTCCTCTGCAAGTCAGCAAATAGTAAATGGAAAGCTATAAACAGTATAAATATAATTGTTGTTTAACTGTTGACATCCCTAGTCATAGCATACCTTACAAGGTCAGTGGTGGGGATGTTTATACCACCCACACAAGACTTGTATACAGCATCCAATCTGGAGTTGAGATATTCCTGAGCGAAGCTGATTTAGAGCCAGCTGTGACGATCCACCACACCACAATCAGGATGAATGACTGATGTACTTTACTTTCAGCTTACACACTCTGACTTCTTTCTTCTATGCCAGTGGTTCTCAAACAAATTTAGATCCAAGGCACTCTTCAGTGACTCAAGGCACCCCTTGGAAAATGCCAGCTCTTAGTTTTCGCTTGTTTTTTTACTATACAAAAATAACAGAGCAATTCTTCTGTTGCAAAGAATTCAGAAAGGCCACAGCAGGGCAGAATGTTTTTAACACTATGAATTCCTATTTGAAATCTCTGGGTTTATCTTATTATGAATGATGGTTGCACACACCTAATAGTGTTAACATGGCATGACACCTTGAAGCACCTTTGAAAAGATCTCTATTTCCAACAAATGATTCCTGTGGGAACACTAACAGAGAGGAATCTAGGGGTTCTGGCACATGCCCACAGCTGCCCCTCTTCCTGAAAATCTTCCACTCATATGTTACCTTCTAAATTCAACCAATCCTCTGATTTGAATCAATGATACTTCTCAAAGTCCCTCTTCTGGCAATTTTTTTAATTGGTTTTCCTTTTTTTGTAGATCTGAGGCATCAAGCTACAGAAGGTAGTGGTTTCTCCACTTCCTTCCCCTGAGCAGTTCCAGAGGGGTGAACCCATTTGCCATCAGTACTGGCCAGTTTTCCAGCAAAGAGACATGAGGATCAGAAAGAAGTTCTTTTACTGTCCTTCTCATTGGCCATGTCCCCACAAGCAGGAATGTGCAGTTTGTAGTGTCTCAGAGCCTTTTGAGGCGCCACAAAACTTTTGCAGTGCATGTTAATCCATTCTGATATGCAGGGCTGCATATTTGCAGTGTGGCAGCAAAATTAGATACCAGGAAATCCCAGAATCTCTAAAAAAAATAGCAAAAAAAAGCAGTGCAGCACATGTGACAGCAGTCAGCGTGCACCGCCTGAAACTGGAGTCTGGCTGGCTAGAGCCACACTCCAGCTGCCAGCCAGGCTCTGCACACTCAGATAGCTGCTGCTGCAGCCCTTGGAGGCCTCCAGGACACCAGGTAAAGCTGCTGGGGCCAGCCTAGGCATTGACTCCCCTTCCCCACCAAGGGCAAATTGCCATGTGCCACAGCATGCATGCAGGGGCATTCCTGGGGACAAGTAACAGTGGCACAAATATGTGCCGCTACTATTTATCCCAAGGGAAACGTAAGGTCCCACTTGTGGGGATGTGCTCATTATGTGCCGTCTTGCAGTTATTCTGGGGGAACTGGATGCTGCATAAGGCAGAAAAACAGATTAACATCAGAGATGGCCTGTTCCAGTACCTCACACCAGGCAAACATGGGTTTTAACTTTTCCACCATTGCCCTTGATGTGATATTGAACAACCTAGTAATTCCCATGAATCTTGAGAAATGATCAGTTGCCAAAAACTAGGATTCATTTTTCATATTTTAAAAAAGCATGCACTCTACTATGATCTTTTGCTAGAAGTAACTTTTTCAATGGGTTGATTCTTATGTGGGCAAAAAAAATAATTTTCCAGCTTTCTGTTATAGTTATAGTTGCCCAGGCCACCAAACAAACTGCTAGGGCTTTCCCTACAATTTGTAATGCCTTGCTATCTCTCATACAGGCCACTGTGTTTTCAGAGATTTTGAATTTATTTTTTTGCCCACTCCTCCCTGCACTTAGTTATGACTTAGCTCAGTATCTTTTCTGTTTCTTGCTCCGCTCCCCCCAGCCCCCTCCAGTTCTTGTAAGTGTTTCTACAACTTGCAATGTAGCAAGTACTATATCTACAACAATCTCCTATGAGCAGCTCCTCCTGTTGACTCTCTAGTTATGATGTGTCTAGGATCAAAACCCTGGATAGTCCACCTGCTGGGGTGAGCTTAAGTTACAAAAAGATAAAAGAGCAATCAAGAATAAAAACCTCCTGAGTCTCATAGTAATTTCATAGTTTCTAGAGTTGGAAGGGACCTGAACATGTCACCAAGTCCAACCCCCTGCTCTAGGCAGGAATGAGTGCTGGTATCATAATATCCCAGCCAGATATCTATCCAACCTCCTCTTGAAGACCCCCAAGGTGGGGGGAGAGCACTACCTCCCTTGGGAGCCCATTCCAGAGCCTGGCAGCCCTAACCGTAAAGTAATGCCTCCAAACAGTCTCATGTGAGACTGATTCATTCTACACAGCCAAAACTGATGGAGAACTGAGCTCTTAGTGCTTATTCTCTCCGATTACCTGCTTCTCTCTAGTTCCCAATACCTGGAATATTATAGACTCAGAAATTTTCACAATGACTTTGCCTACTTTGGCAAGTGAAGTATGAACTTTCCCAGGTATGCCACGAATCATATAATCATAGAAAATTAGGGCTGGAAGGGACCTCAAGAGGTCATCTAATCTAACCTCCTGCTCAAAGCAGGACCATCCCCAACTAGATCATCCCAGCCAAAGCTTTGTCTAGCCAGGTCTTAAAAACCTCCAAGGATGGAGAGTCCACATTCTTGCTGGGTAACCTGTCCCAGTGTTTTACTACCTTCCTAGTAAGAAAATTCTTCCTAATATGTAACCTAAACTTCCTTGCTGCAATTTGAGACCATTGCTCCTTGCTCTGTCATCTGCTACCACTGAGAACAGGCTAACTCCATTTTCTTTCGAACCCGCCTTCAAGTAGTTGAAAGCTGCTATTAAATCCCCCCTTGGTCTTCTCTTCAGATGAAATAAACCCACTTCCCTCAGCCTCTCATCATAAGTTTTGTGCCCCTGACCCCTCACCATTTTGTTACCCCACTGCACTCTCTCCAACTTTTCCACATCTTTTTTGTAGTGGGGAGCCCAAAACTGAACACAGTACTCCAGCAGTGGCCTCACCAGTGCTGAATAGAGGGGAATAATCACTTCCCTTGACCTGCTGACCACACTCCTACCAATGCAGCCCAGTATGCTGTTTGCCTTCTTGGCAATAAGGACACACTGCTGGCTCATATTCAGTGTATTGTCTACTGTAACCCCCAAATCCTTTTCTGCAGAGCTGCTGCCCAGCCAGTCAGCCCCCAGCCTGTGCTAGTGCATGGGATTGTTCCATCAAGTGCAGGACTTTGCATTTGTCCTTGTTAAACCTCATGAGATTCCTTTTGGCCCAATCCTTCTATTTGTCTAGGTCATTCTGAATCCTAGCCCTACCCTCCAGCATATCTGCTTCATTACTCACTGAGGCTCCTTCATCTGAGTTGCTATTTACACTTTCTTTGATGTGGTCTGGCCCCTTCTCTAGCAACGATCTGGCCTAGAAATCTGATTCTGTCTTTTGCAAATTCACCCTTATCATTACTTCTACTTTCTCCAGTCTTTTCAGGTCACACTGTAGCTAAGGATAGCATCCACCTTAGAAGAGAACCCTCTTCCAGACCTTCCAGGAGTTACTATTTTCCTCTAGGAAATTCCAGGACCAGCTGATATGTCAAATAATTGTCAAGTGAAACAGAGTACTGTGTCCAGTTTTGGGCTTCTCACTACAAAAAAGATGTGGGCAAATTGGAGAGTCAACAAAAATGGTATGGGGTCTGGGGCACATAACTTATGAAGATAAGGTGAGGGAACTGGGTTTATTTAGTATAGAGAAGAGAATACTGAAAGGGGATTTAATAGTAGACTTCAACTACCTGAAGGATGGTTCAAAAGAGGAGGGAGCTAAACTGTTCTTAATAGTGGCAAATGACAGAACAAGGAGCAATGCTCTCAAGTTGCAGCAAGGGAAGTTTAGGTTAGATTAGGAAGAATTTTCTCACTAGCAGGGTACTAAAGCACTGAAACAGATTACCCAGAGAGGTGGTAGACTCTCCATTCTTGGAGGTTTTTAAGACCTGGCTAAATTAAGCCTTGGCTGAGATGATCTAGTTGGGGATGGTACTGCTTTGAGCAGGAGGTTGGACTAGATGACCTCCTGAGGTCCCTTCCAGCCCTAATTTTCTATGATATTCTAATTTTCTATGATTCTGCAATCTTCATTCTGTGTTGTAGACTCACCTCAGCAGGTCTCTCTGGGCACTCCCCATTTTCAAAACTCTTCTCAGACTGTTTAACTGCTATCTCTGTTAAGCTTTTATGTTGTTCTCATTTGGTTGTTGTGTTTGCTTTGATTTTTCTTCCCCACTTTGCTTGGGTAGGCAGTTCATCTTTAGTTAATCCATCCTCTAAAATCATGCACCCAAAAAATGAACTTTTTGCCAACTACTCAGTTGGTCTAAAAAAAGATATTACATCTACCCAAAGAACCTTGCCTGCCTGTGGAGATCATATATACCCAAGACACTTGTGGGGTTTACACAGATTCTTACCTCCTTTCTATTGCCCCCCTAGTAGCCACCATAAATTATAGTGCTAAATGTCCAGTAGTTTGATTGCAGAGATAAGAGATAATCCCCAAGTGAGATTAGATCTCTTTTGAAGGTGAGAGTGGTCTGGGATCTGCCTGCCTAATAAACCACCTTTTTCTGCTTGCCATACATCTGTGGCTGAGATTAGATGAGGAATCCAGGGAACAGCCCCCTCAGTCTGAGACAGAGGGTTCAGTGTCCTATATAATTTTACTACCGAATTATCCTCAGGGCCTTGGTGTTATGTCTTGTCTGACAAGAGGCAGGTAAAGCCTTCCTACACTACCTACTGCCATGCTGGGTTACTGATGTTAGATTGGCTCCAAGAGGGAGGAGTGTCCCACACACAGAGTGTCACCTTTTGGGTCAAGAGAGGTAAGGCCAACTGTACCTGAGTTTTACCTAGATATCTGCCATCCAGCTGTTTGTCAGCAGAATGTTGGGCTACTTCAGCTTTTGAGACTGAAGTAACCCAACGTGATATCGAGACAAAAGCCATTACTCAGCTGTAGCCCCTTCTTATCCCCAGCTATCCAGGCCTTTCTCCACTCTGAGATGAGGAGGAGTCCAACTTCACTGCAAAGTGCTGCATTGTGACTCTGTCCCAGAGCTTACAAGTTCTTCTCTTTCCTTCACATGCCATACATTTGCCATTGCCTCCTATTCCCCTTCTCTAAAGATGAACAGAAAAGGAGCTTTATCATGTTTGGTGGCATTGACAACACATATTTCCCTGGGAGTTCCAGCTGGATGCTGGTCTCTGCTTAAACTTACTGGCAAATCAATGTAGAAAGGTACATCCCACCACTTGGTCTTTGCCCCTCATACTGTCACCTGAGACTATTGGAAAAGAAACGCCAAATAGGAATGTGATGCCTGAGAGCACCAAAGAGAGCTCAGCCTAGAGTCCAGATAGGATGAGGAGCAAGGAGCTATAGCAACGCCTCTAATGGAGCCATAGGCAGTGGGGTAGAGCAGGGTAGATAACTGGTTTTCAGCTTTATTCACAACAGAAACCATCTCCAGGAAGGACAAAACTGCCTCCTCTTCATGGGGAAATGCATAATGCAGCATTGTTAGTGGTGGGTTGTGAAGGCCAGAACCAGAAGCGTTAAACGAGCAACTTTGAAAGGAAAATCTGTTTTTTTAGGTATCTGAAGTAGTTCATAAGAGCAGTTTCCTGTCTGTCTGAAAGAAGATTTATATATAGCTTTTTGTACTACTCTCCAGACAGCATGAACTTTAAAAAAAGCAGTAACTTATTGTAATGATTTCTAACCTTTAACCCCGTAAGATAACAGCTATAAAGTAACACTATGAATGGCTATATAGCCAAAAAAATAGCAGAAATAAGATATAAAAGAACACGCATGTTAAGTAACCCTTTGGAAGGGCAGAACAGAAGAGTCACTGCTGTCCCACACCCCCACGGATCTCTCTTACTCCCTGTGAGAGCGAAGGCCAGATCCTGACTGAAGAGCCGGCCCCAGTTCTCCTTCCGACAGCCCAGTTCAGAGACATCTGACTTCGCTGTATCAACTTGATGTGCATCTTCTAACCGAGGGACTACCGATAAGCTACTAACCAAGTGAGAACTCTTAGTTAATTTCTTTATCTGTTTTATTATCACTGTCAATTTTATTCTGTATTGTTATGTTGTCTGTTCATTAGCTTAACCTTTTTACTAACTGTCGTATGTGCAAACTGTATCTTTTGTTGTCATAAGTAAAATTTATTCTTTTTTATAAGTGAAATTTGTCATTGTTTTCCTTCCCAACACCACCTCCTCGGTCCCGAACCAAAATAGCCCAGTGGCTAATAAAGTTGCAGTGCTCAGTCTGCAACTAAACTGATATACTCAGTGCCCAGCTGGCCTGTGACAAGGGTTAACAAAGCCTGTATCTTACTGGAGTAACTGGAGTGATGAGGGTCACCAGTTTGTGAGGCTGGGAAAAGGCAAAAAAACCCCTCATCTGATCTCAACCACAGACATATGGCAAGGGGAGAAAGGTGATCTCTTAGGTAGGCAGATCCCAGACTACGCTCACCTTCAAAAGAGGTATAATCTCACTTGAGCTTCCAAAATTCAAACTATTGAACATTTAGCAGCACGGTTTATGGTGGCTACTAAGGGGGGATATAGAAAGGAGGTAAAAGTCCTTGTGAACAGAAAATGGAAACCCTGCAAGTATTTTGGGTGTATGTAATCTTTCAATGAGGCTGAGACCATTGCCCATAAACAAAATGTATTGTTCAGGACAGCTAGATCAGACAGTTGTCAGGCACAGGGCCTATAGGAACAACTGAGGAGACCCTGTTTTATGCCGTATGGGGAAGGTGAGGACCCTGAGCCATTAAGAGGTGTAGGTGCAGAAGACAGTAGCAGCAAGAAGAGATGAGCTGGCAGCTCCCACTCATCAGATAGGTGGCAGAGGGAAAGGGAGTTTATTCCCAGCAGCCTATGTGACAACAATATTCCCAACCTCAACAAACTCATCCCCAGTCATGGGGTTTTTGTGCTTTCTAGAGGAACGATGGTACCCAATGCTCCTTCATTTCTGCACTTCTCCCTACTGCACACAGCTCGAGAATTATGGCCAGGGACGAGCAACAGAACTATCCTGCCTCTTGCTGCCTCTGGGCTCCCTTAGAGCTGTGCTTCCCGTTTCTGAGCTGCTAACTGCTCATATCCCCTCACTCCATTTTGTAGCCCTCACTACAGAAGTGGAAATGGAGACGAGGTGGGAAAGGAGGAGGGAAAAAAGGACAGTAATAGAGAATGTAAGGCAGGTCCCCATAGTATAGGGGCAAGTAAGCATAGGTCAGGGCAGTCTCCATTTGGGCAGTCTGGGAGAGATGCACATTTTCATGTGCAGTATAGGACTTCTCAACCTGAAGTTATCATACACATGGGCAATGTGTGTGCGACTCGGAGGTGTGGGGTTAGAATTTCAAAGACAAATTATTTGATTTTTTTTTAATCATAATTTGGAAAAACAACCTCATCATTATTTGGGAGTCTGACTCATGATTTCGGATCTTCAGAGGCTGGCAATTCAGTTCTGCCCACAAGGAAGGAAAAACCAGGAATTTTGTGCCAAGCACAGGGATTCTGGGAGGCCCAGATTGGCTTTTTTTTTTTAAAGGGTCACGAATGGCTTTTTCATAAAACTTGTTTTTTTAACATTAAAACCATGCTGGAATATATTACTCTAGCTTAAAATGCAGACATATTACTAAAAATAGTTAGGATCCTAACTTCAGTAGCCACAAAGGAAGCGTGAGGGAGGGCATGGGAGACTTACCAACTTCTCCCAGGCCTGACAATATCTGTGAAAGGCACTGGTGTTACTGCTTTCCTCAGGAGCTCTCCAGGCTGCAGGCCCAGAGGGTGCTCCCCAGCTCTCAGGACTTACTTACTTACTGCACAGGCTTGCCCTGCTTTCTAGCATCTTCAGGCTCAGGCTGCTCCAGTGCCCAAAGGTTGCTGTTCAACCCTTCTAGCTGGACTGACTTCCTGGCCTGGATATTAGTGCTCTTCCTTAATCTGGGGAAAGCCCCAGCTGGGTCAGCTCATACGTCTGGCATGTACTTTGGGGCCAGGAGAGGATCCTGTACTTACTGTTCCTCCAACATACGAGGGTGAATGGTGAGGCAAGCCTGAGAAGTGGGTACAGCAGGGTTGGAGTGAGGTTGAGGGGCTCTCTGAGTTGGGGTGCAGAGCAAAGAGAGCTTGGAGACATTTTTCACACCACTTCATAACCATAGGAATTGCCACACTAGATCTGACCTGCATCTCAGGTAGCCTAGGGTTGTGTCTCCCGCAGCCAAACACCAGCTGCTTCAGAGGAGAGATCCAAATAGTAATTGTGGAATAACCTGCCCATGGCACAAGCTTCTTCCTGCTCCCTGTTTGAGGCTGCCTGGTCCCCTGAAGTGGGAGAATTTACAGCCCAACTATATTTCTTTAGCCTGTCGTTATATAACTCTGGTTATTTTCAGCATCCAGGAAAATACCAGGTCATTTTTTGGATCCTGCCAAACACAAAGACTCAAAGATTTATTGTGACAGTTGCACAGGCTGCTGGTATGCTGTGTAAAAATTCACCACCACTTGGTCATTTGGTGAATACATATATATACTCAAGTGCACATAGGTCACAAGGACATCAGAAGCACTAAAGTCCAAACCTCCCCCTATTACCGACCAATCTTGATTGCTACCAGAAATACTAGATTCTGACTCTCAGTGGCTCTCACCTTGAACTCACAGCATTTTTGTTTCAAAAACACTCTTCTTCTGGTGAAAATATGCCTGGTTTCACTCAACATTTTGAACAAAAGAAAACTTTCCAAATAGTTTGGTTTTTTCACACCTTTGGGATATAAGCAAACACAGGATAAGCCATGGATTCTGTGGTGGCATTTGGATTTTTCTGTGCACCATAAGCTACTGGCTGAAACTGTTTTAAAACAGGGGGTCAGTAAGGGGCTGTGGAACAGATGCTAGTGACTCTGGAATACAGCTCGTCAGGGGCAAGGTTAGATATAAAATAGGCATTAGGGATGGATGGAAAGCTATTACCTAGCCCACATGCTATAGAACACTTCACTTTATGCTCTAGTGCACAATAACCATGAAGCCAGCTCCAGGGCTCATCCCAATCCTAGTGCTAATCTACTGCTAGCCCCAGCCCTAAACCTACTTTCAGGGCAGACTCTCTACCTCTGCAAAGGACCTAACAGGGCCCAGGACACTCAGAATACCAAACTCACTGCCAATCATACTGACCAAAGCTATCTCTTTGCTTTCCTGTTCTCCCTTGTCTGTTGGCAGGCACGTGTTTTCTCCTGTCTTAAGTTCAGAATGTAAATTCTTGGAAATTCAGAGACTGGCTTTTTGTTCTGGCTGTATAGCACTTAGTGCCATGGCATCCTGGTCCATGCCTTGGGCTGCTAGGCACTACCCCAATTCAGATGACCAATTATAATAATACCCTTTCCTGGGAGATAGGGGGAAAGGTCCATGGCAGGGAGTGGGGTTAGAACCGGGTTGGAAGTAGAAGGTGAGATTAAACCAAAGTAGTTCCAAGCATAAGCTCAGACCTTCATGCCAAGCTCATTAACCCCTTGAGCCCTAGGTTCAGCCATGTGAATATATACATGCTGGCACAAGGAAGATGCAAGTGCCCAAGAAAGGTGGCTGTGGTCCCAGGTGCTCCCTTGCCTGAGCAAAGGAAAGACACATTAGTTGACCCTGGAGCACAGGCACTCTGTGGAGCCAGGCCACATTGGTCAGCTCAGCCTCTGGCTGAAGAGCAGCCTCCCTTTCCATGAAATCCCTCAGCCTGTGTTGACATCCAGTGACAAGAACTGGTATCATAGCCTCTGTGGAAGGACCCATAGTCAGGGTCCTGTGGGGCAGACACCTTCCCCCACAGAGTAAAAGTGAACGAAGGTAAGGTCGTAGTGAGTTCTGCCCTGAGAAGAAATGCCATCAAAGGCTTCTACCGTTCTTCCCAGATCACACACAGCTGTAATAGGAACTGGTTTCCAGCCACAGGGTGCCACAGGTTCATCTCAACAAAGAGATGAGGAGACGGTGAAATGCCAGAAATGGATATCCAGCTCTATATTCCTGCAGCTCTACCACCTTCCTGGGGTCATCCCCTGTACAAAGACCAGCTGGGGAAGCCAAATCCAGGTTGGATGGAGGAAACAGCACCAGGAGAAGGGAACATTCAAAGGCAAGCACCAGCTGTATAATGTCAGAGGTGTCAGCCCCAGATTCACTGAGTCCACCCAGGCAGGGCCCACCATAGGCAGCAGGAAGGAATCCTTGGGTTAAATAATAATGAAAACTTTATTAATAATCAGGTTAGAGGAGGGGCAGCCTGTCCCTAAAGGCAGATCAGACACCCGTCCACTGTAAGCCACTTGGGAAATCCAGCTTGCCCGACCCCCATCTAAGAGGCAAAGAGACCCTCTGCCAGCTCCAAAGGATCAGAAAAGTCAGAGGGAGATTTCAGAGCTGCTCAGGGAATCTGGATGCTTACTAGAAAGTGGGTGTTCAAATCTTTTGGGCAGCTTGTACTCTTGACCCTGTGTTTGTAAGTAATGGTAGGAATGCCAAAGGCCAAATGCAGAAACCTGGGCCTGTCTGAGGCTGGAGATATGGGGGCTGGATTCAGGGACCCTGGGCCTGACCAAGGCAGGGAGCACCCCAAAGTAGAGGCTTTCTTGGGTTGGGAAAGTTACCAGTCTGTGAGCCCTGCACAGGGATCCCCTAGGGCCACCAGGGTATGTCCCATAAAGTGGAGGGGAACCAGACCTGGGTGGCTCTTGACACTTCCCCATCATCACCTGCTCAGAGAAGGCCAACAAGCCAGAAGGACTGAGGTGGTGACTGAACTGGAATCTCAGGTGGGGAATGTGCACTCCTGGAGTGTCACAATGCCCCATGGTCACTTAGGACTACTCAAGCCACCACAGCAGGAACGTATTGTCTCCTCCCAGTAGTATGGCACGGCTTCTTTTGAGACACCTCCACTCCCACAGGATATAGGGAGGAAACAGCCTTGGGGCACCAGCAGAGTAAAGGACTGAGCCCACTCACAGCTGTGGAGGTAACACTGCCCTTCCCATGGCCCTGGCACAGAATGACATGGCCCCTCTGTGCCCCTACCTGCTAAATAAGGCCTGTAACCTTTTGCAAGTTGCCTCCTCCTCCTCAAACAGCTCCAACTGGGCCTGGCACTCCCTAGCCCCTTAGCGAGGAGCACTATGGAGTCAGAGGGCCAGGTTTACTCTCCTCACTTGGAGGCACTCCAGCCTCCCTATCCACAGGCTCCTCTACTCCTCCTGATGGGAGCAGAGAAGGTTTCTGAGGAACAGGCCCTGAGCTACAGCTACCTTCAGAGGGTAGATGGTCACCTGTGGGATCTGGGCTGGGGGGTGCAGGAGGTTGGGAAGGGGTTGGAGTTGCAGTGACAGACCCAAAAGTTTCTTTCAGAATGAAAAGGCCAGGAGCAGACTTATGGGATTCTGGAGAGCTTGGCCCAGTTAGAGGGGATACTGTGCCTCCTAACCTCTTCAGAAGTGGCCCAAGCGCCCCTGTCCCAGCAGGATGAGGTCCAGCCACATTTGTGGGTCCAGCATGCTGAGTGGGCATGTTGCTTCCTGCAAGGAGCTGGGCAAGGCGGCTGGGAGAAGCTGGAGGATGGACACTAGGACAGAGGCTGCAGTTGCTGCCACTTGGCAGGGCCACAAAGTCCTCTCGGGGACTGTGTGCTTGGGATAGCCTGGACTCCACATCATCCAGTTGTCCAGGGCCACGACTGCTCTGCAGAAGAACCTGGCTGACTGCAGTGAATGGAGACAGGACCAGCATTAACACTAGCTCCATTACAAATCCATCCCCCTCCCTTGGGTCTATGTTCTGTGGGAGTCTTGTCCATCCAGGGAAGGGAAGAAAGTAAGGATCTGAGACCAGAGACTCTTGTAAGCACAAACACACAGCCTGGTTCCCTGCTCTGTCACCAGAACAGCAAAGCCAGTCATTGTTCTCGTGCATCACAACACATTCCAGGTCTGCAGCTGTGTAGGGACATGGTACAAGGCTGTCTTTGTTGGTATGGATTCAACCACACTGGACAACAGCACTAACTTATGGTACTTGTAGAGCTATTGCGAGGTCTATCATGAGGGGGTGTCAAGTCATATCAGTCACCCACCATATCCTGATGAAAGCCCAGGCCAGACAGGACCCAAGAGGCCTTGCATGATTGCCATGTTCTCTGCCCCCATTCAGCAGTCATGTCACATATAGAGGTTTATGGATCACCTGCTGCCTCTGAGCTGAGGGACCAGGGGCTCACAGTTTCCCCTCTACAGTTTCTCAGCCTTTGACAATGACCCATTAAGGGTCATCACTACAAGTGGGGGAGGAGGGGCTACAGAGCTAATCCACATGGTGTTAGTTGGGTTATACACCCTGAGGGCATCGAGCTGACCAAGTTCTTGGTGTTACGAGTGTTGTTACCTTGGCAGCCCAGGCAGCAGTCAGTGGGGGTTGTGGAAGACTCTGTGCAGGAAATGGGGCAAGGTCTCTTCTCACAGCTCACCTCCCCAAACTGAAAAAGGAGGCAAAGGAAGAGGAGAGACACATCATCCCATGAAATCCCTCTGATCCTCACACATTGTTTCCCTTCCTTCTTGCTATCTTCCTTTCCTCTTGGCCTTGAAAAATGATACTGACCTACAGCATGGGGGAGAAGCTGGGCTCTTCCATCAAAGCTCTTGCTTTCCCTGCTCCCTTGACCAGGCCAGCGGCACATGCCAAATGCCTACCAGTACTGTAAGGGCCAGATGACTGCTCTCAGCAGAGCTGGGTATTGCCAACACCTTTCACTGCAGCCTTCCTAGAGATCTCTTGGGATAGCACCTCAAGGCAACTCAGTCCATGAGGCTCTTGACTGATTCATGCCCCTTCCCACTCACCTCCCAATCCTCACAGGGCAATCCCCTCTCCCTCCCCAGGTTCCTGACTCACCTGGCAGATGCAGTGAATACAGGGCTCCGCCTCTGGTACAAACATCTGTCCATTCACCACCTTCCTGCCTTCATAGTTACAATCTACAGGGTCGAGATGAATCAAGCTTTAATACCAGAGTAAGAATAATACACTGGATTGATGGTCGCAAACACAGGGCAGCATGGTCTGGTGGGTAGAGACAACCGGCAATTCGTTCCACCAATCTGCTGTGTGACCTAAGGCAAGTCCCTTCTGCTCATCTCATTCAGACAGAAAAGGGCAGCCCCTGCCCTGTAGAGTTTACAGTGAGTTTCTACACAGCCTATCACAAGGTGGCCCTGATCCTGCTTGGTATTTGAAGCTGAAATACTGCCACTTCTGAGGAGAGGATGTACCAGACATCCAACAGCCCGCAGCAATACTGTGCAGGAGTTTAGGACAGGCAGTGAAGAAGAATATGTTACCTAATTCACACTGACAGGACAGGGTATAGGAAACAGAAGTAGCATCCTTAACCTTACAAAAAAGGCAATGGAAATATAAAGGATCCCAACATGGCCAGATCCTTCAATCAATGTCTCATCCAAAAGCACAGTGCTCTATGTCATAATGGGAAACTGGGCTCAGCAGTCCCTACTGCATCCCTGCCTATACCACTGGCACCCCCTAGCACAGTGGTGCTTACCTTTTGGCCCTGCAGACCAGATGAGTGATGCCAGGTCTCTTCTGCAGGCTGGCTTATGTCCTGTGACCTGGCACCACCCCCTGCTGCCCTGTGTGCTGGGATTGGGTCAAGGGGACAAGGTATTGCCGCCACCTGGCTAGATCCAGCATGCAAGGCCTAGGGCTCCCCATAGGTCCAGAGATTTGGCAGCGAGGGAACAGTATCACTGCTGTCCCACCACCAAATTTCCAGACCCATTGGGAGCCCACGAGGCTGAAGGACATGGTGCTGTGAGCCAGCAGTTCAGCACCCTTGTCCTAGCACCACACTCAGGCCCTGGGAAAGCCCATGAGCTCTCCAGAAATGTCTCCATACTGATTGGACCCAAACCACTTCCTCACATGAGGAGACCATAGATGCTGAGCACCCACTGTAGTTCAGAGAGAGGAGATCTCTGAGGCTGTGGTACTCACCATTACAGACAGGACAGCATTCCCCTTCAGGGTGGAATGGGTATGTACAAAAGACAGTACAGTCCACAGGAGAGCAAGCCACAGAGCCAAGCTGCAGGACATGAGAGAGAAAGGCAGGAAGACAGAGGACCTCTGTTTTAATGGCAGACCCAGGTGGGCAGGTGACTGTGCAGCTGGGACTGACCAGGGATGAAATGGGCCACATCATTAAAATTGGTTTGACAGAAAATGAGTGTTTCCAAAATTCTTCATCCAAAAAGACGTTGAATGATCTAAAACTCAAATATTTTTATTAGAAACCTGATCTTGCAGTGGCTCATAGTATGCAGTTCAGTTGTTTCATGCCCTCATTCCTTTCTGTGTACTGGCCTCCCCAGCTGCACTATGTCCCCACAATACACCATGACCAGGGGCTCCCAAGATGCAACTGCCCCCCCCAACAGGGAAGGCCATGGTGTGTCATGGGAAGTGTAGTTTGACCAGTAAGTCCTGCCTATAGAGGAAAATGGGAGCACAAGGCACCCAAACTACACCTCACATAAATCACAAAACTGGCATTTCCAAATCAAAATATTTTGGTTTTCAAATTTCTACTGAAGAACTTGAAAATTGTCACAGTAAGTTTAAAGAAAACTTCACCTCCACCCTCAATTCACCTCTCCCCCTGTCCCATTTTTACTGAAGCTTTCTTCTGGTCTCCATCCTCCCCCATTTTTCAACAAATTTTAATTAAAACATTCCTCAGGTTGCTGGACCTTACCCCACTTGACCTTTCTCATGGGGCTGGGGACTTCAGTGGTTGCCTGCCTAACTCTTACAGCCATAAACTGCTCCATTTTGTACAGATCTGGGACTACCTTTGGACTGTTGGGGTATGGATGGTTCAGAATCGGGTTGAACACAGCCCTAAAAGCAGCTTTGTCTACAGGCGAGTCAGTGTGGAAAGCAAAACTCTTACCAGACAGATGCAGCTAAGGCAGGGATCTAGGACAGAAGGGAATGTCTCGTTGTTGTAGAAGACCCTTCCCATATAGGTGCAGCCTTCAGAGAGAAGAAAGAAGGAAAGGCATGTTCACATCACCGCCCGCCAGAAAGTCAAGCCTCTTCCAGGGAGACCATGGCACACCCGGATGGGTGGAGAGACCAAGAGCAGGGACCAAGCCTGCAGGGGACATATACTGAGCTTCCTCCACCAAGACAGGGGGATAGGTAATGGGACGAATACCTATTCAGGGCTTGGTCATCAGTTCAGATTCAGACCTGTGTTGATGGTGACTGAAGCTGTTGATGTCTTAGAGCTGCTGGCGGGGCTGGTTCTCATTCTCCCAAGAACCACAAAGGGCCTGTCTATAATGACTCTGACTGTGCAAGGCAAGACTGCTGAAAAAACATGCCCCATTTATTCCATCCTGCTTTGTACATGCCAAATGTAGTAGTCACTGTGAAAGCAGGGCTTGGTACATACCAAGAAGTCTGCCTGAGGCTTTGGGTGTATGACTCCATTACCTGTTCTCAGCACTTGACAGGCACAGGGTGGGTGGGGCTCCCTGGCACTGATGAAGATGGTGCAGACATGCCCCAAGTGGCCTAGCTGACATCTGCCTAAGTAAAGAGGCCAAGAGCCAGCTAGGCAATGGAGGGAGGCATCCCCTTTCGCTGGTTGTTTAACCTGGGGCTCTGGTGTAGGGTGACTATTTTCATTTCCTCCTCTAAGGATCTGATGTGGACTTCTCCCTTCTGGAGGGTGTTCTTAGTGGCTTATGCTAGGCAGCTCACTAGAGCAGATAGCTTCCTGACCCCAAGCCCCGTCACCTGCTGAGCAGTCTGGGCAGCACTGTCCTGGAATCTGAATGGGATGAGGACACGTCTCCAAACACTCTGTCCGCTTGCAGCTCACCAAGCCGTCTGCCTGCAAATGAGAAACACTTGAGAGAAACCTATGGCCAACCCCTATGCCAGCCATTCCACACAGCCAGCCCCTTCATAAAGAAGTATGCTGTATGCTGTTAAATAGCAACCATATTCTACCCCAGAGGTGGCTGCATTTCAGTGACAGGCAAGCAAACCCCACTTCTGCATGCCCATACAGAGCTGTGGGGGTCTTTCTACAGGGAGGATGCTACATCAGATTAAAGGTATTAGTGTAAGGAGCCACAGCCTGCAGCAGCCCCTATGACAGTCTGGGGAACCTCTGGATAAGGTAAGAATTCCAGATGATATTACAAATTCATTGTGGCATTGTTACTTTGAACACTGATATTTCAAGAATGCCTCTCTATCAATGTTTCCGGGGCATAGGTTGTAGCTGTGTTGGTCTAAGGACATAGGCAGACAAGGTTCTTCGGGTAAATCTGATATCTTTTATTAGATCAACGCAAATAGTTGGAAAAACTCTTCTTTGCATGCTTTTAGGTATAAATACCCTTTGTCAGGCTGAGGAAACATCTGCAGTTGGTGTATGCTCTGTTATACACACCTCTGACCTACCAGGCTGAGGCTGCCCTGCCACATTCTACCCAAGTCCTGGAACTTGGCACCAGCCCTGGCTAGGTGAGACTGCATGTGATGGCTAGCTCAGGAGGGGCAGGCAGGGGGAGCTGTGTGCAAGGGATGCCAGACAGACAAGTAAAGGAAGTGAAGTAGAGCAGGTTCTCATTCACCTGGCAGATGCATAACTCACAGGGATCACCCGGAGACCAGATCTGTCCGATGGGAAACTCAACCCCATTGTCATCCACGAAGCAACCTAGCCACAGATGAAGGAAAAGAGGCAGCTTCAGAGATAAGGTTAGAGCTGGCAGGAAGGCCACAGCACTTCAGGACAGAGCGTCCAGGACAGGGCTGAAGAGATGAAGACAACACACTGTGTGCGTTTGACTTGTTTGCTCCCCACCAGTGACACTCCCCCACCATTTGCACCTCCCCAGTCTAGCCTACCACACATGCATACACTTCCCCAACCCTGCCTGTGTCACATGCACACATCCTTCCTTGCCCCACACGTCTCTCTTATACATACTATTCTGCCATCTCAGACGCACATATTCCTACACCTCCCAGCTTCACACCCACCTCTCATACACACCCTACACCCCCACCTTATACCTCTTTGCTTCTCACCCCTCCTAAGCATACACGTGTATCCTCTCATCCTGTGCCCATCGCATGCACACATGACCTAAGCCTTCCCCTTCACCGTTTGTCACACACCTTCCCCCTCACCTGACACAGGCACAGGTTCTTGGCAAGAAAAGCAGCACTGCCCTGGTACCAACAGCCAGTCCTGGCGAGGACACTCCAGCACGGGGCAAGGGGTGAAGGAGCACTCCACCTCTCCACTCTGGAGAGAGAGCAGCATGTGTCACACCATGCAATGGCACTATGCTGGCTTAGAGCCATCAGTGGAGAAGGGCCAGGCAACTCTAAGGGCTGCTTCCAGTTCCACCTCTTCGTCCTTCCTCCCACTGAATGGGTCTCTAAAACCAGGCCCTGCCAGAGCTTTTACACAGAGGACTCCAGCTGAGCCAGTCTTGGCAGAGACTCCAGACCCCTGTCCTAGTCCCTCCTCAGAAAAGAGACTTCTCATCCTCCCCCACCCCCAGTCAGTCTCACAAAATAGACTGCTTCAGGAGTCAGGGCCCTTAGCTGCCCAGTGCTTTGAGGCATCTCCAGGAGCTCTGCTAGGCTGTGCCTTTCCTTGGCACCAGAGTCTGGTCTGAATCTGCCCTCTCTCCCATACTGAATGCAGTCCCCAGGCTGCTACAGTTCCCCCACACTAAGCCCCTGCATGAGGCCTACCCGACAGACACAGGTGGTGCAGTCATCCCCATCCAAGCTGAACTCCTCCCCGTGTGCATACGTGCGACCATGGAACTTGCACTTAGCTGCAGGGGAGGAGAGAGACTGTCAGCCCCACAGCTGCAGGTGAGGCACCCAGAAACAGTGCTGGCTGGAGCCATCTCCCAAAAGGGAAACTGAGGCAGAGAGTATCAGTACCTTCCCCGAGGGCCCCCACTGGGGAAAGAACCTGGAGTCCCATGCTTTGACCATTCAACAATGCTGCCTCATGACTGATCATGCATCTTTCATGCAGCTATCAATGAAGCACACACCAGGCTTCAACATTCCTTCTCCTCCATGTCCTAGCCACCCCAGTGGTACACCCTGGAGCCCCCTGAAGTTGCTGAGGTTGCTAAGGGACTAACCTGGCTGACAGGAGCAGCAATCAGACTGGACAGGGCTGTGGCAGGAGCCTGGAGGGCACTCAGGAGAGATACAGGAAACATTGCCAGCCTGGAAGAGAGAGAAACCAAAGGGAATGGAATAGGCAAGGATGAGGTGGAGGGGCTTTGTGCCAGGGACATGGCAATGACAGCATCTGACATCTTCAGGGCTGCGCAGCTCTCACCTCTTGTGGCCACTCCTTTTGAGCCACATTAATTTACCTAGTTTGGCTGGTGGTAATGTAAATCAAAACAATTCAACCTTCCCCTTTTAATCACGATTTAAATCAGCAAGTGTAATTTAACTGATCAACTTAAATGTTCTACTGATTGATTGAATTAAATAATTTAAATCAAGATCATTTAAGTAGTGGATTGAATAAAGTGATTCAAATATTACATTCATTTAAATAAACTTTATTTAAATCACCTGTTTTTATTTGGTTTTGCATTTGTTAATTTTATTTCATTTTGTAAAGACAGAAAGCTGCAAAAGTTGATAGGGCAATTGGCTACTGACTGGAAGGACGTTGGTTTAATCCCAAGTGAGGGCGATGGGTTTCCATTTATTGTTCCCACTTCTAGTGTGGCACTTAGGTCCACATAGACTCCTAGCCAATTGGTACCACGACCTCCCTGGGTGCAAAGGTGCCCAGAGTGTCATGCTGACCATACCACCTCCTTCTTGTGAGGAGGAGGGTAAAGAAATAGTGGAGCCCTGCCTTGATGGCCTGTAAATGGGACACTTTTATCTACAGAAAGAGTAGTTCTCCATGGCCAGCAAACATTCAAACATGCTGCATTGTAAATTTATTTGTTTAGCACATGTGGTTTCAGCATGTTGTTTCAGACATCTTAAGTTGTAAATAAATACGACCTTTATGTTAAATTCAGCCATCTTTTTGCTTGTGTCAAAGTTATGCTATCTACATCTGTATTATTTAAGCCAGTGATGCTCAGCCTTCTGGCCCCACAGATGAGATAAGTGACGTGATCTATGGATGCGATCCAGAGTGTTGGCTTGGTCATGCACACCACAACACACACCCTGATCTCACGCACCAGATCTGGCCGCTCACTAGCTTGACCCAGCTCCACTGCACACTGGTACCATCTAGTCCATAGGCCATGTCATCTGGACCATGGGGCTTCCCACCCATCCAGAAATTTGGCAACAGGGGAGCTGCAATTAATGCAACCATTGTTCCCCCACTGCCAATATTTGGATCTGTAGGGAGATCCATAGGCCAGATGACATAGCCTCATGGGCCAGATCATGGCCCATGGACTAGACTAGAGCTTGCCCAATTTCAGCTATGGAATCGTTTCATATAATATATTTGAATCTTAATTCTTACATTACTTTTATTATGATAATAAACAGAGAATGATGCAATTCTTTGTTACTAGGTGATGCATTAAATTTTACTCATTTTTTGTCTCAAGATATATAGAGATTGAAATCTGGATTCAATCAAAACTGCAGCACACCACCTTTTTAAATCTATTTTCTATTAGTTTTATAAAACCATCTTAAATGTCCTGGACACATAAGAAAAAGAAAGTGAATTTATCAAAACAATTTGCATTTAAAATAAGTTACAAGGAGCATAATACATAATTCATTAATCAACTGTCTGCATGACATGATCACCGTGTCCTGCAGGTTTTAGAACTAACAGATCTCATCCTTTCACACACACCTTTCACTCACAGGACATAAGGAAAACAAAGGTTTTCCACTTCTTCAGTTCCAAATCAGTTTATCTATGAATGACTTAGTTGTTGAACTGAACTAGTTAAATAAACTGAAGCGTCAAAAATATTCTCTCTGCACCTGCACAAAAGGCCACTGCTGCCAACAACTGGTTTAATACTTCAACAAACTCTAGTTCCAGGGGCTTAGCTATCAACTTTCATCACTAGAGTGGCTTGACCGTCTTTAAAAGACGTGGGCAGCAAATACATTTTTAATATTTTTTACAAGATTTTAGTAGATTAGGCCTTAACATAGGCTGGCGCATTCAAAATTTTAAATTTGAAATGCTTATTTTTATGAAGAAAAATACATTTCATTTAAAATGTTTTAAAAACATATTTTTTGAATCAGTTTTAATATGTTTTTGTGTAACTCACTGGTTTTTATTAATCTTGCTGCCTAAAAAGAAGGGCCGCTTCATCACCTCCTGCCCACCGGGTGAGGGAAGATACTGTGTTGCGAAACCTGCCACCTCCAACCTGTCCCTGCTCACACTTACCCTCCCACAGCTCTAAGTCCTTCCAGGCACTGATGACTGGAGTTCCAGGGCAGGCAACAAGCCCAAAGGCAAATCCCCATCACCACAAACCTGCCCTGCCCCAGTAACATCAAACAAACCTCACACCAGCAGAGGTAGGAGATTTCAGGATTTGCTGGGACAGTGAGATCCCAGCACTAGCTGTTACTTTGAGGATAGGATCTGACCATCACCAAAGGGTCTTTCTTTCTAGGAACATGGGAAAATTGCAGCTGTAGACTCAGAAGCAGCCCCTGGGCACTAGTTCCAGCAACTCTGCTCAATGGCCTGGCACTGCCCTCTTGAGGCATCATCTTAAGTCATTTGCTTCATGTCCCCCCAACAAAACTCCATTATTCCAGGTCAGATCCTACACCATTCCTCCAAATTAAAACCTCCTCAGAAGATCCCTAGCTACTACCTGCCCTGCCCAGTTGGAGACTCCTACACTGGGATCATGACCTGTCTTCCCATTGGAGGGGAAGGTAGTGGTGGAGCCATCTCAATGGCAGAATCCAAGGCTGTCCCTCATGCAGTGCTCTGATGATATTGGCTCACACCACCAATACTCTTCCAACACATGCAGCCCCCAGAGCTCAAGGGGAGCAAGTGTCCAGAGTCCCCCAAAGTGGGGCAACACTCACCAGGCACACACACACGGTGCAGTTCCCACTGGAGAGAGAAAACACATCCCCTTCAGCCCGGGTGACCCCATTGTACAGACAGCCTGAAAGAGACAGGAAAGCAATGGCAGTGGGAAGCATGCTGTAGCCTCCCTCCTTAGAGTGTCTACAAGGCAGAGGGTAGGGGAAGACAAGCTAGCCTATGCTACTACTCAGTCTAGTCCTCTAGCGCAGTGGTCTCCAAACTTCTTTGCTCGTGCACCCCTATCAGTAAAAAATTTTTGAGCACGCATCCCTAATATATGTATATTTAAATTCACGTACCCCTATCAGTAAAAAAGTTTTGAGCATGCACCCCCAATATATGTATATTTATATAAATATATATATAAATAGAAGTTCTAATATTTTCTTCCCGCACCCCAATGGATCGTCTTGCGCACCCACTTTGGAGACCACTGCTCTAGGGAATGCAAAAGTCTTACCTTTCTTGGGCAAAAGCCAGCAGGCAAAGAACCACCTAGGCCCACCTAGGGCTACTTGGGTTTTCCCAGGTAAAACAAGCCCCCAAGGGAAGGTGAACCTTACCTGTGCAGCTGGGGCAGCACTCCCCATCCTTTGGGGGCACTGGGTGGGAACAGGAGATCCTGCAGGTCACCACTTCACACAACACATGGCCCCCCTGCAACAAAAAAGCCGGATTAAAAAGGCAGGGGGATGGCAAAACCACAGCTGAGGAAGATGGGTCCCACCAGAAAGGTACATACCTTGCAAGTACAGCTCAGGCAGCTGGGCTCCATCCAGCGGCTACCATGCTCCCATAGTGCCCCCTGATGCCAGCATGGGGAAGGTGGAGCATCAGGGGAGGGTGGTGGAGCAGCAGCAGGACGACTTGAGGGCAATGGACCCTCCTGGAGCAGTGATGGCGGCAGGAAATTCCACATCAGGGAGGAGGTTGCTGGCGGCAGTGGGGAAGGGGTCTGGGTGCTGGGTACAGGAGCAGGAGCAAAGGCAGGGGCTCGGGAAGGCGGGGACCCTTTAGGAGCCATTAGGTGTCTCCCAGAGTCAGGGGGGAGCAGCAGGAGCGTTGGAGGGTGCTGCAGAGACTGGAGGATGGGAGACGGAGCCAGAATGGTTTTTGGGAAGCCTAAAAGGAAACACAAGGTAGATCCCTTTGGGAAGAGCTGGCGTGGGATGCAGGGACCCCACTAATTGGTGTGGTGTGAGCCCAGTATCCAGGGTCATCAGCTCTTCCTGGAGGGTACACCCAGGACATAAGAACCAGACCACCCCCATGGCCCCTGCCACTCAGAGTGATCATCATCAGTTATGAACAGGGGCAGGAGACCAAGCCTGCCCTCGCACCTGATTACTAAGCCCTCCACTCCACTGAGCTATGGGGTGGGAAAGATCCCTCCCTGCCTTCAGCAGCAGAGGGCAGAAGGCAACACTTGCTAGGAGGCCCCTCAGTGTCCAAGGACCTCCCCAGCAGGACCATGCACCCCAGGGAGAAGGGTTTGCCCCTTACCTTCGCATGACACCCTGTCCCCGCTGAGCCGGTAGCCTGGGCGGCAGGTGCACAGGAAGCTGCCTGGAGTGTTGTGGCAGGAGTGCTGGCAGGCGCGCTTCTCACTGGGCCAGCGGCACTCATTCACATCTGGTAATCAAGGGGAAAGACCCAAGCATCAGAAAAGGCTTGGAAGCAGCACAAAGCAGGGAGGGAGAGGTACCTGGGGAGCTGGGTAGGAGCCCAGGGACTGTGCACTTCAGCCAAGGTCTGGGCACAAGGGGCCTCGCCAGCCTGCCAAACCCAGGCCTGTCTTTTCTGCTAGGGTGGAGGTGAGGCAAAAGACTCCAGAGCTGGGCCCTGAGCACGAATCTGGTACTGGGTAGCTGAAAGACATGTCAAGCAGGGGGAACTCCAGGGACCAACAGTAAGGGTCACCAGACCTGGCATAATCTTGTCCAGTGTCTGGCACAGACAAGGCCATTTCAGAGCAATCTGGGATCAGAGGAGTCTCCAGAGGCATGCAGAGAGTGCACTCCTTGGGCCAGGCACTGCCTTTTCTGTTCAGTGTTTGTACAGTACCCAGTACAACACAAGCCCAGGCCCCAGGCCAGTGGGTGGTCAACAAGGGGCTGGTTTGCTATAGGTAGTGAAAAAGGGCACGGTAGCAGCCACCATGGTCTCTACACCAAGAACAAGCCAGACCCACTGAGTCATTCCCTGCCTGCATGCAGTAGACAGAGCTGCCCAAAAGCTCAGAGGGCCCGACCTTCACCTCAGCCACTGTTCCCTGAGACTTGATACTCCTTGGGCCTGACTCTGGGGAAAGCCCTTCACTTCTGTGTCTTGGTTTCCTGTTTGGTGGTAACAAAGGATTAAAGGGACTCATGCCCCTCCCTCAAGAGCGCAAGCACCCTGGCACCCAAGTCTGACTGAAGAATGGGTTTCAGGGGGCACACAACAAGGTAGGGAACAGGACAGGGAAGGCCCTAGGTGGAGTGGGGAGGGCTGGGCAGGGTGGATCACTAGGGAGAGGACAGGGCACTCACCCACACAGGAATGCCTGTTGCCATGTAGGTGGTAGCCAGGGTGGCAGGAGCAGCGGTAGCTGCCAATGCTGTTCTTGCACCGGTGCTGGCATGGGGTGGCCATGCACTCATCTGTGTCTGAGAGGAAGATAATGAAGCTACCAGAAGTCATCTCCACCCCCAAGCCTGGAGACCCCAGACCTCACATCCAATTTGGCTGGCTCCAAAATCCCACAAAGTCCCTCCTGGAAAGCACCCTAGGAACTCACCCTGGCAGCTATGGCGGTCAGAAGAGAGCTGCATGCCTAGGCCACACTCACACACGAAGCCACCCTCAGTGTTGACACACAGCCCCTCGCAAGAGGCACTCAGGCACTCATTGATGTCTAGGAGAGAGGGCAAGATCAGGGCTGTACACCTGGGGCACACCACAAGCATGCAGAGCCACCCCTCGGTACACCCTCTCGACTCAGGGGCACTTGGCAACCTTGCTTGGACACCCACCAGAAGGGGTGCTGGCATAAACCCACTTCTCAGCTGCATGGGGAAGGCAAATGATCCTGCAGTTTGCCAGTGGTTGCCTCTGCAGAAGATCCAAGTGCTCTTGTGTCCCAGTGCAATGACTGAACCCCCAACCTTTGGACCTCAAGCAAAATGAGCCAGCCAAAGCACTGCCCTGAAGCTCAGTCACCGCACCATACCCCATGCAGCCAGCACACAGGTGCCCTTGAGACCTACTTTTCCATGACAGAGAGGTGCCTCAAGGCCAGAGGGAGGGCTCCAATTAGGGATCAGCCTGCTGTCAGACTGGTAGGCAAGCTGGCTAGTTCTCACCTGTGCAGCGCACACCATTGGCCGTCTCCACCATGGAGAAACCCAGCGGGCAGACACGAGCCACCTCCTGGCAGCCACCATGGTTACAGGTGAGGTCGCAGCCATACTCACCACAGGCACTGGGTGGATCTGAAACACACACGCACCATGAGGGCACCACAGGAGACCAGGCATGTGGCCAGTGTACCCATAGACAAGGAGAGATGGCACCACGCTGTCAGGAGCAATTCTCAATGGGATCATTCCCCTGGATGCAAATAAAGGGGCCAAACACATCTTCCAGCAGCGAGGCCTTGACAAGGCCTGTGCCCAGCTGTCCCAACTCTGGGAAGGGGCACAGGCTCCTCCACAGGGACAAGGGTTACTGAAAGTTATGTACCCCTGTGCTGTGCAGGGTGCTCATAAGGGCTGACACTGGAAAAGCTAAGTGCACACAACACCTGTTCCTTAGAGCAGTGGTTCTCAACATTTTTTGTACCAGGACCCATTTGTAAATGTCAGTGGCCAGTCCCGGCTCAGTGCCCCTCAC
Source organism: Crocodylus siamensis (assembly GCF_052110815.1). Classification (NCBI taxonomy): domain Eukaryota; kingdom Metazoa; phylum Chordata; order Crocodylia; family Crocodylidae; genus Crocodylus; species Crocodylus siamensis. The sequence continues at coordinate 170,468,245 of NC_143396.1, forward strand.
TCCTGACCCGCTGCCCCCAGGTCCCAGCCCCCCAGTGTGTGGGGAAGGGGTGGGTGTGTGGGACACAGGTGGGGGCCCAAGCAGCCCCTTGCAGACTGCAATTCTTCAAGCCTGCAAGGGAAAAGCCACTGTTTCCCACTTTTTTTCTGTAAATGAGAATCCATTTTTAAAGTTTGTTGATCCATTTTTGTTTGCAACCCTTTCATATGTTCTTGCGACCCACAGGTTGAGAAACACTGCCTTAGAGCAACCACTACTGGAAGAGGCTGGGGCTGGAGTAGCCAGAAGCTCTCACCACCACCCAGCATTCCTGCCCTGCTCCCCAGGGCACCCCCACCTGGGAAAGGCTGGGGCTGAGTAACCTGCCCTATATGACTGCAGAATCTGCGGAGCAGGTAGCAAGAGACAGAAGTGACTTTTCTGAGCAACCACAGCAAGTCCATAGCAGAGCAGGGAAGAGATGCCAGGAGTCCTGGCTCCCTATGCACCCGCCCTCTCCCTCCACCTCCCATTTCCACCACTTGACTTGAAAGAGCCTGTCTCCTACAAGCACCTGCAGCGACAGGTACATGGCTATGTGCAGCCAGAAGGCAAGAAGGAGCAGGTCCAGTTACCTAAGCAAGTGATGCCCTGCTTGCCATCCGGGCAGGAGCAGACGTTGGGAGCAATGCAGAGACCGCTGCCACAGCCAAAGGAGCAGAGAGCTACGGGAAAAGAAAGGCAGTGCCAAGAGACAGACTGGTTAGGATGTGAGGAGAGCCCACAGGGATCCTCTTCCTCCCCTCCTCCCACTCCAACCTAAAGAAGCAATTCTCACACAGCCTGACTAAGGAAAGGCCAGCTGGGGGATGAGGGGTCTTCACAGGGGCCTCTGCCTGGAGGTGTACAAGGAGGAATTGGGGGAGAGATAGGAGCTCAGATGGGTGCTTCTGCTTATGGCAGCTCAGTCACCAGGAGACAATCAACCCCTGCGGGGACTTCTACACCACAGACAGGCAATGCGTCAGATGTCGGGGGCTTCACAGGGTGATGGTGGATGACAAGGCACCACGGTGCATACTCACGCAGGGTACACTGCCCGCTGCCTGGGGACGGCATCCACCCAGGGCAGCATCCACTTCCAAAGCCCGAGAAGCAGACGTGTGGTCCCATGCGGCGCCTGGGACGGAGAGACGTTGAAATTCTTGGAGGACCCCCACGCCCCGCCTGGGCCACACGCCGCGGGTCAAAGGTAGGAAGAAGGACATTGAGGCAGTTGGGAAGGGCCAGCTGAGCCCTGCCTCGGTCCACTGTGGCTGCCAGACACGAGGAGGGAACCAAAGCTGCCACGGGAGTCGGCTCCCACCAGGGAGAGAGCGGGAACACTTCTGAGATGGGCGACTTGCAAAAGAAACAGCTCTGCCCAGGGCCCCACTGAGACCAGCCTTGTTGAAAACAAGGGCGTGAACTCAGTGCTGGGGGCCGACATCCTGCCCGCTCGAGGGCCCTACAGGCTTCCTGCCCGCTCCCTCAGGGGCTGGTGCCGGGAGGCTGCGCAGCCAGACGGGCACGCGCCCCACAGCAGCGAGTGCGACAGGCAGACAGACCCACAGCTGGAGCAGTGGCGCGCACCACAGACACACGTGCCCGTGCGGCCCGGCATGGCACATGGCGCCCAGCACTCAGGCAGGGGGTAGCTGTGGAGTGTGACCGGAGCAGCCCAGATGGACGCAGGGTCAGAGTGGAGCCCCTGGAGCACAAGGTGGGCAGACAGACTGGCACAAGGGACCCAGTGCCACCCATGCACCCAGGGCAGGGTGCACGCAACCCCTAGAGCAAAGGCGCAGGCTGAGCACAAGCCTGGCAGAGGCCGGGGAGGTGGGGGCACGCACCGCCGCGCCCCAGCCGGAGTCACTCCGCTCCGCGCGTTTACACGGGCTCCCCCGGAAGGGCGGGGGGGAAGGGATCCTTTCGATACCTCTCCACGGCAAAGCTGCCCGGCTTCTTCCTCCCGGGATAGAGCCTGGCCTGGGCGGCCGGCAGCGCGGCCAGCACGCAGGCAGCCCGCAGGAGCAGCCTGGCCAACATGCCCGGCGCCTCCCGCCCGGGTCCGGCACCGCCTGGGATCGCCTTCCTGCCTCCCTGCCCCCTACATGCTGCTGCCCGGGACCCTCCTCCTCGCCCTGCCCCGAACAATGCGGGGGGCGGCGGCTGCCCCCCCGTTGTGCGCGGGGGAAGGAGGCTCCGCCACCCCCGTGTCTCCTTTCCCACATCTGGCACAGCTGCGGCCTGGCTGCCCCACCCCTCCTGCGGGCCCTGGGCGGCTTGCCCAGCCCACCAGAGAGGAGCTTGCGGCACAGAAAGGGGCCAAAGTGGAGCCGCCGGCGCTCATGCGGCAGGGGTGCCAGCCCCAAGGGCGCTGGGGGGGGGGCCAGGCAGAGGGAAAGGAGGTCCCTGCATGGCATCACCACACCTGTGCCCTGCAGGTGCCCAAGGCTTCCAGCTGAGGGCAGCCGGGATCCCAGGGGGGCACCCAGGTGGCAGCACCTTGCTACCAGGGGGCTACGCACACCCCCAGCCAGAAGCAGTCCCCTCTCACTAGAAAAAATGAGAGCTGGAAAGGGCAGTGGTGACATGTAGTGGGTGCACATGCACCCCCTGAGAGCGGGGGTGCACCCCCTGACAGGCCAGATGGGAGTGCCAGTGCCCTCCCTGCTGGTGCAGGCCAGGAAGTGGGTGCCAGATGAAGCACCACGGCCACTTCTGGGAGTGCCGCAGCTGCTTCCCGATCAGCCAGAGCCCCCCCCCCCCCCCCCAATTTGGGAAGATTAGCCAGTCACTGACTGGTCGCTGAGGGGGCACATGCCCCCCGATGATGGTGACACCACTTGCCCATGGAAAAGGACCTCAGGAGGTCATCTAGTCCGAAGTTGCCAACCCCACAGTGTTCCTTTCCCTCTCATTGCCCCACTGCTCTCGGCCTTCCCCAGCCCCTTGCCCCTTGCCTTCCCACCCTCAGAATCCAGCTGCTGATGGAAAGGCCCAGCTGGAGGCCAGTGAAGGGCTCACGGGCACAAGGGTTGGTGACAAAAGAAAAAAGGAAGAACTGCAGTCCCTGCCTGCAGAGCTTGTAGCCTTAACTGGACCAGTGGGAATGGAAACAGATGAGCAAGGAGAACAGGGCACAGCCAGCAGCACAACCCAGCTCTCCTGCTTTGCTAGCCCACCCGGCCACTTTCCCAATCATGCAGTAGAGCCCCTGAGGGTCCCATCCCACCTTGGCAGGGAGCTGACAGGCTCTTCTCCGTGGCTTATCCCAACCCAGATGTTCAGCAGCACGGCCCCAGGTAACAGACCACACCTGGCTCAGCAAGGTGGAGGCCAAGATGACCACGCTCAGGCTAAGGGATGCATCAAGAGCAGAGATGAAGGATCCAACTGCTGTTTCATCTCCAGTTGCCAGTGAGAAACAACCCCCCACCCCCACCACCTCTTTGCCTAGATCAGGGAGGATTTTTCTGACAAATTATAGCTGACATTTTACATTAGGCTGTTCAGTTACACGCCACAATGCTATGCAGAACCCCACTGTGCCCTCCTGTGAAACGCAGCCACCTCTGGGGTGGAATGGAGCACATGTTTAAAAGCAATGCCACACCACAGTTTAAGACAAGGATGCTGCCAGTCAGTGGATAGTGCAGAAGGCATGGAGGGAGTCTGACAGCAATCGCACAATTGGAAACTGGCCAGTGGTTTGGGATGAACACACGCCCTGTGCCTGCAAACAGCAGAGCAGGACTTTTAGCCAGCAAAAGCAGATGGGAGGTCAGGGTTGTACTGCTCATATTTCATTTGCCCCTGGAGGGCCCCAGCAGGGCTCACAACCCTTTGGTGTTAGGTGCTATTGTAAGATAACCACTACTGAAAGGACAACACTGTGTAGCAAACAAGCTGCCAGAATGGGCAACAAGCTGAAATTTTCAGAAATCATTTTCACAGGTGACCTGTAAGGAAAATAATACAGGAGTTTTTGTAACAGAATTCTAGCTTCCACCTGTCCCATTCCTGCTGTTTTCTTGCCCTAAAAATGTAGGTCTCACTGCACCCAAAAAAATCTTCAGCAAAAATGTTGGAGCCCATCACAGGGATAAAGGCAGTGCTCTCTAAATAACCAAATTAAAATTGAAAGTTGTATTCAAATAGTTTACAGCTCAACTTAACTCATAGGCCTTCTAAACACTGGGGGGTGGGATTTTGGTAAAGATTTGATACCACCACTCTTTCAATAAAAGACCACAAAAACTATGCGCATCTGAGACCATCAACAAAAACATGGAAGACCACACTTGATGTTTCCAATGTTTATAAAGGAAAAGAAAAGTTAAGCGCACACAAAAGCACAATGGCTAGGAACCAATCCTTACTACTTTCTTCTTTCAAAGAACAATACATGGAAGCTAGAAGGTGTAATTCACAGGGCACCTCTCTAATGAGTCCAAGTGGGCCATGGAAAGACTGAACATTAAGGCATTGTGCAAAGGGTAAGGATCTTTCTTCATTTTGTGCATGGACATGTGTACCTCACTTCTCCAGCTTTCATCTAAAACAAGGGGGTGGTAACCCACAGTCCATGATTGGATCCGGCTCCCAAAGAGATCCAATCCAGCCTGCAAAGGTCTGATCAGGCACAGAGCTGTGCCATGCTACCCATGCCCTTTGCAGCATTTTCCTCTGCTGTGAAGCCTACTGCATCTGCACTTTTTCTTGCCATAGAGAGGGTGGGGATCAGCCACAAGGGTAAACGCAGACAGCTGGCTGCTCCAGAGGGCAGAGACTTGCAGCCTACAGCAGTGGCTGAGTTGTGAAGTATGGCTCATGCTGGCCAAAGGTTGCTGACCCTGATCTAGTTTCAAATAAACCTTTCAAAACATGACCCATGCATAACTGATGCAGCAATTTCACCTAAGTTTGCAGAGAGCCTGAAGCCACCTCTCTTAACTGTGAAGCTCCACTCAACAAAAAGTACTTAAGAATATTCATAGTTGAAATGTGTTTTAACTAATTCACAGTTCACAACGACACTTTTCTCCCTTCTTGTAAGCTTTGAACATCTTCAGCAATGTTTTCCTAAATGCGTGTCTCTGGGTGGGAGCACACATGCTAGAAATGCATAAATTCATATATTTACACAAGACATATGGCACAGCTGAAGGGGAGCGTAATTGATTTTATTTCCCTAAGGAGGATTCAGCTTTCAGATGTTTGGAAAATGCTGGAGGAGGAGGAGATCCTACCCCAAGCAACAGGCAGAGTAACCATATTGAAAACAGGTCAAAAGTCACCCCGGGAGGAGAGAAACGCAATGATCAAAAGCTAGAGCTAATGAAGAAACTGATTTGTCTGTGAGCATTTTATTTGTTTAAGCACAGAGTCCAGACTCATTTAGAAGGGTCACGGTCCACTTTCTGGTCCTAAAAATAGTGTTTCTAAATACATTTCCAAATACAACCATCTTAGTAGTAGCAACTTCAAAGAGCCAATGGCAAAGCAAACCTTGCCAACCAGTTAAGATTTGTGAATATGGGTCTATGAGCTTTTACAGAAGCTCATGTTTTCAAACTGCCATCTATACCTACATCTGTTTGCTTCTCCTGGCTTTTTCTTCTGCCACTGTCGAAGTACAAGGATGTATTTAAATGCTTTTATTTCAAGAGGTGCATTTTTGGGCATTTACTTATATGGTTGTAGCACCCTGAGGCTAATCTCACCTTTATAGGATGAGGTGGTACATTCATGCAGCAAAAACCCCTGTTCTGAAGAGCTGGCTGTCTAAAACAGGGGTTAGCAACATTTTGGAAGCAGCAGGCCACAACAATACAATTTAGTTCAAGGCAAGCTTCAGAACCAGCTGACACCACTGAACTGTAACTGATTAGCCAGGCTTCGCAGGCTGGAAAAAGTAAAATGATCACCTGGCAGGCTGGATTCAGCCCTTGGGGCCACAGGTTGCCAACCCCTGGTCTAAGTAGCAGAATGAGCAGTACAGATGGGTGAAGTGAACTGCCCAGAATCTGAACTGGGGACAGAGCTCCCAGCCCGGCATCCTATCTGTTAGATCACAGTTCCTGACAAGGAGGGTTTCTGTTTTGTGCCTTTTTCCCCATTGAAAGATCTCAAAACATTTTGCGCAAGTTAAAATTCACACTGCATTTGAACCAAATGTCCACTTCCTGCAGAAGAGAAAACCAAAGGGGAAAACCTGCCATTTATCTAAATCCATGGCCAGGCTGGAGACAGAATCCATGAGTCCTGATAAACCTCTAGCCATTGCTTTTGGGAAGTGATACATCTCCTTTGTCAGCCCCCTTGTACAGTGACTTGGCAACACACAGAACAAAAGAATATAGTCACCCCCTATGCTATTAAATGGACATCGATCCATTCTCCATATTGCCTTTTCAGGCTTGTCTGATACCCACCAGCTTAATCAATGCTAGTTTGATGTCACTTGTGATCTTACAGTATTCTTCAGACACTGGTTGTAGATGGTTTGGGAGTAAGCAGGATAGAGACAAGCAGTAGCTTAGGGCAGGGTAACCAGCTACCACTGCAGCTGCACAACTGCACTGGAAGCAGCAGCAATGAAGAGTCAATGCTGCCCCTGTGCATGGCTGCTGCACCAGGCACTCCAGACATGTCATTATGTCTCTAGAAGCAGGAGCAAGGACTTGGCAAACAGGAGATCTTTATTTAGATCATCTATTTGAATCTTGTTTTGTATCTGTATATTTTAAAGGAAGACTTTTCATTTTGATTTCCATTACTTGGCACTTATTAAAAACATACTGATAAATATAGCCTTTAGATTACATTTAATACTTCTCCTCTGTAACCAAAACTATTAGTGTTGTACCCGTAATTGGGTCAAGTGGATGAGTTACCTAAAGTAGCTTTGAGGCAAGCTTTGTTTTATTTAAAAGAGAAAGAAAAACTTAGAGCATACTCACAACATCCAATATAGCATGTTCAAGCCTTGTTACCTCTTATGCGCAATTTCTAAGGACACCCTTACAGATGCCTGGAGAAGATCAGCTAAGCCTTCAGTTCTGCAGCACCCACAAAGCTTAAGTTATCTGTTCCCCCAGCAGTATGCTTCTATGGGAACCCGAAGATCTGCACACTTTGCTCCAATTTCATCCCAAATTTATTCGCATTCAAGCAGAATTTAGAACCAAATTTGGATTAACTTTTCTTGTGATTGGCTAAGTGGCTATTCTACCTGTGGTTAGGAGACCTTAACCGCATTGAGCAGCTAAGTTCATATTGTATCTTGTTGTGGTTAAAAATTTGTCAAGCCACCTTGAGCTTCTGCCTTGTTGGGCCAGCTGCCCTAAGCTTCTGCCTTGTTGAGCCAGCCGCTCACCTTTTGACACCGTTTTGTGGTTTGCAGCACAGGTGTTTTATTATCTTGACAATGTCATGAAACCACGTCTCCCTGTTTCAGCAGCTCAGTAGCAACCATGCAGTCAGAACACTTAGGTTTCTCTTTTGTCAACTTCATGTCTGTTTTCTGTGCTGTCAGCACAATCGAGCATATGAGTACCACAATTAGTTACCTAAAACAGATGCCTTTAAGCCGTTAAAAAGCTGAACATACATTTATTTACATTCTCAATTGTTTACATTTGTATTATGCTGGAAAATGGAGATTGCTGTACTTTTCTTCACTAAATGATTATTAATTTTGTAGTCATAACTTATGACTACAAGCTATTTGGATGGGAACTGGAATTCAACTAAAAATGCACAAAAACATTTTTTTAAATTACTTTGACCTTACATTTAAAGCTAATTTATGAAACTTATCCATAGTAAGGAAACTAAAGTGATTTTTTTTGGTTACCACTTTCTTCAATATCTTAGAACTAATAAATTTCATCCTCCTTTACTAAGTCTTTATTCATAGAGGGAGGAAAGAAGCATTGCTGGTTTTTCAACTCCTAATTGGTATCTTAGTTTTGAGCTTGTTCAAATTCAATGACCAATAAACTGTAGTTAAGAAAATATAGCCTATGTATAGTTACAGATGCAAAACAATGGTTTAGCTTAGCATTTCAATAAACTAGGCAGTGCTGAACTAGTGATTTCCAGCCATTCAGAGGTTTGATTTTCTTTAAGACTTCAGCTAATGAATTAAACAATGTAAAGCATCTAAGTTTGAATTATAATAAATGTAAGATTTAACCTATCTTTATAATTTTGAATAGGTATTTAAATTGTTTTATTTAAATATATTATTTAAATAGATATTTTAAATAACTGTTTTTTTTATCTACCATGACTAATATGCCAGGTAGATTGATCTCAGAAGCCTCTGGGAAGGCACTTAATCCATAAAGCTTCCATTGTACATATACTAGATAGTATCTGGTCTCTCGTGGGTCAGATCAGCAATCCTAATTAGCTGAGCTGGCACAAGGGACTCCTGGTTTCCAAAGTTTCCCTTTAATAGGCACTGACAGACTTAAAATAACAAAAGCAGCACTTTACCAGAAAAGAAAGTGCATTACTTTGACCCAGCTCCCGTTTCTATATAGATTGGGCACTTCAGCAGGCCTTTTTGGTGCTTTTAATAGCTGATTCAATCAGCTATTAGATAAAAGTGTCAAAACACCCTGCTGAAGTGCCTGACATTGGGTAAGCTGGGTCAAAGTAACACAGTGCCTCTTCTGGGCATGGGCTGCACTTGGTGCAGGGACACACTGGGATGAAAGTAAAGTGCTGGTTTGGGTTTTTTTCCCACATCTGTATGCATGGGCCTTGATAAACATCAGAATCCCTTTGAGCTTGTCCATTCAGTCCAGCGTTCTGGCCTGGCCCTTGCTGGTCACCAGCACCATCTGTTTTGGAGGGCCATGCTAGAAACACCTTCTCTAACAGCCTGCTCATTCACCTTCCCATCTTCTCCTCCCTAGCTATGTGGTTTTCCCCAATAGATTTTAGGATGCGTCACCCTGCAGCTGATGTAACAGCTTTGTCTATCAAGTTGAACTGGGTTCAGCATTGTTTCCCCATAACAGCGTGTGTCCCTCTTGCTGGGCCTGTTTTATGTTTCCATTGACTCCAACAAAAAGAAAATCTTGAGTACCACAGCATATCATAGAGTAGTGGTTCTCAACCTTTTTTGTACCGGGACCCATTCGCAAAGATTGATGGCTTGTCCTGACTTGCACGCCTTGGTCCTGCTGGTGCCTGACCTACAATGCCCCACCCTGCCACAGCTTCTGCACTCAGCCCCACCTAGCCTCCTTCCCACAGTGCCGGTGGGCACCTGCTCGGCCTCACGTACCCATCCCCACCCACCCCAATAGTCCCCAAGCCCCACTCCCATACACTTACCTTCATCCGGCTGCTGGGGCTGCTCCCACAGTGCTGCCTGGCTGCACACTGGCTATGCCCCAGGCAGCCATTTGCAGGGCTGGAAAGCTGCCAGCCCGCAAGGGGAAACCCGCAGTTGCATGTTTTTCTGGCACTTGCTCGCAACCCTTTGAAATATCCTTGCAATCCACTTTTGGGTCATGACCCATGGATTGAGAAACACTGCCATAAAGGATGGCCTATCACACTTCACTGCCGTTCTCTACTCTTGCAAGAAAGTGAGAAAAGGTCATCCATATCAGTCTCTACATGAAAGGTGATGGTAGGCATGGGGGCTTCCACTTTGGACAGCAGAGTAGCCTATGTTTTTCTCTCTTGCAACTTTGTAGTTTTTCATGAGGTGACTTGTATCTCTGGCAGAAACAATGGTTTTGATGTCTTAGAAAACCCGTGTATATATGTAAGTGGTAAATGTCTGCAGCTAAAACTTGAGTTCTGCCAGCAGAGCTTTGTTGCATAGACCAGACATCAGCTGTATCTGACAAGGAAAAGGGCAAAGGTGATTTTTTTTTCAGCACAGCTTGGGGGACAGAAGATCAGGGTCTGTCTGTTCCACTGACACTGTATTGGTAACTTGATTAGTTGCTGTACCTTAGTTCCCCACCTGGAAAATGTGGTTAATAACCATTCATTTTCCCGTCTGTACAGATACAGAGCTGAATCTGGCCTAGTAGCAGAGCTTCCAGATAGGACTGTCTGCCCCACCGTTCTGCAAATGGGCAAGAATCTTACTGTATACATCACTAAAAACACAGTACATTTGCTCCCTAAACAGAAGAGACAGAACCAGAAGGGAACAAAGCTGCACCGGGAACAACCCCACTGGAAGCTACACATGCTGGCTGGGGCCAGACTGAGTCAGCAGGCACATATGGAAGCACAGCACAAGCTGCCTCTACAGAAGTGGGTGGGCCTCAGCCCCATGAATCACCATGGGAGCAGCCGCAGGCAGATCCAGTCAGTTGGTTGGCTGTATCTGGCCTGCAGACTGTATTTTGCCCATCCCTGGTTTAGAACCTGCGACTCCTGGTTCTGAGCGTTTAGCATATCAAGCTTCCAGTTTCAACTCCATCTTCTCAAGATTGTCTGAGAGAGAATTCCACCAGCTGCAGAAAGCAAGATCCACAATATTCTTTAACAGATGCCTGGAGAGGGAGGAAAGTGTAGAGCAGCAATAGCCAAGAGATCCAAGCTCTTCAGACAGCAGGGTCAAAAAAGCAAAACTATTTCATGAATATTCTGCTATACTCAAGAGCACTGTACACACAGGTATACATCTAGATCTAGAGTAGCAGTGTGCTGGGATGTGCTCAGTAATGTCAGTGTCTAAATGCGTAATCCAGAAACAAGTCTGAGATCCCTTTAGAGACAGTATGGTACACAGAATCGTGCCTGGAAACTGTTCTCCTGTTTATCTAGTGTTGATCTACCCAGTGGGCACTGATCTTTGCTGGGAGCCCTAAGCAAAGTTTCTGGGCTGAGTTTCAGCCCAAAGAGTCAGTTTTGGAGAAACAAATAAGAACAAACATCTGGAATGAGCATTCCCCATGTAACATGACAGATGTGACCCCTACAGAAATGGCACACACCAGGGAAGGTGCTGCAGGAAGACTGTCTAATGGCAGAGAAGAGGGACAAGGAGATAACAGAAGCCAGCCTTTCCTCTTGGACTCTACTTTATTTGGTAAAACTCTGAAACCAACAGCTGATTTAGCTTTCCAGGCCCTTCCTCCCTGAGTGACCCATGAATCCTGTGGGGGGCTGCAGTGGGTAGGGGGGAGAGGAGAGAGAGAGAGTCCTTCTCCACCCTCTCAACTTCACTACCCACACAAACAGGCACCTCTGCAAGCTGACACAGGTGTTCCCCTGGTCACCCCAGTACCAGAGATGACCCTCCAGCCAAGGGGTAGGCAATTATTTGGGCCCAAGGGCCACATATGGAGTTTTGATCAGCTGTTATGGGCTGTGTCAGCACTGCCACCCCCACCAACAACTGACCAAAACTCCCTATGGGGCTGTGGGTGGGTGGGAGCAGTGTTCAGGAGTGAAGTGAGAGTGGTGGGAGGGACTGGGATCAGATGCCCCTGCCCTGTAGGGTGTGAAAGGGGGCCTGTGCCTCTGTGTATGTCTGTGTGTGGAGGTAGGGGGGAGATGCCTAGGTCCCAGGAGCCTGCTGTGGTTGGGGAGGGATGAGGTAGGGGGCACACACAGAGCTGCCCTGGGCAGTGTCCATGCTGCCCCTGTGGCACTCCACATGGGGCCAAACCCCACCTGCTCTCACCGGGGCAGCCTGCACTGTGCTTACACTGGTGCCCACAACCTGGGCAGGTGCTGCTCTGAGCCCCCTGCCTCCATTTCCAGAATCTGGAGCCCCACACCCACCAGGAGTGGCATGGTACAGTGCGGCAGAAGCGAAAGCTGCTGCTGAAGGCAGGGGGCGCAGAAGTTGTAGGGCCCAGAACAGCACATGGCTGGCTGCTGCTACCCTGGGAACAGCCTGCTGGAAGCTGCTCTGCTCCTACCCCAGTACACGGGGCTCTGGCTCCATCTCCAGGGACAGCAGCCAGGAGCTGAAGCCAGAGCCCCGGTGCTAGAGCAGGAGCCACCCAGTTGAAGCTGCTCACCCACCCACCTGGAATGGTGCGGCACAGCAGTGTGGTGCAGCAGGGGCAGGAGCAGCTTCTGGTGGGCTGTATCCAGTGCAGCTGCAGCCAGGCGGGTGCTTCTCTGCACCCCACAACCTCCAGCAGCAGCTACTCCTCCCACTCTTGTCCCACTGTGCTGTGCTACTCCCAGCAGGTGTGTGGGGCTCTGGCTCCAGATCCTGGCTTTCTTCCACCCGAAAGTGGCTGGGAGTTGAAACTGGAGCCTCCCGCACTGGGGTAGGAGCTGCCCAGCTGAAACTGCCCACTTGGTGTTGCAGGGGGGATGAAAAGCAGGAGCCTCTGCTGGAGGCAGGGAGCACAGAGCAGCACTCAGCTGCAGCCACACCAGGAATAATTCCAGCAGAAGCTGTGCATTTGCCATAGCCTGAGCTAGTGGGCACCAGCAGGAGCCTGGTGCGAGTGGGCAGGGCACGGCACGGCCCCAAGTGGAGAACTGCTGGGGCATCCATGGGCCATATCCAGCCTGTGGGTTGTATTTTGTCCACCCGTTCCAGTCCCACCACAGGCCCCAATGGAGACAGAGACAGCTGTCACTTCAAAAACACAATAAATGCAACCCTCCCTCCCAAATAAAAAGATACTAAGGATAACAGTGAATGGGTAAATCATGGGGGAATTTAGGCAGCAACACCCCAGAAGCCAAGCACTAGCAATTTACCCAAAAGGAGCAATCTGCCATCACAAGCCTGGGGTTGGGAGCTCAGATCCACAGGATTGGTGAGTCCAAGCAGGAAATGACATGGCGTCTGCCCAATATTGCATCCCCAAACCCTTTGCAAGATGACTTCAGGTCAGAGAGGTTTCCTTACTTCCACCCAGGCAAGTAACCACAGCCTCTGGTGTCACAGTGCAACTGGAGAGGGGCCTCTGGCTGCAGGTGGGAAAAGACTCCATTTTTCTACACGGAGGAAGGTGCTAGGGGACAACTCCAAAATCCTACTAATGGATCCGAGTCAACTCCTCCACAATCTTGATCAGATCATCCACGGTGGCCTCCCTCTTCATGCCGCTGCCATCATCAATCTGCACCAGGGGAAGAAGGTTAGGACACAAGAGACCAGCGCAGCCAGGGGGCGAGGAGGAACAAAGACCTCCAAGGCTGGTACCTTCTGGTAGGGCACAGGGAGGGGGCTCCACACAAAGGTTGAGCAGCAATGTGATTTGCAAGATCCCCTGCTGCTCACCCAGAATTGCCCCAAAGCCCAAGCCTGCCCCTTCCCTCATCCCCCTCTAATCTCACCTGTAGGTTTGCCACAACCTCCTGCATTTTGGGGCGGCTAATGTCCAAGAAGCTTTCAATCAAGTCACCATCAATGAACCCTGTGGCTGGTTCCGTCTTGCGTTCGGTGTGAAATGATCTCCAGGTGCCAGAGTCAAGGAGAAATGCAGCTTGGCATTACACTGACACTATTCAGAATACAACCTTGGCCTACCAGGTACATACACAGCAGCTTTTTCAGCACACACTGTTCTACTTCCAAACCCCAACACGAGTATAGGGTTTGAGTTATATTATGGCAGTCTATTCCTCTTTCTCTCTCTCTCTCTCTCATAAGGGCTATATGCCTAGCACAATGGACTTCCTGATCCCAACTGATGCCTTTGGATATCACTATAATACAATTAATACACAGTGCCTGACTGAAAGATTTCTTCCAAAGTATCAGAATCAAAGCATCTCTCTCTTTCCCTTGGCACCAATGTATTAGGGACACCATCATTTCTCTGGCTGTCCATCAGGCATAAGAAATGCCCCAGAAACTACCAACTCCAAGTGAATGTAGTTTATTCCAGAGGGTCAAAGCATCACCTGAGGAACGGACAAAAATTCCTGGAGCTCTAAAACTCCTGTGGCTGCTTAAAACTAGTCTTGGCTTTGGCTAATTGTTACATATGTCAGCATTCTATAATATGCTACTTCGGTCCCTAACACAGGCTAACACAGTCATGATTTGTGCAGCAGGAAGCATCACAGAGAAGCTCTTTGATCTGCTACTACAGATGGCACTGGGCTGAGTGGGAGCACAGAAAGGATATAAGGAGTGCTCAATCTTGCCCACGCTCTTAATGACCTTATTGAGTCTGTTCTGCATATCCAGGAGGAGGTTGTACCAGCTTTCAGACAGCGAGGTCACCAGCCCTGCAAAGGATGAGAGGGCAATGAGATGGTAACTCCCCAGTGTCAAGTCCTCCCTGGCAGCCCTTAGGCCATCAGAGCTCTTAATAGGTAGGTTCAGTACAGAGCTGCCACTGAATTCAGTGCAGCCACTGGCCAAGCTAGACATGATTTCTTCCAAGCCATACTAGTGCACCAAGATCCCCATGCTACCGATCTCAGCGACAGAGAAAGGGACGTACACCTCACCCTCCCCCAGGTGGGGAGCTGGTGACTGTAGTGCTTTGGCAGGCTCTCCCCTTACCGATCATCCCGTTGACTGTGCCAAAAAGCACTGAGCCCTGTGTTGGTGTGGACGTCTCGCCCAGGTTCTGCATGACCAAGGAACCATGGCAGAAAACATTGACGAACTCCCCAAGATGGAACAGCCCCACCTCCTGCAAGTGCTGGCGCTCCTCATCAGTTGTGGCAGCACTGAAATACAAGACACTCTGCTAGGTAACTGGAGCGAGACAGAGAGAAATGCCCCTTGCCCTCTACCTGTATGATCCTCCCACATCAACACGTATATGATCTCATGGTCACAGCCCCACATGCACACAAGAGAAGTCCCTGCCTACTAGCATCAACCAAGAAGAAGGTGCCATGAGAATCCTTGTCCTCTGCCAGGCACTGCATTACACCCATAGCCAACTTACCTGTCCTTCTGGCACACAAACAGGTTAAAGGCGTTCTCTGCTCCCAAAAAGTTGTCATCATCCAAGATCTCTACAGCGCTCATCCAGTTTGGGTTAAAGTCTCGGGCAATCTTAAAGGGGAATAATGCAAAGCAGGGGAAATAATCAGAAATCCCAGAAACACTGTTCTGCATATTTTTTCTCCGTATCCTAAATGAAGCCCTGCCACCCTACTCAATACCACAGCGGTATTGGCCTGACAGACTGGTTGATAAAGTTATGTGGGAAAGGTTAACATCAGTCCATATCAGAGCTAGAGAAGACCTTTGTACAGATGCACCGGCCCCCCTGGGCAGTACCAACACACTGCTTGTTCAGGGGAGGGACTTCACACCAGTTTCCCCACAGAGATGACTCTTTCTCAAGAGGCCCAGGACAGTGTAGCCTTTGGATTTAAAGAGAGGCTGGTCTCAGGAAAGACCACACGTGAATACAGCCCACAAAGGACATTCCTCAAAGAACAAGGATTTGGGCTAGACAAAAATCACATTGTTTACAAAGGGGTCAGGCCTCTACAAGACATCACTTGCACTACACAGAAGGAAGCCAGGACACCTCTCCCACACCACCACAGGTAGAGATCAAGCATCACCCGAAGCTCCCTCTTCAAGGCCTGTGACAGATTTCCCAAGCAACCTACCTCACAGGGCCAGCAAGAAGTAAAAGGCCAACTTCCCCTCTCCTTCCATCATCCCACAAGCTGCTCTCCAGTCCCCTTGTTGCAAGAGATGACCTAGACTTTCTGTCCTTTGCATCAAAGGTAAAAAGAGCACCCATACCTCCTCAAAGTTTCCCTCCATTGGTTTGTAGGCAAGAAGCAGGACAGAACGCATCAGATCTCCAACCAGAATGAAGTCCCCCTTGGTCTTCACATAGAGCGCCATGATGTTGTTGTAATGGTTACACTCTGTGCGCAGCTCCTTTTCTGCAGTCCACTCATACAAACGGACCTGAGGGAGCAGATGCACAGGCCATGAGCTGGAGACCACAAGGGCACATTGCAGAACACCCACACCAGGGAACACAGGAACACTTTCAACTGGTGAAATGGTCTCCCTCTTCTGGAAGAAGCTCCTCTCCGAGGGCTTACAGGAGTCTTACCGTGCTGTTGATGCTGGCTAAGAGCTTGCCATTGAACTCCACCATAGAATACACAGCACCTTTCACTTCCTTCTCAGCCAGACTCTGCAGCTTTCCTAGAATGCACCAAAAGATTGATTTAGTTACTGTCTCTGTGTGACACTAGACACTCAATGGGACCCTACTCTGTGATACAGGAGCAAAACTCATTTCTCAGACAGTTTGTGAGCAAACTGTACGCTAAGGACAGCAGAGGAGGGACAGATTAAAATTTTTGGGTTAGAGCTTTTGGAAGGGATTGCTATGCCCCGCCAGAAGAGGGTAAGTTATCATAGCTTGAAGTGCAGTTCATAGCAGTATCATCAACCCATAGCTTAAAGATCCTTATGACAAGGCTGTTGATAGTCTCCCACAGCATTCTTGCAAGCCAACTAAGGTAGTACGGGTTGGATGAATGGACTGTAAGGTGACAGAAAGCTGGCTGGATCGTCAAGCTCAACTTGTTGTGATCAATGGCTCGATCTCTAGTTGGTGGCATGTATCAAGTGGAGTGCCTCAGGGGTTGGTCCTGGGGCCAGTTTTGTTCATTATCTTCATTAACCATCTGAGAGGTGGAATGGAGTGAACCCTCAGCAAGTTTGCAGATGACACCAAGCTGGGGAGAGCAGTAGGTACACTGGAAAGTAGGGCTGGGACAGAGAGTAACCTTGACAAATTGAAAGATTGGGCCAAAAGAAATCCCATGAGGTTCAACAAGGACAAGTGCAAAGTCCTGCACTTAGGATGAAACAATCCCATGCACTCGTACAGGCTGGGGACTGACATGAGGGGGCCTGTGAGAAAAAAAAGCAAGGTGCCTGCCACCAGCAACACCCTTGTATTCATGCCCATATGAATCATCTCCCCCAAGCAATGAGAGAACTGATGGAAGATGAAATCCCTCCTAGGAACTAAGGCATCTTGCTCTTACCATCAGAGTAATGGAAGACAACAATACGGCCCTGCTTGGGCTCTGCTTCTTCAGGATACACCATGGCTGTCCCCACGATGAAATATGTGTTGGGGTCCTTACCCAGCTTGCAGGATACCAGGCTTAGGGCATATTCATTCTGCAGGAACTGATGAGCATGCAGCACTGAGTATTGGAAAAGAGAAATTGGGTCATGGCAGGAAGCCTCCCCATGTGTACATCACTGGGGCAGCCTGTTCACATGCTCAACCACAGAGAAAAATGCTGTCCTGGAAACACCTGCCTCATGTCCCACAGGTTCCACACCAGTCTGTCTCTCCAGTGCCTTCACTTAATATCAAGATCTCAGCCTCATGTCCATCCCCTCCTGCAGACTATTCTGTGGTTCCCCAGCTCTTTCCAAGAGAAGCTTTATTACAAGGAAGAGCATAAGATGACCAACCATGACACTACCAAACAAGTCGCAGGGGAAGAGTGCCAATTCGGCAAGTGAGCAGGGATTGGGAGGAGGCAAAGGGTGCATTTGGGATCAATACCTTCAAAGGTGTGCTGGTCTATGATGAGTAGATTGTGCACTTCCACCTCCTCGCCGAAGGAGGTCTCATGTGGGGCAGTGCTGCTAGAGAACAGCTTGCTGGAGCTGACACTGCTGGACAGGGCCTGGGATAGAGAAAAATCAATCATACCTTCATGCTACTTGCCGTTGGGCTGGGGCACTTGAAGAACAGAGGGAACAAACAAAAACAGGAAAGCTCCAAAAGCAAAGCAGAAGCATGGAGACAGACAAAATCTAACCCCTGAGAAATGAGACAGGTCTCTTGCCCAAGTGGGCACCAGGTGTGGGAGAACTGTCCTGTGGGCAAAATCAGGATGCACCAGCTCAGGACAGGATTGGACAGGACAACACAAGAGCACATTCTGTGCATGACTATGGAGGAAGGAAGGGGGTATAACAGCTACTACATGACTCTTCAAAATCCTCTGAAGCAGCAGAAAGGATCTGTTACAACTGATGGGAGAGAAAGGCTCTGGCCTCAGTCATAGGGAGGGAAGAGCTCAAAGTGTAGTGGGTGTAGCAGAACACTTTTGGTGCCTACCACTTCATGGGCCTGAGCAGGCAGCAGAGCATTGCCATGAGGAGAGTCACATGGCCAGCAGGAGGCTGCTCGATTGGAAGGAGGGCCTACCTGCTAGAGAATAAGAGCAGGCCCTGAGCAGTATAGCCAGCAGTTGCTGCACGGAACCAGAGGCAGAGCACTGCCTAGCTGAAGCCGCTGCTCTCAGAACACCTGGATGTCAAGGGTAGGCACTAAGGGGATGGAAAAGGGTCCCAAGAACTAGGGAATGACCTAAAATTACACTGTGCTGGGGTTGAACAGTGTGGTAGGGCTGCTTCCAGGAAATGCTACACCTGTACCTCCCCAGTGAAGGGCAAGTATGGGGTGCCAGGAAGTCTCAGCCCCTGCTGCATCGCAGGTACTCTGTGGAAGGGAAAGGCTAAAAGGAACAGAAAAGCACACGGGCCCGGGCCCACTGAGTGGGGCCTGACACAGGGCCCGGGCCGATTGAATGGGGCCTGGGAAGAGTCCAGGTATGTCGACAGACACCTCAGGTCTGAATGGGCCATAGGCTAAGACTGACAAACACCTGAGAGAGCTATGTCAACAAGCACCTGAGGTCTAAGAGATGTACGGCCCTGCAGCCCCGGTAAGAAGGTGGAACAGTGGCTTACAGCAGTGTAGAGTAGGGCCTTATGGGGCCTGAAGGACTGCATATGGGCTGACTGGAGTAGCAGGAGTTCAGGTCCCAGTGAGGGGGCGTGAGTTGAGGCCCAGGCATGTCTGAGGACACCTGAGGCCAAGTTGGGCCAGTTAAGGGGCTGGGGGAGTAACAGTGGATTTTGGATGCCATCTGTGAAGCAAGGGACACAGTATAAAGGGAGGATCAGAGAGACAAGTATAATGCAGGAGGCTGCCCATTTTATGCCCCAATGCCTAGGGCATTATTACGTCTGGTATCATTATATTAAGGCGTGGCAGGAAAGACAAGGCAAACTGCCCTAGACAGATGGGCAGGCTGACATTGTGACTGGCCTCAAGACAGCCCCTTGTTACAGTGGGGATGAGAGATTGAAGGGGCAAAGTCTGGCAAAACCTAGGTGATCAAAGGAGCAGGACTAAGAGAATAGGACTGTTTGTGTCAGATAGGCCAGGTGTGCCAGAGATGGAACAATTTAAAGATGCAGAAGGATCTAGCCACCAGCTCACCCAGCCAAGAGTCTACCCATCAGAGGAAACTTACTACTCCACCTGCTTCCCACATTGCCCTGGGGAGACCATGAACTTAAGGCCTGAGATGATCAGACTACTAAGCAAGATACATACTGGCTTGGGCAGCCTCAGTACCAAAAATCCAGTTTCAGCAACCCAGCTCCCTAAGACCACAGGGCTTCCAAAAGCTTCCTCTCACCTGGGTGCTGGCACTGGGTCTAAGTGCGGTGGTGCCCCCGCTGGCATCCTGCACCTCAATGCGACTTGAGAGTACACCAAAGCACTGAGACACCTCCTGGTAGCAGATCTTCCTACAGGAAAAATAAAGCAACTGGTGAGAAGGAGAAACTCAGTGAGAGGGAAAGGGACAACTGACCCTCCTGGGACAGTTAGTCAGTCACTTGAGGAGAGCATTTTGTTCCCTTCTTCCCTTATTTCCCTGGTTGCTCTCTGAACTTCAGCTGCCAAGCCCACTTCCATACCTTACGATAAAAGCAGTCTGCAGAGCTCACCTCTTTCCTCAGAGGAGTCATATCTCACCTCTCCTCTTCATGTACAGGGCTCAGACCTCAAAACCTCACTGCTTACCTGGGAGATTCATACAGGGGAACTGTACGGATATGCAGCTTCTGGATCTCGTCAATGGTGCCGATTGTCAGGGTGCTGTTGTTGGCCAATGCCAGGCTGTAAGGGGTGGAGACTGTCAACAAGGGGCCTTGTAAGGCAAATACCCATGGAGGAGGGATCCCTCAACTCCAAGGAGTCTGGGGCTATAGGACTCCTCCCCACTTTGATGATTACAGGAGAACTGCAATAACAACTGAGCACTGATCTCTCAGCACTAAGGATTATCCCCATCCCTTGAACAAGCAAGAGAATTTAAGCCTAACAAGGGGAGGCATAGGCAAGTAATGGTGAGTGTGAGACCATCTGGAAAACAGGGGAGAGGGTCTTCTGCCTAGCATCTCTGGAGAAGCTGGGACTGGTGTTGTTACACGTAAGTGATGAAGTGGAAAGGGTGAGTTGACAGCACTGTAGATGAGCTTCTCCTTTCCATTCTCCACTGAACTGCACACCAACCTGGGGAGACAGCACTCCCCAAATGGGCTGTGACTCTACCACCTTTGCATCACTAGCTCAGATAAAAGAAAGTTGCTGGGCCCCTTCAAGGATCCAAAAGCCCCTCCCCCCCAGCATGCAAGAGAGGCACCATCTACCTGTCAGGGTACCCATCCGAGTTGAGGGGGCACATGTAGTTCACTTCCTTGAGGTTGACATTGGAGAAGACCAGCTTGTGGTTGCTGCTGTAGATCACGGTGGGGCGATCAGAGCAGGCAAAGACATTGGTGGTGGAGAGAGAACGGAAGGTCCTTAGGACAGTGGGCTGGGTACCTAAGGTCACCTTCTTACGGTCACTCAGCAACCCTACAGAAAAGAATCAACTCTTGTTGGGATCAGTCCTTCCAAAGTGGGGAGGGAGCAGGAGCTTTCAGATGCAAGGTGACAGCATGGTTCAGCTGTGATGTATGCTGGCAGGCAGAGACCCATCCAGAGCCAGCGACACCCGAGTTAGCCTGCTGCTGGCAAAAGGCAACTGTCAAAGGGTCTGCCATAATCCAGACATCCTAGGAGTCCAGTGAGGGCCTCTAAGGAAGGGCAACTCCCTCCTTCAAAGAACAGACCACAGAAGCTACTTTTCTACTGCAACAGGAACCTAAATGACTCTGAAGGTCCTGGCAAAACAATCAGCTCTTCAGATTGCTCAGAGATTTCAGAGTTGTTACCAAAAGGCAATGCCGTCTTACCTGAATGTCACATTAGCGAACACGAAAGAGAAGAGGGACTAGGACAAGCGAAAGGGTTTGGAAGAGAAAGGAGTGTTAAAAGCAGCCACGGCAGAGGCAGACAATTATTTTGGGCCGAGGGCCATTTACGGAGTTTTGGCAAGCTGTCGAAGGCCGCACGGATAGCCCCACTCCTTGACAGGTGCCCTGCCCCCTGGCTGCCATCTTGTGACTAGAAGTCCCGCCCCCTAGCCCCTGATTTTTGCCACCAGAAGTCCCTCCCCTTGCCCCCAGAAGTACTCATTTCAGTTTTGCTGTCTTGGTACCAGAAAAATACCAAATTATATTCTAAAAAGCAAACATCTACAACATTCATTAATTTGATTTCAAAAAATATTTTTGTCCTGATTTACATGCATTTGTGTAGTGCACAGAGGTGACTGCACAATAGCTTAAAATGAAGTCTTTCGCTTGTATATTAATGGGGGACATGGGAAGTGGGTATAGGTTTGTAGGGGGCTGTGGGTGTGTGGCAGAAGGGGTGTCAGGGTCTGCATGTATGGCAGTGTGAGGAGGGGTGTGGGTGCATATGTATGGTGGGGTATGTGTGTGGAACTCACCCCACAAATCCACACACCCCCACCCACACACCCCCACCCGCTGGAGCGGCACAGGCCCTGTGTTCCTGCAGTCAAGCAATACAGCTGGGAGCTACGTGGTGCTGGAGCAGTGCACAGGCAGGGAAGCAGGGAAATGGCTGGGGGGGTGGGGGGGGTTGCTCCTGAGTCTTGCTGCTGTCTTCCCATGGTTCCTACTGCCCCTGGCTCCTGTCATCTTTAACAGCAAGGAGCAGATAAATATTTTCTAAATTTTTTAGATGCCCCACGAGCTAGATAGAATGGCCTGGCTGGCTTTAGTTTGCCCACCCCTGAGCCAAGGTAAGATCTGATCAACTGCATCCCCACACAGTGTAGGCTAGGAGGGGCTATGTACTCACCAGTCTCGAGGCTGAGCCCAAAGTAGAAAAGAGCCCCATCACCCAGGGCACAGAGAAGATAATGACTGCTCTCAAAGGTGGTCATCAGAATGGAGCGGGGAATGATCTCTGCAAGGGGAGAAGGACACAGAAGGCTCCATAAGCATCATGTTAGCATCACTCACTGCTCTCAATGCAGAACACTGGCAAGGGGGGGGCCTACCTCCTCCCAGCATCTCCTTGTGCAGCAGCTCAAACGAAGGCAGCTTTAAGATACGGGCAGAGATGTCAGTCCACAAGCCAATGGCACACAGAGGGGACATGCCGTTTGCGTCCCCCAAGGGCGTGATATCCAAGCAGGCCACTTCATGTTCCATTTCTGTGCAGCTAACACAAAGGAAAGAAACAGACTTGTCAATACTAGACCATGGGGTCAGAGGAACCTGGACTTGGGGAAGGGGAAAAAAAAAATCTTACCCACCTTATCTGGCTGAGTTCCTGTGGATGGATCTCCAGATAATACAGTGCTCGCCCCACAGCCACCACCACCTGGCTGCTGTTACAGGAAGCCACGCTGATGTTCTTTCCATTGGGCTCTTTCCATTCACTCACCAGGGCTTTGGGCTCTTGGCTTACCAGCCGCACAGAAGCGGATGTGATCTGCAGAGGCAAAAAACATACTCTGCTAAAACAAGGGCACTTAAGCCACCTCCTTCCTCTCCATTCCCCCTGCATGACACAACTCAGTCCAAACGGAAAATCTTCCCCCTCCCCCCACCTCCCAGCTGGGAACATATTCTATTACAGGGGTGAGCAACTATTTCAGTTGGATGGAAGCTTAACAAGTTTTGGTGAGCTGTCCAGGACTCAACAGTACACCCCTTGTCAAAGGGCTGGGCTTAGCAGTGTGACAAGTGCCCTCCCCCTGGTCAACATCTTGGGACGTTTCCCTTACCCCAGAAGTATTCTGGGGGGGTGTGGGAGGGGGGAAGCATAGTTCCCATCTTGGAACCAGAAGTCCCATCCTGTCACATGGTCCATGACATAAGCCCCACCTGACAGTCCTACTCACTGCCATGTTGGTCCCAGAGTCTCCTGCCCCCTGACATCACAAGGTCCACCCCTTGACTGAGAAACACTACCCCTCCATAGGGCCTGCCCTGAAGATGCATGGGGCTCCAGAAGTTCTGCCCTTGATGCCACAAGGCACAGACACAACCCATCAGGTAGAAAGGGGTTGTGACCCCTCTGACTACCTGCCCCATCACCCTCAACCAATCAGTGGAGGTTTCAGACCACAGCAAGAACAACACCAAACCAATCAAGTCGAGGTTCATGCACAAAATGTTTCAGAAGAAATCATTTTAGCGAAGTATAAATAAAAAACAAATCCTATACTAAAAATTAAACATCTACTATAACATATTTTATTTCAAGAAATATTTTTGTCCTGATTTATATGTGTTTGAGTAGCATATAGAGATGACTGCACAATATCTCAAAATAAAGTCTTACTCTTGTTTATTGTGTGGAGGGAGTGGGGAGGTAGAGGGGCTGTTGTGGGGTGGGGTTGGCGTGCATATTGGGGGGGTGGCCTGAGCGTAGGTCCTGGGAGCTGACTAGGGGTGGGGAAAGGAGGGCAGGCAAATGGTGCATGCACCAGAGCTTGCTGGGATGGTGCAAGTACAGTCTGCATCACTCCCACACAGCCTCTGGCTCCTGGCTACTCCCTGGCACTTGTGGGGCCAAACCCTGCCTGTTTCCCACCACCCCCAGTCCGCATTCCTACTTGCCCTTGGGCCCCAGCCCCACACTCTGGCCCCGTGCTCCCACTACTCCTCCATACCTGCTGGCTGAAGCACTGCAACAGGGAAAGGAGGAGACTGAGGGGAAGGTGGGGGGCGTGGTTAGAGAAAAGCTGAGTAGTTTCCCAGGTGGCAGCAGCCCTGCCCAGAAGTTGTGGGTGCTGGCCACAGCCCTCAAGTGGGCATGGATGCGAGTGCAGTGTGTGCTGCCCTGCTAGAGAGCAGGTGGGGCTCAGTCCTGCACAGAGCACAGCAGGAGCAGCTGTGGGCCAGGCCAGAATTAAATTGGTGGGTGCCTGCCTGCAGGCCATATTCAATCAGCTGGCAGGTCAGATCTAGCCCGCAGGCTGTATTTTGTCCATTCATTCTATCAGCTTCTTACTGTAATGCTCCCAAAATTGGAAGGGCTGTGGAATCACATAACTGAAGAAACCCCTTCCTCTCTTGCCAGCCTGAACATTACCTGGATTAGTTGTTGATGGGCCACGTTGCCACAGAAAAAGGTCTGTTGATCATCTACAAATCCTGTCAACTCTGTTTCCTCCACTTCCTCTCCATTTAACATCAGAACCCTGTGAGTGAGACCCCAGTAAACCAGGTGCAAAACAATCATAGCCTAAAGCCCACCAGAGGATCCCTGCCCACTTTTACCTCGTCTGGCCGACAAAAGACAGCACCAAGGTGTTATCAGTTTCACGATGAGAGTCTGACCTCAGGGGCCACAAGCCTGCAGTAGAGATTACTTTTACTTGAGAAAAAAACATCCCAGTGTAAGGCAAAGATGTTTTGATCCTCATTACACCCCCCAGTGGGCATGAAGGACAAGTTTCTAAACCTCCATGGGTCACAACCAAGCACAGTTGTAAAACAGACAGAGAGCTATAGGTCAGTGCACGCGCACTGTAGTCCATAAAGGCTCACAAACCTTTAATCCCCAGTAGGTCAATGCTGGCATGTTCATGTATCCCAATCCCATTCCTGATGATCCTCAGGGAGCCCTCCTTAAAGGCACCAGAGCATGTTACTAACTGGAAAGAAAAATGAAACCTCAATCAGTATTACCCATTGGGAGTGTTTCACTAACACCCCCATCAAGACATCACTTTAAGAGGCATTTATGTGGGGACTCAGTAGGATGATGGGACCATGCCACACCTACCTCACAAAGG
Organism: Crocodylus siamensis; assembly: GCF_052110815.1. Taxonomy (NCBI): domain Eukaryota; kingdom Metazoa; phylum Chordata; order Crocodylia; family Crocodylidae; genus Crocodylus; species Crocodylus siamensis. The sequence continues at coordinate 170,493,235 of NC_143396.1, forward strand.
CAGCTTTTTGAAGTAAAAGCATTACCCCTTTCATTTGCGTTCAATTATTTCCCACCCTACATGAACCAGTGTCACAGAAGGGATAACTTTCCCTCACAAGAAAGCGGCTCTGGGAAGCTGCCTTTCCACCACCACTGCTTTGCATTCCAAAGTTTTTATCCAAATGCCCAATATGGAGCAAAGGCATTCCTCCTCTGCAGGGGACACACATGCCAAAGATGCATGCCCCTGTTGAGCTCAGACACCTCTAGCACTAACAAAGGTGAGGCAGCACCTATACATTACCTGCCCTTGGCCTTGTCTCTCCAGATCAACCACACACATGTCCACGATGGGGCCCAGGTTGGTGAAGGTCTCCATGGCCACCACATAGGAGCCCTGTTCATTACTGTCCACATTGAGCTGTAAACAAACAAAATCACACCGGTATGAACCAGGACACAGACAGGAGAAGAGAGGAGACGTGAGGAGCCTGGGACAGGCAATGGGAAAGTGACATGAAGGCAAACAAATGCAGATGCCAATGGAATATGATAGGGAAAGAGCTGCTGCCTACCTTCACAAGCTGGGAATCCCCAAGCCGAGAGCCAACAAAAACAACACCATTGTCTAGGTAGGTCAGACACTCTGCAATGGACGTCTGGGCAAGGAGACAGACAAACCAAACAGTACAGTGACACAGTATGTAACAGATGCATGGTATTTCCCCACCACAAACCCTCCAAGTGCCAATCCCCAACTCCAGCTCTACACGATGGGGAGGAGAGGGACAAGCCCCTGAGGAGAAATCCCTTTACAGAATCCACCCACTTCCCCCAGAATTGGTCCCAAGCACCAATGCCAATGTGAACCCCAAAAGACAGTGTAGTTTGCAATACCAACGCTTTACTTCTCTACCCCAAATCCGGCTGCTAATGCTTCAGAGGCTTCAGTAGGTCACCAAATGTCACCCCAACCCAGCCTCAAACAAGGACTCCCCTTCCTCACCATCTGCATCTCCAAACAACCCATTCTGCTACAAAATCATCAAGCACTCAAGGCCGCAAGCACTGCACACTATACAGCTGGATTACCTCCCCAAGCAGCTCCACTCGCAGGTCCTTCAAGGTGACTGTGCCATCCATCTGTTCCTCCTTCTCCAGAAGCAGCATGAAGAGACGACCCTCCATGTCCCCCAGGAGGTAACGGGACCCGTTGGCATCCACACGATTGTGGCATACAATTGTACTTTGCTGTGTACACGGGAGGGTGGAATCACAAGAACAGTGTCACTACTGGAGCCCTCTAACTTCATATCAAGCCCCCAGCAGGAGCCACTATTCAATATGCCAGAAAAGAATGAGAACACCCCCAAATGTGTCCACTATGAGGGGATGCATTCCCCTCACCCAGGGAAAAATGGACTGAAATCCTCCCAGAGCACTGAACTGGTAACTACATCCACATCAGAAATCGAACTTTCCCACTTTTTCATTGCTTGGGAAAGTCTCTGAAAAGTAGTGTGGGCTGAAGCACCTCATGCTCCTCTTCTCAGGGGCAGTGCCAGCGGAAAACCTATTCCCCCAGCTAAGCACTTCAAGCTGATCAATCAAAAAATGCTATTTTCAGATGATAGTAGATGCTATCTTGGGCCTAGATAGCTCCAAGGCTGCTTTGTCTTAGGGCCATGAACTCTGTGTGTGCTGCTGTGTGATGGATGCTTGTCAAGACACCTGGCTTGAAAACCTGCATCCTCCTCCTGCAGGCCTGATGTAGACAAACATCACATTGGCTTCAAAGGCATCATGTCTACAATGACTCTGCAGGACAAGGTCCAGTGTTACAAGTCAGCAAAGCATGGGCATCGTGGGGTTCTTCATACCAATCTGACAGGCATGAAAGCACAGGGCTCTGAACAGCCTCATCCTCATACCTATAAGTACTCAAGACCTGATGCCAGTGTTTCTTTGCATAGCATTTATAGGCATTTTTAACCAATTAATGGTTCCCCCTTTGAACAAGCATTTCTCACATCTTCAATTTCCTCTCAGTTGAAAGCACAACCCCTCTCATGGCCCCCATATCCAGCCTATGCTTTCCATGTAGTTTGCACCCAGGGACTGTCATACCCTGCTGCCTACAATCATGCCCCTGGCTCTATCCTCAGGTCCGCAGCTCTTCTCTTCCCAGTGGGAGCATTCCTTCATGCTCAAGTGTTGTATCTGAGACCAGCAGGGACTGGTTTGTAACTCACACTACAACAGGTACAGTTTCTTTGGTATGAACCAATACCTGAATCTCACATTACTTTCCAATTAACCCCTTGTTTTGGGATCCAGGAAGTTCTGAGCTTCATGGCGTTTTTCCCCAACTCCAATGCAAAGTTTAGCCCTCCCTATTCATGGCTATAACAGGGGGCCAACAGGGCCAAATAAACATGCCACCCCCTGACATATTCATCAAACACCAAAGGGTAGGAACTAACCACCCTACCAGACACCCAAATCATGCACACCCCAGCCATACCCTAAGCTGTCACATAGGAGTAAAGGTTCCACAGGCAACTGAGGAAAAAAGACCAGTTAAACTCCTAAATCTGGGAATGCTCAATATACATGGGCCTGAGTCAAAGCCATCTCTGCAGGATGCAGCACAATGTGGAAAGTGAGAACTAGCTGTACATCTGGTCCTAAGTATCAGCACTGCCAAAGATATATTCAAAATTCCAAAGAGGAGCTCTCTCACCTTGATGATAGGAGGAGCTATAGCAAGATATTTATCGCCATTGTGGTATGTGATGGACTCCTGCCCAATGATGATAGCACCTCCAAAAGGCTCAGGCACTGCAGAAGGAGAATGCAGAATCTCATTAGAAAATGGGTACAAACAGGGTGATGCAGCATGGCAGAGGCAAGACATGGGAAGCAAGATCTTTGGTAAAGGAGGACCAACCTGCAATCACCATGGATGCTTCGGCCTCTACATTTTCTTGCTTCCAGGGACCTTTGTTAAACTCCTTCTCTCTCAAGGACACCTCATATGTCTTGACATGGCGACCTTGGGGGTCCTGTGAAATGGAAACAGTAGGTGTCATTGTCACAACCAGTCAAAACAAGGTGGGTGTTTGATCATGAGCCCAGAGTTACTGCCGCTAAAGGGGATGCTTCACACTGAAGAATGGAAAATAGTCTGAATACTCACAACTAACATCAGCATAGCACCAACTTACAAAATTGTCTAAGCATTTCTATTCTAACTGCAGTTTTAGATGCCCTCAGATACATTTTTTAAACAAACTTAATAACAGATGCAGTGCCTTCTAGGACTCTAGCATATCAGGCAAGGAAAATAATTTATTCCATCTCTTATTATACTATTTTCTTTGTCATGACTTCTCTTTACTGACAGACAGTCCCTTTCCAAAGCATACCTTTTCTTCAATGGTTGTTTTATACTACAGCCATAATGGTTTGTACTAGACTGGCTCCAACTTTTACAAACACTGTACAGGAAGATGGCCCCTATCCCAAACAACTTGTAGTCTAAGATGAGAGAAGAGCACATGGTTACACTGAAATGATATCCATAAGCACAAAAAGCAGTGATCACAGCATTCACTAGCTAACTGATGTCTAGGTCACCTCTGGGCTTTTTTTTTTTGTCAGCCAGCAGGCAGTCTTCCATACGTGCATGTTGAAGGACTAGTAGTTAATTAACAAAGCTCAGAGTTTGGCAGTTTAGGAAGGCAAGCAAACGTCACAGCCTTAATCTTATCCAACCTGCCTGGGATTGAGCCACAGATCTCCTGAGCTAAAAGCGTACATCTCTACAGCTTGAGCCAAAAAAAGCAGGCATTGCAGCTGACTGTAAGAACCTCACGTACAAACAGGATGTAGACCACAAAAATCCTAACCATGACTTTACACAACCTAGCCCTATTAAAGTATTGCATAGTCTATTACTTAAATACGGCCACCTACTTTTCACAGAAATGATTTTTCTGGACTCTTGTTTGCCTAATGCACATTAATATTCCGTTCTACAAAACTGCAAGAAGACTGTACAATACTATTAATATTTCAGAAGTAGTACAGAATCTTAGAATTAAAAGACTGCATTGTAATGGTCCAGATGCCCCAAACTGCTGAGTGAAGGTCACTAGTTTGAATTTCTCCAAAATGATTTTGTTAAAAAGAAAAGGTGCTGTTTGGCTCTGCATTTACTACGTCAGCACTTTCCAGATCAAATCTCCACAATATGAGACAACATTTTTACTTTGTAACTGCCAACTCTGCAAACGCAAACTCAAAGTTAAGCTGGGTTCTTCTGACTCAAGCCTCAAATACTCTGCAACTGAAGTATAGCAAGCAGTTCTGGTGACAATACTCTTAGAGAATCCAGCTTGCATTATTGCGGTTGTCCTGGAGATACGGATTCAATGGGACTAAAGTGTGAGGCAAATTTTAGCCAGAAATGTTCAAGGCATAAATCTAGTGAGCAAGCAGCCACTGTCTCAACAGATTCTTGTCAAAGTAAAAAATAAAAGTTAACGCTGGCATTTCTTGTCCTACTCTGAGTGCCTGCAACTGCAAGCCTTCTGTATGGAATAATTCATATTTGTGGTATCTATCTCTGTCATAAAATATACACCCAACACATTTAAGAAGGTTCATTGTGATTCTACTTGAACCAAATCCTGTGATCAGAATTAATCCATCTGAAGAGAAATGAAACAGAAGAAGCATTTGGAAACACCCTTGTACCTCTACACACAACTTGGATGCAGAATGACCAAAACAACCCAAATATTTTACACAAGAATTAATGAGTCGGGGGGGATGGTTCTTACCTGCTGCATGGGCAAAATCTACTACACTGCATAAAGAGCATTTGGCAGAGACAACCAAGCCAATAATCAATCCTTGCACTAGCACTGCCTGTTTATTATGAACAGGATATTAATACAATCACAGAAAATTAGGGCTGGAAGGGACCTTGGGAGGTCATCTAGTCCAACACCCTGCTCCAATCAGGACCATCCCCAACTATATCAGTCCAGCCAAAGCTTTGTCTAGCTGGGTCTTAAAAACCTTCAATGATGGAGATTCCACCACCTCTTTGGGTAACCTGTTCCAGTGTTTTACTACACTCTTAGTGGGAAGATTTTTCCTAGTATCTAACCTAAACTTCCCTTGCTGCAACTTAAGACCATTGCTCCTTGTTCTGTCACCTGCCACCACTGAGAACAGTCTAGCTCCATCCTCTTTGGTAACCCCCTTCAGGTAGTTAAAGGCTGTTATTAAATCCCTCTTAGTCTTCTCTTCTCTAGACCAGTGGTCTCCAATCTTTTTAAGCAGGAGATCATTTAAAAGCAACCCAAGGTCTACCGCACACTGCTGTCACCCACCGCCCCGTGTCCAACGGGTAAGTCTGTGGGGAGGGAAGGGGGTGGGGGGGAGCAGATAGAGGCTGAGGGAGAAAAAATTATTTGGGTGTGCACCTTCCCAGCAGGTAAGTCCCACCCAGCCCCACTCAACTTACCTCTGCTCCTGTCCCTGCAACACAGTCCCTCACCACAGGGGCCTTGATCACAGCCTCACCTCTTCCCCCCCCATGGACAGACCTGCTGGGCTGGGGCACGTGCATGCATGCACAAGGACAATCAGGCCCCCACCTCAGCCTCAGATCGACTCCAAGAGGCCCCAAGATCTACCACAAGACGCTCCAAGATCTACCGGTGGATCAAGATCCACTCATTGGTGACCACTGCTCTAGATTAAATAAGCCCACTTCCCTTAGCCTCTCCTCAAAGGTAACGTACCCCAGTCCCTGAACCATTTTCATTGTCCTCTGCTGGACTCTCTCCAACTTTACATCCTTTCTGTAGTGGGGGGTCCCAAAACTGGACACAATACTCCAGATGTAGCCTCACTAGTGCTGAACAGAGAATAATAACTTCCCCTGACCTGCTGGCAACACTCCTACCAATGCAGCCCAGTATGCCATTAGCCTTCTTCAGAACAAAGAAACTGTGGCAGAGCCGGGGAGAAGAGAGGGAAAGAAGCCCTGCTCACTGCCTTGCCTTAGCCAACTGGAGCCCCGAGGCTTACCAGACGCCCAGCCCCAGCACCAGAGCAGGATGGGCATCTCCACTCATTCCTGGCAGCACGGGGTGAGCGGCAGAGCTGGGAACCAGTGTTACAAATGGCCATTGGCTCAAACCAGAAATCCTGGTGAAGGTATGGCTATGGCTCCTTAGAAGCTTCTCAAGTGAGGCAGAAGCCAGCTGATTCTAGGCCATTCTTCCTTGTAGCAGAAGGGAACAGCCCTAGCTGTGCAGCAATGACAGCTGATGATTGGCTTCAGGGATGGGGCAGAAGCCTTAAAAGCTTCCAGGAAACTAGATCCAGCAGCAAGCTGAGGAGAAAGCACGTCTGGCAGTAAATGGGTAAGAAGAAGCCTGTCTGTTCAACTTTTCCTATACTGATAACAGATCGACTCCAGGAGATGCCAGGAGCCAAGGCCAGCACACACAGCCACAACACAGGGATGCAGCTCTAATAATGACTGATTAATCTCCAGAGATGTAAGGCAGGAGCACAGGGGCAGAGCAGTTCTCAAACTTGGCCCTTAAGGCCCTATATTGCCTTCCAGCCCCTAACAACCTATGAATCTATGAATAAAGCCTGACAAGAGACCTAAAAGGACAAAGACACTGAGCTTGGCAAGCATTACCCTTGGGGTGATGGCAAGTTGGTGACAGGAATACTGTTGGCTCATATTCAGCTTACTGTCTACTGTAACCCCCAGGCCCCTTTTTGCAGAGCTGCTGCCTAGGCAATCACAACCTAACATGTACCGCTGTGTGGGACTGTTCCATCCTAAGTGGAGGACTTTGCATATGTCCTTATTGAACCTCATGAGATTTCTTTTGGTCCAATCCTCCACATTTTTTCATAGATTTCATAGACATTAGGGCTGGAAGGGACCTCGGAAGATCATCGAGTCCAGCTTCCTGCACCAGGGGCAGGAAGTCAGCTGGGGTCATAGGATCTCAGCAAGAAAAACGTCAAAATTTCTCTTGAAGGCGGTCAAAGTAGGTGCTTGAATCACCTCTGGCGGCAGGCTAATCCAAACCTTGGGGGCTCGGGAAGTAAAGAAATTCTTCCTTATGTCCAGCCTGAAATGGTCTTGCAAGAGTTTATACCCATTTGACCTTGTCATCCCTTGGGGCGCTCTGGTGAACAAACTTATAGGTGGCCATCAGATTGCCCCTGAGCCCACACTTTTCCAAGCTGAAGAGTCCCATAGCTCTCAGCCTCTCATCATATGGTCTGTTTTCCTGACCTCTGATCATACGTATGGCTCCCCTCTGGACTCTCTCAAGCTTCTCTACATCCTTCATGAATTGTGGAGCCCAAAACTGGACGCAGTACTCTAGCTGCAGCCTCACCACGGCCGAGTACAATGGGAGAATGACGTCCTGGGATTTGCTTGAGAAGCATCTATGGATGCAAGCCACGGTTTTGCTCACTTTACTAGCTGCAGTATCACATTGAAGGCTCATGGTCATCTTGTGGTCAATCCTGACCCCCAAGTCCCTCTCGTCCATAGTGCTAGTCAGTGTGGCACTGCCGAGCCTATAAACATGCTGCAGGTTTTTCCTCCACAGGTGGAGAACCTTACATTTTTTGGTGTTAAACACCATCAGGTTCACATCCGTCCATTTCCTGAGCCTGTCAAGGTCAGACTGGATTACCCCCCTGTCCTCAGGTGTGGATGCTTCACCCCAAAGTTTGGTATCATCAGTGAACTTGGCTAGTCTGCTTCTGACTCAGTACTTCAGCCTTTTCTCCATCCTCTGTCACTAGGTTGCCTCCCCCATTCAATAAGGGATCTACACTTTCCTGATCCTCCTTTTGTTGCTGACATACTTATACAAACCCTTCCTGTTACCTTTCACATCTCTTGCTAGCTACAACTCCAATTCCGCTTTGGCCTTCCCAAGTTCATCCCTGCACGCCCAGGCAGTTCTCTTATATGCCTCCCTAATTGTTTGTCCAAGTTTCAACTTCCTATAAGCTTTCTTTTTGTGATTTACCTTACTAAAGAGTTCCCTGCTAAGCCAAGCTGGTCTTCTGCCATACTTGATAGTCTTCCTGTGCATTAGGGTGGCTTGTTTCTGCACTCAGCAAGACTTACTGAAAGTAGCCAGTGCTCCTGGACTCCTCTACCCCTTAGACTGGCTTCCCAGGGGATCCTGCCCACGAGTTCCCTGAGAAAGTCAAAGCCTGCTTTTCTGAAGTCCAGGGTCCTTACTCTGCTGCTCTCTTTTCCTCAGGATCCAGAACTCATTCATCTCATGTTCGCTGCTGCCCAAGCTGCCATCCACTACTACTACAATCCCCACCAAGTCTTCCCTGTTTGTGAGCAGCAGGTCAAGAAGTACATGGCCCCTAATTGGCTGTTCCAGCACTTCCACCAGGAAGTTGTCTCCAACACTTCAAAAACTTCCTGCATTGCCTGTGCACAGCTGTAGTGTCTTCCTAGCAGGGGAAGGGTGATTCAAGTCCCACATGAGATCCAGTGCATGATGGAGAACTCGTTTGAAGAAAGCCTCATCCACCACATCCTCGTCTGGTGGTCTACAGCAGACACCCACTTTGACATCACCCTCATTGCTCTCCCCACTCTTACCCTAACCCAGAGACTTTCAACAGGCCTATCTCCAGTTTCATACTGGAGCTCTGAATAATCATATGGCTCTTCTATATAAAGTGCAACTCCTCCTCCTCTTCTCCCCGCCTGTTCTTCTTGAACAGTTTATACCAGGGGAGGGCAAAATACAGCCCACAGGCCGAATCCAGATCTGGTCTGCGGAGAGATTTTATCTGGCACACAGCAGGTCCCTCAGTCCTGCCTGGCCCAGGCACTGTCCGGCTTGTGACATGACCCACCATCTCCTGGGCACACAGTGTGGCTGGGGCAGTTCCACAGCTCAACTGTCTTTCTAGGCAGCTTACGTGGCGGTGGCAGCTCCTTTTGGCTGCCACCGCCACTGGCCCCAGCCCTGTAGTACTGGCACAGACCTATGTACACAGCCCCAACCCCAGCCCGCTCTGGACTCAGCCTGGTGGAACGGACCAGCTCGACTAGCCAGAATCTGCACGCACAGCCCCAACCCTGGACAACCCCACACCTGCTCCAGACTCACCCGCCCATGCTGAGCAGCAGCAGCCACCAGGTAAAAGCTGCAGCTCAGTGCAAGGGAAAAGCAGCCCTTCCACTTTACCGCGTCCAAGCCCTTGTTGCTGCAGCTGCTCTGAGTCCGCACCTGGGTTGCCCTGCAGCTCCTCTGCACTGCCGCCACTGCCCTGCTGGGTGGCCCCAAGGCAGCAGTGATAGTGGCAGAGAGGAGCCACAGAGCAGCCCGGGCATGGGCTGCCAGCGGCTGCAGCAAGAAGGGCCCAGCAGCAGTGAAGGGACGAGGGCTCTTTTCCCCCATGCCAAGCAACAGCTTCTGCCTGTCCACTCTCGCTGCTCAGCGTGGGCAGGCAGTCCAGGGTAGGGGCTGTGCATGTAGGATGCTGGTCTGCTCCAGGCAGGGTGTCCAGAGTGGGTGAAAGTCCAGGGTGGTGAAGAGCTGCAGGGCACACAGGCTCCAAGCTGTTGTGGGGTGGGAGAGCCACTGACTTGCTCCCCAGAACCACCTATGTGGCCCATGAGCCCAAATAATTGCCCATCCCTGGTTTATACTCATCCATGACAGTTCTCCAGTCATGCAAGCTATCCCACCAAGTCTCTGTTATTCCAATCACCTCACAGTTCTGTAACTGTGCAAGAACTTCCAATTTTTCCTACTTATTTTCCAGACTCTGTGCATTTGGGTACAGACACCCGAGGTAACTAGCCAACTGTCCTGATTTCTCAGAAAGAACAAGAACACCTCCCCTGTTGTCCACTCCTGCTTGTGGTTCTTCCAGGCCACCTACTTAGCCACTCTTCCCAGGACTTTGGTGTCCATCCCCCAGTAACCTTACTTTAAAGCCTTTCTCAGTAGATTAGCAAGCCTGTTTGCGAAGATGCTCTTCCCATTCTTCGTCAGGTGAATCCCATCTCTTCCTGACAACCCTTCTTCTTGGAACATCATCTTGTGGTCAAATAAGCTAAAGCCCTGCTGGCGACACCACCTGCATAGCTATGCATTGATCTGTAGGATGTGCCCACTTCTGTCTGGGCCCTTTCCCTTGACCAGAAGGATTGAGAATACCATCTGAGCCCCATCCCCCACTTCACCCTTGCATCAAGAGCTCCATAGTCACTTTTGATCTGCTCAGGGCTCCCCTGGCAGTATCACTGGTTCCCACATGGATGAGCAGTGAGGGGTAGTAATCAGAGGGCCAGATGAGTCTCAGTAATCCCTCTGTGACATCTCAGATCCCGGACCTGAGCAAGCAGTGGACCTCCTGAGACAACAGGTCAGGCCCGCAGATGGATGTCTCTGCCCCTTGCAGAAGGAAGTTTCCAACCACCAGCGCTCGTCACTTCTTCTTGATGGAGTTTGTCTTGATCATTCCCAACTTGGGAAGGCCTGGCCTGTACTCCTCCCCCTCTGTTGCTAAGGCTCCATATCTGTTCTCCAAGGAAACTGCTGCAGTTAGGGATGAAGACTTCTGCTTGCTACCAGAGATCACAAGCTTCCAACTTCTACTTTCCTTAGAGTCCATCTCCTTTGCCTTCTCTAGCGTTGCCTCTGGCAGTTCCTTCTTCAGTTTTGGAGGTCTCCTCCAGCATTGAATCAATGAACACCTCAAGGTGAAGGAAGTTTCAGAGCCTCACCACCTCTTCCTCTAGCTCTCTTGTCTGCCTCCGCTCTCCTACTGTCCTTCTCCCAAGCACACCTTCCTTAGTAAACTTGCTTGTAAGCTGGCCTGTTTACTGTTCCTTTGTCCTGAAATAGAACCCTTTGCCCTGGCAAGTAACTTCTTTAATACCCAGTTCTTAAACACTTTTTACAAGAGGTGCACCAATACACTGGTCCCATATTGGATCGGCAATGATATAAGGAAAATTGACATCAGCAATTGGCTTTTTTTGGCTACATGGCCGATAATGTCTCTGATAAATGCCCCATGGATGCGTGCAGCTGCAGCACAGCATACAGGCGGCCAGAAGCATAGCTTGGCAGTATGGAGAGCAGTGAGATCTGGCTGGTAAGTCTGATGTGAGGGAAGGTTTGGCGGGGAGGGGGCGAGGCCAGATTGAGGCCTCAGCACTGAGGAAGAGAAGGGGCAAGGGCAGGGGCAGGCACTGCATAGCGGGGGGCAGGGTGCGGGATGGAGCTACGGGATGCAGGGAAGAGGTGTAGCTCCTGTTGCTGCATACACCCTGGGAGGGCATGGGGGGCCTGTGCCCCCAGATCTGCACGCAGGGCAAGGGTGGGCTGCTGCTGCAGGCTGGGGCTGTGCTGAGCTCTTCCCAGCAGCAGGAAGGGGAGGTTGGGCTGGGGCTGCACTCTGGGCCAGTGGTGACAGTGCTGGGATAGGGGGGCCCTATGGCAAATTCTGGAGTGGCTGCAGCTGATCCCCCTCCCAGCACCACCGCTGCCTGCCCAGAGCGCAGTCCAGCCCAGCCCCCCACCCTGCTGACAAGAGCTTGACCCCTCCCCAGCCCCAGCACACTCTCGTCCCACATGCAGTTTGGAGGGAAGAGCCCCCCACGCCCAACCAGGGTGCATGCAGAGGCAGGAGCTGTCTCCCCTGGACAAGTCGCTTGTGGCTCCATCCCATGCTCTGCCCTAGCTGTGTAGCACCTGCCCCTGCCCCAGTTCCACTGTCTTCCTCACCGCAGGGGCATCAATCTGGCCCCTTCCACACCCCTTCCCTCCCCCCTTGCCCTTTCCCCAAGACTTACCAGCTGGACAATGCTCTCCACGATGCCTGGCTGCATATCAGCAATCGAATCAGTATTGGCCAATACAGCTCATTAAAAATAGGCCATCAGTACTGGCCCCAAAAAATCTCTATTGGTGCACCCCTTTTTACATTATTTTAGTGAAAAGTTTAAGAGCCCAGCATATCTCTACCCAGCTTAACATGTAAGACATAGGCAACAGCAAGATAAAATTTCCCATGAAGAGTAATCGTTAATGATGGGAAGGGAATCGCAGGATCTCTTGTTAGTTCCAACCTTCACATCTCTACCCAGACTGCTATCTAACTCAGCTGGTGGGGGGGAGGGGCGGATGGACAGAGTGCCAGACTCATATTAGCGAGACCTGTGTTGTATTCTCAGCTCTGAATCAGACTTGCACATGACCTTGACCAACTCACTTCACTTCTTGGGCTTCAATTTAATTTTCCTATCAGCAAAACAGGGGCAGTAACACTTGCTTTTGGAAACAACCCTGAAATTCACAGATGAAGGGTGCTACATATCAGCTTGGTTATAATATTATGACTAGGTATCCTGGTTTTCTCTGATAAAAAAACCCCAATTTCCCCAAATCCGTATTCTTCTGTGACTAAAATGAAACACCACTAAAATACATGTATCAATGGCATTTCATTTTAATCACAGAAAAATGTGGATTTTCGGTTACTTACTTTATTCCGAAAACTGGGGATTTTTTGTTTTTAATCAGAGAAAACCAAGATCCCTGATCATGACTTGGGCTAGTGGTTTTCATTGTGTGACCTAGCCACAGTCTGTCCTAGTATTGGACCACCACTAAACTCAGGCCATGGAACAGCTGTCTGTTAGTAATGACTTTCAGGCTGAGACCTGGGCTATATCTAATATGACAAGGCAAAAAATGAAGAGCAACGCAGCCTGTTACTAAGCTCCTGAGCCATTCAGCTGGCTGGTTTGCAAATGAGGAAATGATGATGCAACAGTGTTGCTTAGTTTAGATTCCAGGACATCAGAAACAGTCAAGTCCACCTTCCTCAGGGAAAAACTGAGCAAGCCTCCACAGTACCTGGTAAACAAAGCAGATGGTAGGGGCCTGGCAGCCATAGAGAAACTTGACATCGATGACCTGCAGCTCCTCCAGACGGATGTTAAAGGCTTTTAACTCCTTGTTGTCACGATCCAGAGGGATGACTTTGAAGAGGCCATCATAGAGTCGCAGTCCAATCATCCGGCACTCTGGGTCAATGATGCCAATTATACCCGTTTCTGAGGGACGACCAATACGATCCTAGAAGAGAAACACCAGCATCAGGGAACGCAGGCCAGAAACAAGAAGAAACTCAGTGAGCAAGAGGGGTGCAGTGGGTGTCCCACAGTACAGATGTATTCCCCATAAGTCCCTTAATAAATTTCTGCATATTATCCTGCAAGTGAGTAGTGACCTGGACATCACCAGAGCTCTGAGTTTTCCATTCACCATGGAAAAACATGGATTTTTACTTTTTAAAGGAGAAAAACATGGATTTCTCCTTTAAAGCAGAAAAACATGAGAAACAGTGTGTTTCCCCTTGCAGGCTGGCAGAGTTCCAGCCTGCAAGGGGCTGAGAGTGGAAGAAAGGCGATCTCGGGCAGGGGGCACTACATGCATGCACACATGCATGTGGCAACCACACACCATGGAAAGCAGCTCTCGCAGCTCCCTGCAGGTAAGTTGTGGGGGGCAAGTGAGGGAGCTGGGCAGGGCCAGGGCTCAGGATGCTGCCCAGCTGCGGTGGCACATGGGCCCAGGACCAGGGTGGGAATACATGGCCACAGGGACCAGGTGAGAAGCAGGACAGAGCCACAGAAGGCTTGTCTGTGGTGAGGGAGGGGAGGCAGCTGGCTGGCTCCCTGACAATGCCTGTGCTCCTGCGGGAACAGAGCCCCCTGCCTGATCTAAAGCAGAGCACCTTAATCTAATTCCTGATTTAACAAGGGTTCACTTTTTGTGCAATCAGACATTTTAAAAGCACCCTGAAGCTGAGTGGATGGAGTCCACACACCCACCCCCCATGGACTCCATCCCAGCCACGCCACCCATGAAGGAGGTAGAACCGAGCTCCACGCTCTGCTCTGGCCACAGCAGCTACCGCCACGGGCAGGGCCAATGGGCTGTTAGTGCCGACTGAAAGAGGCATGGCTTAGCCATGTGGTGGGGGGTAGGGAAAACGGCACAGGGCCTGGTCCCAAGGAGGGGAAGGGAGCACATGCCAGCTCCACCTAGCTGCACAAGTCTTGGGGTTTGGGAAATTGGGTGGGACCCCAAGACTTGTGGGACCCCAGCCACCAAATTAATGAGCAGTAGAGAGCCTTGCAGGGCTGATGTGATGGCTCTGTAGGCCAGAGGTTGAGCCCCCGTCTCCTAAATTATTAAAAAAAGCAGCACCAGCTGCACGCAGACTCCTGCCAAAAGCAGTAGGAGCCCACCCCAGTGAGCAGTGGGACCGGATTCTTGCACTGTGAGCTCTCAGGCAGCAAGGAACACAGGTGTGAGCCTAGATTCACATGCTTGCGCAGGGTAAGGAAACGTCCTGCTAAACAGAAACTGACTGCAACTGGCCCTGCCGCACAGGGGGCCAAATCAAAGCACCAGCAGCAGCATCTGTCCAGGGAGCCACTAACCTGCACATCGCCATGGGCGTGGGTGATGATGTCCATGCTGTCCCCACTCTGCTTATACTCCAGGATGCAGGCATTGTACTTGGCTGTCAGGATGAACAGCAGGTCCTTGCTCTCCCCCTGCCCGCACAGGAAAGCGAAAGAGTCAGGGGACATCGCCACGTGTGGTGGGAACAGCGGATAAAAGTCAATGATTTCTTAAGATCAGATTTTCTTTTTAGTTAAATCAGATTTTTTTATTCAATTGCATTTTCTGATTTTTTTGGAAGATGCTTTTAGATTTTTTTTAAAAGATATGTTAAAGCTCAAGGATATTATCAAGAAATGGGAATTACAACTTCTAATTACATACTATTTGAGACGATATATTCATGTAACCTTTCTAGAAAAGTTTTATAAATAGGTCAAAACAGGTCACGGACTATATTAGGGACCCAATCTTAGAGGCTCCACTACAGATTAGTAACGATGACAAAAAGCAACTATACTAAATGGGACTCAGTGCTCAGTCTAGAACAGCATTTCCCAACCTGTGGGTCATGACCCAAAAGTGGGTTGCAAGAATATATGAAAGGGTTGTGAACAAACTTTAAAAATGATTTTTCCTTTAAAGAAAAGTATGGGAAACCCGGGCTTTTTTTACGGGCTGGCAGAGTTTCTGCCTGCGAGGGGCTGCTTGGGCCCCCCGCCCCACACATTAGGAAGCTGGGACCTGGGAGCACTGAGTCAGGACTGGCCATTGATGTTTACAAATGGGTCCTGGTACAAAAAAGGTGGTAAACCACTGCTCTAGAACAGTTTTTCCCAACCCTTTTCACCCTGTGGCACACTGACATGGCCTCCTCCACCCCGTGGCACAAACCAAGGGAGGGTGGCAAGCAGCTGAACACCACATAGCGGATGGGAAGGGACATAAAAATTCAGGTGGTGAGTGGCTGGATGCCGCAGACCAGGAACAGGGATGGGAAGGTGGGTTGTGAGAGCGGAGCTGCAGGAAACGGGTGGCGCGGCATTTGACTCGCTGGCTGGAACCACACTCTGTCTGCCTGCTTCTGCAGTAGGCATGGCTCCAGCCCCAAATGACACAGCACACCTGGACATGTCAGAGGGCACACCAGTTAGGAAACACTGCTCTAGAAGATCCCATGAAGCATCTCTATGATGCTTATTTTCAGTTCGCAAACTGGATTTGTCTCCAAAGATAACAAACTTGTTAATAGCAGCATATGGAGATGGGTGGGTAATAGTCGGGTCTGCAATCTCTCATCAGCCCTATTGTCTCTTGGCAGTTTGCGCAGGCAGAGCCAAGCCCATCCCTCTCCCTAAAAGTGCTAAGTTTCCAGAAGTGCAATGAGCAGAGGCGTTCAAACAACAGGAATGCACTTGCTGTGGAAAATAACGACGGCTCGAGGCTCCCTGACCAGCGATGCACATCGAGTTAAATCAAGGTTTGAATCGCGGCGGAACTGAGGCCCGCCCCGCCCCCGCGCTCACCTTGCGGCGGAAGAGCTCCATGACGGCGATCTTGCCATACATGCCCACCTCCTTGACGGGCCGCAGCCCCTCGGCGCTGACCGCATAGATCTCCAGCCGCGTGTTCTTAGCTATTAGCAGGTTCAGGTCCTCGGCCGACGTGAAGTGTCCTGCGGGGAAGGAGTGGGTCAGCGCCAACGGCTCCCCCTCCCCCCGGCGCCAACGGCTCCCCCTCCCCCCGGCGCCAACGGCTCCCGCCCCACCCCCACCGGGCCGCACCGCGCCCCGACCCCCCGCGCGCAGGCCGGTACCGGTGACGCAGCCATTGACGGCCGTGGGCTTTTGCGCCGTCACCACATAGTTGTAGGACATCGCGAGGGGCGAGCGCGGCCCACAGGCCCCGCGCGGCGGTAGCGCCCGAGCGCGCAGGCGCAGGATGATGCAGGCGCAGGCGCGGGGGAGGGGAAGGGCGGGGCCGTTGGCGGAAGCGGCCTCTGGCGCGGGTTCCTGGGGAGTCACGTGACCTAGGCTCGCGCCTGCTCTGCCCTGAGCCTGAGCCGGCCAAGTGCGCGTGGGGACACGCCCCGCCCCCCGCGCAGTTTGGACCCGGCTGAAGTCCGCGGATGGGGCGGGCCGCTGGGCGTGTTCCCGCTCCTGAGCTCCTTCCTTGCAGCGTAGCCGGGGTGCCGGGTGCCCCTCTGCCCCGCCCTGCGCCATGCAGGTGAGCCGCGGTGCCCAGCGTCCGGGCAGGCCGGGCCGTGGGCTGCAGCGCGGGGCGGGGGAGTTGCCTGCTGCCCGCCGTTGCATCTGAGCAGCGTCTGATCTTGGTCCCCCGAGGAAGGACAGGCGGCTTGCAGTGCGGGAACGTGGCATGTCTTAGCTGGGCTGAGCAGGCTTGGGTCCACTGCCTGGGGGTGCGTGAAGGCGGGAATGACTGTGCTGGAAAGGGGAGCTGGGAGGTCT
This sequence comes from Crocodylus siamensis, assembly GCF_052110815.1. NCBI lineage: Eukaryota > Metazoa > Chordata > Crocodylia > Crocodylidae > Crocodylus > Crocodylus siamensis. The sequence goes on from NC_143396.1 coordinate 170,510,221, forward strand.
TGGGAAGACAAGAGCGGTAGCTTAACCACTAGTCCCTCGATAAGAGGATGATGGGGGGTATTGGTGAGTTATAAGATGGCTGAGGAGTCCAACCTGTGCTCTGCAAGTTTGTCCATAGATATGACAGGTAGTGCCTTGCAGGCCGGGGCACAGCCACTGGCCAAGCAACAGATGTGGTTTCCTTCCTCCTCTGCTGTCTCTTGGCTTCCTGAACAAGATGCTTCCCTTTGAAGTGGGCTGTAACTTGATGTATGTGGTGCAGCAGCGTTTGTGACTGCCTGTCCTGCTACACACAGCCACAGGCCCTGGAGGAAAAAGGCCTGTACCCCATGATTTCCTCCTCCCTTGGAGACAGCCCAGCAATATAACTAGGGCAGGGTGAGGGGGCACCAGCCACTGGCACCAGTTTGGAGGGGATGCCAGAGTGGTGCCCTCTGGGGAACCCACACTCCAGCAGTCGCAGTAGGCAACATGCAGGAAGCCAACTCTGCCCTCAGCCTTGACAAGGCAATGTGCAGGGGAGTCCTGACATGGCACAACACCTCAATCCTTGCCCCCCTTTGCAAAAATCACTAATTACCCCTGGAGTAGACACTCAACAGGGAGGGGAAAAGGCTCTGCATCCAATTCCCACTCACCAAAACCACTTGGTCCTCCCATTCTGGGTCTGGATCAGAGCCAGCAAGACTAGGGGAGAAAATCCCTCTGCCTCTTCCCTCACACTGAGCCAGCCATCCCCCTGGCCCTGGCCTGGGAGCTGGTCTTCACCCCCACGAAGAAAGCTCTGTATCTCTTTCCCCGTTCCCTGGGCTTCCCAGCCCCCCAGTAGGTGCTGGATTGGTTTAGCTTTTTAGTGCCTTTCAAGGGTTTAGTTCTTTAACTGTTTACATGAGTAGTACTCAACCTCTTGACCCCACTGACTAGATGAGTAGCATGGTGCCACCCGTTCCAGGATTGGGCCCTGCACCACTTCCATTGCTTCTTCCTTGCCAAATTTTTGGACCTGTGGGGAGCCCCTGAGCTGGGGGTTGAGTACCCCTGGTTTACCTAACTTCTGCCAAAGGAACAGGCTGTATAACAAACTGTACCTGTGGGCATTTGATCCGGTGTTTGCCATCATCAGCACTTTCAAACTCCTTGGCTGGAAGCAGGGCAGGAATGAAGTCAGGAGTTCCAGCCTTTCCAGCCTTGCCTAAGGCAAGCCCTCTTTGGCTGTTCTACCCCAGGAGGTGGGGCAAGTGGGGTCCTGTTCTCACACACAAGGAAGCAACTCAGTTCTCTCCTGCTAGCACCACCTAGTCCCTTCCACCACTCCCCCAACCCAAAGCCTGATGAGCTGGGATGGGAGGCAAGGCACTGAGGGGGTGCCAGATAGATAAGAGGGCAAGACTGATGCAGAGACTAGGGAAGCAAGGTTAACTTAGAGGATATAAAAGCAGGATTACAATACAACCTTATTATAATAAGGCTACACGGAGTTGTGGGGAAAAAGGTACTGATAGGGTTAATCCATTTGCTTCATTATAATAATGCTAATAAGATGCCTGATTTGCAGGGACCAGCAGAACAGTAGTTAATACAGCGTGTTAATTTAATAAAGTTTCCTTTTCTTTTACTTGATTCTTAAAAAACAAACAGTTTAAGATCATACCAGAGGTGAAAACATAAACCTACACGCTGAACTCAGTACAATAACTGTGCATTTCATATCCTGGAAAAATTACCTGGCATAGACTGAAAAAAAAGCTAGAGAAATGTGAAGCAATGCATTCCATTTTAATCCAGTGCAAACACGGCCTCAATTCCAAGGAACGACTATAGTTGCACACAAGGCACAGACAGGAACGACTTTTTTTTGCAATCTGGCCCCTAAAGGGGTTCCACAGTCATGAATTAACATATGTGCGAGGTTTCAGGGTGCTTTTAAAATGTCTGATCATATAAAGTGTACAGCCTGTACTGCACAGGCCTCTGGCACAGTAGCAGGGCACTGGGGTTATTGCTCTTATTAAATCAGGTATTAGATTAAGGTGCTCTGCTTTAGAGCAAGCAAGGGGGCTCTGTTCCTCTTGCTGCCCCTCACCCAAGCCCAAGCCAGGTGAGCCTGCAGCTCTATGGGGCTTGCTTCCCCTTCCCCTTTTCTCCCTGCTGACAGCCTCAGGGTTGGGAAGAGGGGCTGTTCAGGTGGCTTCTTGAAGGCTGCTTGAGCACCCCCACTGGCTGGCCTGGGCTCATACAGGCAGGCTCAGTTCCTCCCCACCCTGCCACAGGTAAATGCCTCTTGGGAGGGGGTGAACATATCCATAGGTACCGCCACCTGTCTGAAAACAGCCTGTGAAGGATTGACAGATTGATGACAAAATCAGGTGGATTGCTCACATTCTCATCAGACACCCCCCTCATTTCCTCCCTAGCTTGTGTGCTCTTGCATCTTATATCTCTCATTTTTGCTCATGTAGGTGCTCCATTTCAAACGCATTTCCTATAGTTTTGCTTCAGGAATTCCCAGCTGAGCATGTTCCTCTGGAACCAACACCATCTTGTTTCCTCTACTTCAGCATTTCCTTTTTGGCAGTCATCAACTAGATTTTTCCTCTGCTGGTCCAGCTGATGGTCTTGGATAGCCCATATTCTTTGCAGACTGTGGTTTGTGTGACTTCCTTTCACATTGCAGGTTATTTGTGATTTGGAGCTTGGTTTTGAGAGACAGGTTGCTTGTTCAGTTGTTAGCTTCATAAACATCTCCTGGATAGCAGCTGCTTTCTCCTGCTGGTGGATTGGGTGCAGTGATCATGTGGCTTGTGCAGCATTTGGTTATTATCTAATTTGAATGGGCCAACTGTGACCTGTTTTCACTGAAAGAGCATCAGTGAAAGGGACAAGTTCAGCAGCAATACCACAATAACTGTACTCAGGAAAAAAGATTGTTTTAACTGAGATAATTTCTTTTTTTTAAAATGGCTCCAGCTGTTTGGATAATTAAAAGTTATGGTTTGTTTTAAAGAAGGTTTGCTATAATGAGGTCGTACTGTAATTTCTGTGACCGGGACAGATTGCTTTGGGGAGGTGGACATGTTTCTCAGTATATTTGGGAGTGAGTGACAATTAGCATTGCTCATATACACAAAAATCTGAGCATTCAGAAAATCACAAGGCAGATAGTGTTGGGCTAGATATAAACCTAAATGGTAATATATTTTCTCTGTGGAAATAACTTGTGATTTAGGGGCCAGTGTCAGGGTTTTGGGAGTCTGACTCATGTTTCTTGATTTGATTTTTTTTTTTGGCTATTAATATTGCAAGATGGAGCAGGATGGGAGCCAGTGCCTCCTAGAGAAGAAGGGCCCACATCCTAGCCCTCTGTTCCTGAGCTGATTAGTGCTTCTGCCTTGTAGATAAATTGGAGCTATAGCCCCTGGAGAGGAAAGGCCCGGTCACAGAGGCAGCTACTCTTTCAAGGAAAGCCCTGTTTGTTGGGCACCTGTGATTGTGTCCAAAGCCCATCTTTCTCCAGATGCTCACAAGGCCTGAACCCCCATGTTGTGTTTTCTCCATCGTCCCATACATGGCGGGGATGTAGGTAGGAATTCTGTGACTCCCTTCTTTCACTGCTGTTCCCAGGTCTCCAAGAAACTGGTGAACTCTGTGCCAGGCTGTGCGGATGATGCACTGGCAGGGCTGGTGGCCTGTAACCCAGCCATACAGCTCCTGCAGGGGCATCGGGTGGCACTGCGATCTGACCTGGAGAATGTCCGAGGCCGAGTGGCACTGCTTTCTGGAGGGGGGTCAGGACATGAGCCCGCACATGCAGGTACATGTTGATGGGATGGGATGGACCAGGTTGGGGTTATACTTGGGAGGCCACAGGACTGTTTAAGTGTGGGGCCTAGAGTTCTGTCTTTGGGAATGCTGATATGCCATAGTCCCAAGGGAGTGGGGTGGGGATTGGGAACCCTGCTTGATGCTGGCAAGGTGCCTACTGAGAGTCACCTTGCTCTAGCTATGATGGAAAGCAGGGCGGAGCAAAAGTAGTGCATACTGAGAGGGAGGCGCTCTTAGCTCAGCCCTGTTTCTGACAGGACTTTGTCTCCACAGGGTACATTGGGAAGGGAATGCTTACTGGTGTGGTGGCTGGTGCGGTCTTCGCCTCCCCTGCAGTGGGCAGCATATTGGCAGCAATCCGGGCAGTGACGCAGGCTGGTTCAGGTACTCGGCATGGCACTAAGTGGGATGGGGTTCCCTTCTTCCAGAGAGTGGCAGAAAGTAGCTGCAGACTTTCATCTCCCTCTGGGTGCAGGAGCATAACTGGATTGGTTTACCCTGAATTTTTTTCTAGGGGAAGGAAAGGATTTGCCAGTTCTACTGCAAGCAGTCAGCTTGTGGGGGTGTTGTTACAGGGCGTGACCACTAAGTGGTAAGATAGGTGGTTTGCACTGATCAAAGGGCTACTGGGGGATAGAACTGATCAGGGGATCAAACACGCAGCTGGTTATGCCTGCATAGCTTACACCAGTGTGTAAGAAGTCATTTTACCCTGAGGTAGGGTAATTTGCACTGTAAGACTGCATCATGTATCTTTTCCACTTGTCTCTTACAGCCGGGACCCTCCTGATTGTGAAGAACTACACTGGAGACCAGCTGAATTTTGGGCTGGCCCTGGAGCAGGCACGAGCGGAGGGAACTGATGTGCAGATGGTGGTGATTGGTGATGACAGTGCTTTCACCACACTGAAGAAGGCTGGGAGGAGAGGCCTGTGTGGCACTGTGCTCATCCACAAGGTGAGTAAAGCAATAACCTCAGTGCCCTGCCGTTGTGCCAGGGGCCTGTGCAGTGTGATGCTTCTACACTAGGGCAATTGGGCTGCAACCCTATAATGATTTCCTGTCGCAGTGCCCACTGTAAATGAAACCTACTTGGCCCCCCCCCCGTTTCAAGTGCGGCTTAGGCTGTGGGGGTCCCGTGCACAGGAAAACCTCCAAAGCCTAATCCTCTAGTGATCTGATGGGAAGTGCCTGCCTAAGAGAGGTAGCTATACTCATCTCAGGCTCCTGGGCACTGCCAGGGATTGTCAGCTGGGGAGGGAGCCAGGGCCCTTTGGTTGGGAGGTATTGTCAGGTCAGCTGTTAGCTCCATGTCTCTGTATCCCAAGGGCAAGCAATTATTTTGAGTGGCAGGCCACTTACCGAGTTTTGGCAGGCCGTTGAGGGCTGCATGGGTAGCCCCACCCCTTAAGAAGTGCCCCGTCCCCAGTCACCATCTTGGGAACAGGAGTCCCGCCCCCTAACCTTTGCTACCAGAAGTCCCTCTCCTTGGCCCCAGAAATACTCCTTTCAGCAAGGGGTTTTGCCATCTCAGAACCAGAAAAAACAAATTATAATCTAAAACGCGAACATCTAAAACGTTCATTAATTAGATTTCAGAAAATATTTTTTGTCCTGATTTACATGTGTTTGTGTAGTGTGCGTAGAGGTGAAGGCACAATAGCTTAAAATGAAGTCTTATTCTTGTATATTGTGGGGGGGCATTATGGGTCCATATAAGTTTGTGGGGGGCTGCGGGTGTGTCTGTGGGGGGGATAGATGTGTGGGTGTGGGGTGAGGAAGCGTGTGGGGGGGTGTGTGTGGATATGTGGGGTGGGGTTTGTGGGAGGCTGTGTTGGGGGAGGGTGGCTGGGGTGGGCGTGGGAGTCTGCGTGTATGGCAGTGCAAAGGGGTGGTAGGTGCATGTTTATGGTGGGCTGTCCTTGTGGAACTTGCCCTACAAACACACACATACACTTTCCCTCTCCCTCCCTCATTACACTTGCACACACACTGTGTGCTGCCGTCACTAAATACACACACACTGTGCTTCCCTCACTGCACACACACACACACACACACTGTGCTTCCCTCACTGCACACACACACACACACACACTGTGTGCTTCCCTCGTTCTCTTTGTCTCTCTCCCCCTTCCTCATTGCATGGCCACATACACACACTGTCTCTCCCTCCCTCATTGCATGGACACATACCCCACCTGCTCCTGGCCCCGGGGTACCTGCCTGGTCCCTGTGCTCCCACAGTCCAGCGAAGCAGCAAGGGGCCACATGGTGCTAGTACAGCTACTGCAGGGAAAGCAGCTGCAGGCAGAGGCTTCTGGGTAGAGGGGGATAGGAAGAAGCTGCGGGAGGGACTGGACAGGGCTGGCCTTTCTCCTGACTCCTGCTGGCTTTCTCTGGGTCCTACTGTCCCAGGCTCCTGTCTTTGACAGGCAGCCAGGAGCAGATAAATATTAATTCTCTAAACGTTTTTGGTGCCCTATGGGCCAGATAGAATGGCCTAGTGGGCTGTATTTTCATAGTTTCTAGGGTTGGAAGGGACCTGAGCAGATCATCTAGTCCGACCCCCTGCCATGGCAGGAAAGAATACTGAGGTCAAACGACCCCAGCAAAATGTGCATCTAACCTCCTCTTAAACACCCCCAGGGTAGAAGCCTGCATCACTTCTCTTGGAAGTTGGTTCCAGGCCCTAGACGCCCTGACTGTGAAGTAGTGCCTCCTGATATCTAACCTAAACCTACCCTCTGCCAGCTTGTGACCGTTATTCCTGGTCACTCCTGGCGGTGCTCGGGGGAACAGTGACTCCCCCAATGCCTGCTGATCCCCCCTGACTAGTTTATAACAGGCCACTAGATCCCCCCTCAGCCTTCTCTTTTGGAAGCTGAACAGGTTCAGGTCCCGTAGCCTCTCCTCATAGGGCCTGCCCTGTTGTCCCCTGATCATATGAGTGGCCCTCCCCTGGACCCTCTCCATGCTGTTGACATCCCTCTTGAAGTGTGGCGCCCAGAACTGGACGCAATACTTCAGCTGCGGCCCGACCAGTGCCGCATAGAGGGGGAGGATCACCTCCTTGGACCTGCGTGAGATGCATCTGTGGATGCATGCCAAGGTGCGGTTGGCCTTCCTAACTGCCTCTCCACACTGCCGGCCCATGTTCATCTTGGAGTCAGTGATGACCCCCAGATCCTTTTCCGCCTCCGTGCTGACAAGAGGGGAGTTCCCCAACCTGTAGGTATGGTGCCAGTTGTTCCTCCAGAGGTGCATCACCTTGCACTTGTCTGTGTTGAATCTCATCCTATTCTCGACTGCCCACCCCTGTAACCTGTCTAGGTCTGATTGTAGCCTGTTGCATCCTTCCAGTGTGCCCATGTCCCCCCACATCTTAGTGTCATCAGCAAATTTGAACAGGGTGCTTTTTACCCCCTCGTCCAAATCCCTGATGAAGATGTTGAACAGTGCGGGCCCAAGGACCGAGCCCTGCGGAGCCCCACTGCCCATGTCCTTCCAGGTTGAGAAGGACCCATCCACTACCACCCTCTGGGTGCGGCCCACCAGCCAGTTGGCGACCCATTTGACTGTGTGGGTGTCTACACCACCACCCCCAAGTTTCTTAATCGGAACAGGGTGAGAGACAGTGTCAAAAGTCTTCCAGAAGTCCAGGAAGACTATATCCACTGCTACCCCTGCATGTAATGATCTGTTGATCTGATTGTAAAAGGCCACCAGGTTGGTCTGACAGGACCTGCCACTAATGAACCGATGTTGGTTGCCCCTAAGCATGCAGTCCCCTGCTGGCCCCTCCTGGATGTGTGCCAGCATAATTTTCTCAAACAGCTTGCCTAGGATCGAGGTAAGACTAACCGGCCTATAGTTTCTCAGGTCCTCCTTCCTCCCTTTTTTGAAAATGGGAACCACGTTGGCCCTCTTCCAGTCCTCCGGTACCTCACCAGAGCACCATGAGTGCTTGTAAAGTTGTGCCAGGGGACTTGCAATGGCCTCAGCCAGTTCCTTTAGAACTCTAGGGTGGAGATCATTCAGACCGGCTGACTTGAATACGTCCAACCCCTCCAGAAGCTCCCTAACTAAATCCTCACTAACCCGTGGTCCAGGTGTACCTCCCCTGGGGCCCGAGGGGGTTCCAGCAGGGAGGTGGCTGTTCTGGTCCCTACTTAGGAAGACGGAGGCAAAGAAATCGTTAAACATGTTAGCTTTGCTGTCTGGCGTGACGACCAAGTTTCCCATCGCGTCCTGCAAGGGCCCCACATTACCCAGGACCTTCATTTTACCCCCTACATATTTAAAAAAGGACTTCTTATTGTCCTTAATCTGGGAAGCTAATCCCAGTTCCATCTCTGCCTTGACCTTCCTAACTACCCCCCTACATCCCCAAGCAACTACAAAATAGTCCTCCCTGGTGATGACCCCTCTTTCCATTGGGTGTAAGCCTCCTTTTTAGCAAGGAGACATTCCCGGATGCTTTTGGTGAGCCACGGAGGCTTGTGTGCTCTCCTGCTCCCTTTCACCCTCATTGGGATTACCTTCCTTTGGGCTTGGAGGATCATCTCCTTAAGGAGCGACCACTCTTCTTGGACACCTGGCTCCCCTCCCCTCCGGGACCTCAGCGCTTCTCCAACTATCCTCCTTATCTCGTTGAAGTCTGCCCTCCTAAAATCTAGGGCCGCTGCCTTACTGCATGCCTTTGACACCTTGCGCTGCCCCTGCTGTATCCTATTCCTACCACGATGGTTGAGCTGTGACCTGCCCCATCACCACTCCCCTCTCTGCTCATCTACTACAGACAGGCTGGTCCATTTCATTTGTATGTCTAGACAGCAGCATGAGAGCCTATCAGTAACCTGGGGCTGTGATGTTGCCATGAGGCAGGGTCTGAATTCAGTCCCAGAGCAGCTCTCAGTAGCATCTAGAGGCAATGGAGATCAAAACCTTCCTGGGCTGGAAGCAGAGCAAGAGACCATTTCTTTCCCTGCTGAAGAGAGGAATTGAAATAGACCAGACAGATAAACAGTATTGTTGCCCTCACTGGACAGAATATCAAGACCCAGTGAGATGAAGTGATCTCGCTGGGGAGCAGGTAAGCAGCCAACAGTAGCAAAACAGTCCCTGATGGGTTAGGGACTATTTAGAAAAGTTGGACATGTACAAGTCCATGGGGACGGATGTGATGCAGCTGAGGAGTTGGCCAGCCTATGGGATTGCAGAGCTGTTGGCCATTATCTCTGGAAACCTGTGGCAATTGGGAGAGTTCCTGGATGATTAGAAAAGGGCAAATATAGTGCCTATCTTTAAGAAAGGGAAGAAAGAGGATTTGGGGAACTACAAACCAGTCAGCCTTACCCTAGTCCCTGGAAAAATCATGGAGTAGGTCCTCAAGGAATCCATTTCTAAGAACTTGGAGGAGAAGGTGGTGATTAGGGAAAGTCAGCATGGACTCACCATGGGCAAGTCATGCCTGACCAACCTTATTGTCTTCTACGATGAGATGACTGGCTTTGTGGATGTGGGAAGAGCCCTGGACATGATATACTTTGACTTTAGGAAAACTTTTGATACCATCTTACACAACACTCGTGCTAACAAGCTAAGGAAGTACAGGTTGGATGAACAGACTGTAATGTAGATAGAAAACTGGCTAAATCATCAGGCTCATAGGGTAGTAGTCAATGGCTCGATGTCTAGTCGGTAGTTGGTATCAAGTGAAGTCCCCAGGGTTCAGTCCTGGGGCCGGTTTTGTTCGGCATCTTCATCAGCGACCTGGGAGATGGGATGCAGTGCATCAGCAAGTTTGCAGATCACCAAGCCTGGTGGGGAGCAGTGGATACACTGGGGGGGTGGGGGCAGGGTAGGGCTAGAATTGAGAGAGGTCTAGACAAATTGAAGGATTGGACCAAAAGAAATCTGAGGTTCAGTAAGGACAAGTGCAAAGAACAAACCCATGTGCTGGCACAGGCTGGGGACTAACTGGCTAAACAGCAGCTCTGCAGAAAATGACCTGGGGTTATAAACTATATGAAGCAACAGTGTGCTTTTGTTGCCAGTAAAGTTCGCAGCATACTGGGCTGCATTTGTAGGAACGTTGCCAGCAGATCAAGGGAAGAGATTCTTCTCTTTTATTTGGCACTGGTGAGGCTACACCTGGAGTACTGTGTCCAGTTTTGGGCCCCCCACCGCAGTGAGGATGTAGACAAATTGGAGAGTGTCTAATGTCGGGCAACAAAAATGGTTAGGGGGTGGGAAACAGCTTACCAGTGCCTCAATCATAATAAAATGAATTCTAAATACCTATATATTTTGGTGTTTGAGTTTGGTGTTTTATCATAGAAAGTCAGAGCTCCCCCTGTCCCCTTTGCTCACCAGGACGTAGGTCCAGCTGCAGCTGTCTCCCCTGCTGCTTTGTAGCACTGAGCAGCCCTGATATGCCAGTACCCTGCCCCTGCCGTTGCTTCTTGCTTCCAACCTATAGCCACCCTTGCCCTGCCAGTGCCCCTCATTCCCAACCCACAGTTGTTCTTCCCACTAGCCTTGCTGGTGCCCCTCACTCCCAACCCACTGTTCACAGGCCCCAGCTCCTCGTTGTGTGAGGAAGAGATAGGTTTGTGCAGTGTGGGCATAGGTGATGCGTTGTGGGGGGTCACAGGTGACAGGGCAGGAGGGCATATGCCTCACTAGGATTCTGCTCCTACAGTGGGTTGCAGATATGCAGGAGGGCTGGACCACCTCCAGGCAGGAACCACTTCTGCAGCCCAGCAGGCAGGACCTGGCACAGGAGGGAGTACTGCACTGCCATGGGTACCAAGCTGAGGTGCAGCAGTGGCGGTGAGGAGTTGTGCCCCACACTGCTGCCAGGCAGGCAGGGAGTACCTCATGTAGGTTGCCATGGCAGCATGGTGCTTCTTTCTCCACTGGGTTGTGCCTGCTGGGCTGCGGATGCAGCTTCTCCCTGGAGCTGGTCTGCCCAAGCAGTAGCCCCACGCCCCACTGTGGGCACAGAAATTTTGAGGGGGCACATGCCCCCCCCCCAAATGCATCAACTGTCCCTCCCTCACTCCCCCACATGTTGCCTATGCCCCCCCCTTCTCTCCCCCATAGACTTACCTGGAGGGAATTGTTCTCCACTGCACTGCCTGGCTACCATGTGCAAGTATGCATGCACACATACACATAGTGCACCCTGGGTCCCACTCCGCACAGTTCCTTGCTGGAACTCTGCCAGCCTGAAAAGGAAATCCTGTGGTTTTCTCGGTTTTTGTCGTTTAAAGGAGAAAATCCATGTTTTGCCACGTGTTTCCCTGGCAAACCAAAAATCCAGATCCCTGTTTATAAGAAAAGGCTGAGGGAACTGGACTTATTTAATCTGGAGCGGAGAAGACTGAGGTGGGATTTAATAGCAGCCTTCAACTACCTGAAGCGGGGTTTGAAAGAGGATGGAGCTGGACATGGGGCAAGCAATTGTTTCAGGTGGAGGGCCGCTTATTGTCTCTTGGCAAGCTGTTGAGGGCCACATGGGTAGCCCCACCCCCTGATGGGTGCCCCACCCCCTGGTCACCATCTTGAGACCGGAAGTCCTACCCCCTAAGCCCCGACCTTTGCCACCAGAAGTCTCTCCCCCTGCTGTCCCTTTCTGCAAGAGATTCTGCTGTCTCGGAACAAGAAAAATGCCAAATTATAGTCTAAAAATCAAACATTTACAACATTCATTAATTTGATTTAAAAAATATATTGTCCTGATTTACATGCGTTTGTGTAGTGCATGTAGAGGTGATCATACAGTAGCTTAAAATGAACTTTTGTGTATATTGTGAGGGGATTGGGGGATGAGTATATGTTTGTGGGGGGCTGTGTGTGTGTGGATATGTGGAGTGTGGGGTTAGTGGGGGAAGGGTGGCTGGGGTGTGTGAGGGGATAGGTGTGGGAGTCTGCGTGTATGGCAGTGTGAGGGGGGTGTGGGTGCATGTGTATGGCAGTGCAAGGGAGACTTGCCCTATGAATGCTCTCCCTCCCTCCCTCTCTGCACACACACACAACACGCACACTCTCTCTTTCTCTCTCTGTGTCCCTCCCTCATTGCTCTCTCTGTCTCTTTCCTGCCCTCGTTGCATGCATACACACACACACACACACACACACCCTCCCACTCCTGGTACTGTTGCAGGCCCCGTGCTTTCATGGTCCGGCAATACAGCTGGGGGCCATGTGGTGCTGAAAGCTGGCAGGTGTGTAGGGAAGCAGTGAAATCTGGGGCAGGTGTAGAGGCTTCCAGTTGTGGGAGGAGGCTTGGGGCTGGGCCAGCCTTGTTGCTGGCTCCTGCTGGCTCCCCTGGGTCCTACTGCCCTGGCTCCTGTCATCTTTGACAGGCAGCCAGAAGCAGATAAATACTACTTTTCTTAATTTTTTAGGGGCCCCTGGGCTGGATAGAATGGCCTGGTGGGCCATATTCGGCCCACAAACTGTGTTTTGTCTGCCCATGAGCTAGACTGTTCTCAGTGGTGGCCAGTGATAGAATGAGGAGCAATGGTCTCAAGTTCCAGTAAGGGAAGTTTAGGTTAGATACTAGGAAAAACTTTCTCACTAAGAGGGTAATAAGGCACTGGAACAGGCTACCCAGAGAGTTGGTGGCATCTCCATTCTTGGAGATTTTTAAGACCCAACTAGACAAAGCCTTGGCTGGGATGATCTTCTTTTGAGCTGGGAGTTGAACTAGATGACTTCCTGAGGTCCTTTCCAACCCTCATTTTCTATTATTCTGTGATCCAGGGAGCCCGTGACAGATTGAGAATGACAACCCAGATCTCTTGGGTCTCCTGAGTGCTGTGCCATTCAAGTGGACCTTGGATTGGCCCTTCTGTTTGTATATAGAGCCTGGCACATAGGGTTCAGTTCAGGCCTTGAGGCCAGAAGTCATCAGACTGCACTGTTGTTGCCTGTTGAGTGCTACCCCAGACATGGGTCTACCCAATGGGCTCTAAGCCAGCAGGGGAGAGGAGGATGACACCCCAAACTAGTACTTGGGATATGGCACTGACCTGGTGGCATTTACATTTGCAGGTGGCTGGGGCATTGGCAGAGGCAGGTGCCAGCTTGGATGAGATCGTCACCAGGGTGACAGCTGCTGCGAGAGCCATGGGTGTGTGTGCATGAGCCCTGTTTCTTTGGCACAGGCTAGGGAGTGCTACCTCCCCCATGACATCCCAAGAGCCACCTGATGGGGGTAAGGGGCATATGGCAGGACAATTTCCTGTGTGGATCAGCAGGTTGGTCAGGAGATACTGTTCTCAAACTCCAGTGGTGCCTCTGGCTTACACAGCACTATTCCATGGGTTGGCAGGATGGCTGGCAGCACCAGGCTCTGGCAGGGCACTTCTGCCTGCTGTCCTCTGGAGGAGATGTGGAGAATTGAGGATAATTGGTGCACTGGAAACCACAGCTCTCACTGAAGCCCAAGGTGGTTGCAGCAGGACAAACATCAAACAGCTGCTCCCCATCCTGCCTTTGTGCCTACCTCTGGGCATCCAAAGACCTGGGGGGTGAGGGCAGGTGCTGTCTCCTACCTCATACAGCCTTTGATCTCAGGCCGCCTCAAGTGCCACCTTGGGATGGGCTTTGTCATGGGGACCACGCAAAGATTCCCATGCTTGTTTCACTACAAACAGTCCAGGGAGCAAACAACCTGCCTGCATATGGTGCCCCACAGAAGGAAAAGGCTATGCACCCCATTCCATACCCTGCTATGTCTCTGGTCTCAGCAGCTGCTCAGAGCAGGGTGAGCTCCTAGGGCCCATTCTGCTCTAGTTTCTGTAGCCTGGTTACCACCCCTCATCCTTCCCCTGCAAAAGGAGGACGTAACTCTTTCACTCCCTCCATACAGGCACTTTGGGCGTGAGCCTGTCCCCCTGCAGTGTCCCTGGTTCCCAGCCTACCTTTCAACTGGCACCCGACGAGCTGGAGCTGGGCCTGGGTATGGAGATGCCTCTGCAGACAGAAGCCTGTCTGTCTGTCTCTTTCTGTCTGTCACCTATAGAAAGGCTCATTTGACTGGAGTCTGACTGAGTTTGGCATGTGCCTTTCTGCCTTTATCTCCCTCCAGCCCACCTGCTTCTGGGTTGAGGGCTGGGTTCCTTCTGCCAGAAGGCATCTGGATGCCCCTCATCCACACAGCTGAGGTGGTCATGTCCCTGGCACCAAACGAACTTTAAGGCCTGCAAGGTGCCAGCCCGGACAGCTCTGAAACATGCAGCTGCTGTGTGTAGGGCTCCAGTATTGCTAAGCCCTACTGCTACTCATGGAGCCCAGATAATGCCTCCCAACCCAGCAGCTTTACCCCTGTTCCCACGGTGCTGACTCAGTGTCTGGTGGGGGGGCAGGGGGGTGGTCAGGCAGTTGGTCCATGGATTTGCTGATGGCTTCTTTTCTCCGCAGGGATTCATGGTGAGGCGGGTGTGCGCAGGATGAAGGTAGGTGGCTCTCCCCTTCTGCCTGCCCATGAGAACATGTCTGCCCAGCTCATATCTGCCCCCTTCCCTCTGACAGGTGGCATCGGCTGATGAGATTGTGGAGATAATGCTCAATCACATGACAAACCCCTCCAATGCTTCCCATGTGCCTTTGGACTCTGGTTAGTAACCATATGCCTCCACAACCCATTCCCCCCATCACCCCTCAGCCTCCAGCCTGGGCATCCCTTCCTCAAGATGGGACTCCGGTGTCTCACCCCTCTCCTCTGCCACTCAGGTGTCTCTGTGGTCCTTGTGGTAAATAACCTGGGTGGCCTGTCCTGCCTGGAGCTAGGTGTGGTGGCCGGCTCAGCTGTGCACTGTCTGGGTGAGTGCCAAGTCAGACCCCAAGCAGGGAACACAGTGGGATGGATCAGGGAGCTGAATGGACAGGGATGGGCAAGGGATTGCTGGGAGTCTTAAGGTCTCCAACCATTCTCAGTGGGGTGGTAGAGCCTGGACACTGTCCTCTTCCATACATATCTGAGATCAACCCACCCCTCACTGTATTCCACCTCTCTCCCCAACCCTGGGTCTCTGGATCAACCTCCTGATCCGTTCCGTGACTTGCCCTGTCCTGGGCTGGCCTTCACCCGTTGCCCCTGGGTGGTCACTAGCTTAGTTTCTCCTCAATCCTGTGCTGCAGAAAGCAGAGGTGTTTGCATTGCCCGAGCCCTGGTTGGCTCCTTCATGACAGCACTGGAGATGGCTGGTGTCTCCCTCACCCTACTGCTGGTGGATGACAAACTCTTGAGACTGATTGGTGAGTCTCTGGGACATCATTTCCCCTGGCCTTGAGGTGGAGGAAAGAGCTGGACTTGGGTACCTGTGGGGAGGGATGCCCTGGCACTGACTTTGCCTTGGATAAAGTGAGGTTTCCACTGGCCTCAGGGCTGTTTGGAGAGGAGAAAAGGATCCATTTTCACTCCATGAGCTGGCCCACAGGAATTGGGAGATGGCCTTTAGGTTGGGAAACAAAGAGCCAGAGGGCGCTTCCCAGTGGCACCTCACTGGCAGGGAGCTTCTTCCACGTGGTGCTTTGTCCCCTCTAGACCCTGCTCTTGTTGCCTGTTGTGGTGGGATACCTGGGAAATTGGTTGTCTACCTGGAGCTGGTCCAGCAAAAGGCAGACAGTGGCAGGGGGAAGACCTGCAGCCCTGTGTTCCCTGGCCAAACCAGGCTGATATCCTGCCCTGCCCTACGCCATTGAAGGGGGGGTGGGGCAGGTGGTGGTGACATGGGCTCTGCCTGTCAGTCTGACTCTGCCATCTTTCTGCTCCCTAGATGCGGAGACCACTGCTGTAGCCTGGCCCAACCTAGCCAAAGCACCTGTGACAGGTCGGAGCCGAGAGATGCCAGCACCCAGGGGAGGATCTGAGTCAGAGGAGCCTGCCTCAGGCACTGGTATGGAGTGAGGCCCATGCTGCCTGCTATGACTGGGTGGGGCCTGACTTGGGCTCTGGATCATCTGCCTACAGATGGCAGAGTAGGCACACACACAGCACCATGACAGACCGGGCCAGAGACACTGAGCAGTGCTGGGGTTCCTGCATTTGAGAAAGAGCAGAGGCCCTGGGGGTCACAGTCCGGGACAAACTTGCCAAACTCCTGAGTTCTGCTGCTAGCTCTGCTAGGGGATGAGGTCTAGTGAGTTAGAATAGGGGAGACTGGAAACCAGGACTCCTGGGAATCTCTGTTCAGTTCTGGGAAGGGGTGGGGTCTGGAGGCTGGGAGCTAGGGACCCCTGAACCGTGTTCGCATTGAAGCTGATGAATCTCAGCTTTGTCTTAGGCGAGTTGGTGCCCTGTGTCTGTTTCCTCTGCAAAGGGTGGGGCGAGTCTGGTTCCCTACACGCAGCTAAGGAGCAGGGAGCCTTTGTGTCTGTAGCATGCTGCTTGATCCAGGGGCAGGAGATATTGGGTCCAAAGGGGAAAGGGGTTTGGGGAAGTCCACCATCTAACCAGCCCTTTGCCTCCTGTGCCCATCAGCACCTTCCTGCCAGCATACCCGCCTGGTCCTGGAGCGGGTGTGTGACATACTCCTGGCCATGCAGGAGAAGCTCAATGAGCTGGACCGCGCAGCAGGGGATGGGGACTGCGGGAACACACATGCCAGGGCTGCCATAGGTCAGTGCCAAAGTCCAGGGACCAAAAACTCCCCTCTATCCAAGTCCAAAACAGCTGGGGTTGGAGGGAAGCCAAAACGTGAGGACAGGAAGCCAAGGGAGAACGGGGTGGGCCTATGCTGTGCCTCTGACAGCCTGCAGGAGGCAGCCTTCCCCTACGAATATAAAGAAGCCAGAAGGAGCCTCAGGGAAGGGCATGAATGTTCCCCACCACAATCACTGGTTCTGATCTGGCCTAAGCTAGAATGGCCTGACCCTTTAGGAGTGGAGACAGGGGGTCTCCACAGCCACAACCCAGAGCTGGGACCCCTTGGCAGGGAGAGCAATGGCCCTGCATGTCCTCAGGACTGATTTCCCCACTTACCCTGTGGGGGCCTGTGTAGTCCAGGACTGAGCCACTAAGCCTGGGTGTGGGGGAAAGGGAACCTGCCTTGGTGCTGCCTGTGCTGAGTGTCTGGACTCCCATCTGCTTGTCCACTCCAATGTCACCTCCAAAAACCTGTTTCAGCCCCATGAGGTAGGGATTTTCAGTGGCTTCTCATCTACCTTGCCCAAGGAACAGAAGTCCTGGGGCAGGCACCTGTTCTTCACTCCCCCCTCTCCTCACAACTAAACCAAGGCTGGCTCCCCTGATGCCTTTGGTTACTGGACCATAAGAACACAGGGCTGGAACAGGTCTCCTGGGTCATGGAATCCAGTCTCCGCATGTATCCCAGTATCCCCCAAATCACCACTTTGGCCCCTGCTCTCTCCCTGTCCACATACAGACACAATTAGAAGGGACAAACCCAAAACACCAGCAACGCTTTACAGCATGCCTCAGAGAGATGAGGGCGCAGCCAGTAGCCTGTGACTGCAATGGCAGAAAACAATGTAGTTGAGATATTCTCAAAAAATCCTAGGAAGAGGATTATGCCCTACAGTTCAGAGGAAGGCACCTACAGTCCATACCACAATATAATACCCCCTCCCCCCGAGGGAAAAGCAAAGCCCTCTAGGCAGGAACCTCTGGGTTTCTAGTACCAGCAGGAAGATCAGCACCCCCCAGTCCAAAGCCCTCAGCCTGAGCTCTGGCCAGTATCCCAGTGCTTTAGAGGAAGGTGTGGGGGGAAACTCCAGAAGCCAGGAACATTGCTGTGGGGAGAAAAATTCCTTCCTGGCCCAAACTGGTGACCAGCAAAACAAGGCCTAGGATTACCAGACACCATTTAGACTACAAGAGAGATCTATATGCCCCAGTCTGGGGACTGCAAGCATGTGACTCCACACCCTGTAAACATACTTGTAAAGAACGACTGTATCCCCTTTCAGTCAGACATGGAGATACAGGGAGCCCATTTGGTATCCCTTGCCTCAGAAGCCCTTGCCCTCATTTGATAGCAGGGGGGGTTCCAGCTGGTGCTCAGCTGGCTGTCACTGACCCCAAAGGCCATGCCAGTCCTGTCCTCTCTCATTGGTGCTCCCATGTCTGTTTAGCTATACAGGAATGGTTGAATGCAAGACCCCCACCTGCCCAACCATCCCAGCTCCTCTCTGTCCTGGCCAAGCTGCTGCTGGAGAAAATGGGGGGCTCCTCAGGGGTGGTGAGTGCTGTTGGGGGAAGCTTAACCCTGCTGAGCCAATTCTGGCATTATTTGACTCAGTGCCGGAGGGAGGCAAGCTGTGTGGGGAGGTGGGTGGTTTCTCTTTGATGGGGGGGAATATGAGCCAGGTGAAGGGACTAGGAGAATGGGGAGGTATGAACCCGCTGAGGTGAGGGGATGGGGAGCCTATCAGTGATTCATAGAGTCCTGCAAGGGGTGGGAAGGATGGTGCGGTTTGAGCTCTATTCAGTGCATCACACAGTTTCCCCTTCTCCCCCAGGGGGTGGGGAGTCCCTGTGGGGTGGGTTGCATTGCCTTAGCTGGGGGCTCATGAGCTCTGGGATGGGGTATGAGTCCTGCTGTGCCCATGTCCATCATCCCACAGCAGGCAGCACTGCTGATCATCGGCTTCGTGTTTTTTCTTGCAGCTGTATGGGCTGTTCCTTACAGCAGCTGCACGGCCACTGCAGAATTGCAGCAACCTTCCAGCCTGGGCTGATGCCATGGACGCAGGCATTGAAGCCATGCAGCGGTGAGTAGGGCTGCTGTGTTGGGGTGGGGCAGGTGGGTTAGGTGGTTCCTAGGGACGTTTAGTCAGTGAGTAGGCCTGTGGGAGATAGAGCTGTCACCCTTATTATGGCAGGTCTGTAGTATGCCCCATGCTCACTTCTGAGCCCTTTGTTTTCTGTACCAGGTATGGAGGAGCTGCGCCTGGGGACAGGACCATGGTGAGTGACCTGCCCCTTCCCCTGCTCTTGTAGGCAAGAAGTATGGCTGGGACAAGATGGAGCTCAAGAGAGACCTGGCCAGATTTTGGGCCCGCTCCCACCCCAGGCTGCTTGGAGGACAGGGAACACCATTCACTCTCAATGGGTTTGTCCCTGGTTCAGACAGGGACTGCACCCCTGCTCCCTCACTGCCCCTGTCCCTGCTGCTTGTCCCTTGGCCCAGGGGCCCTGCTGCACCTGCCCTCACTGCTGCTCCTGTTTATTTCATGCAGCTGGATTCACTATGTGCTGCTGCAGAGGAGCTGCATGCCTTGCAAGCCCCTGGTGCCGACCTGTTCCAGGTGCTGGCCAAGGCTGTCCAGGTAAGAGAGTCTTCACATTATAATGAGCCTCCAGTGAGACAGGGGCAGGAGCTGGCCAAAGGCATGGGGGAGGAGATAGCAGCTCTTGGGGCTACAGCATGTTCTTTGTATCCCCCTACAGGGGTAAAGTATGGCATCATCTTGCCAGCTAGGCTTCATCTCCCTGGCCTGCTTGGGCCACGGTGGGCACACCCAGGAGAGACTGAAGGAAATAGTGTGGGTGACTTAGTGAGTAGGAGCTAAGTACAGATCCAGCCAGGGGGCACTGTGCCACCCGGCTTTGGAGGCGTGAAACATGCCCTCACTGCATGTGGGCATGAAAACACTTGTGAAGTTTTCTGCAAAAGAAAGAATCGAGGAGGATCCACGGAGATGGAGGATTCAGGTCTGGGCTAGTGCTTGGCAGCAGGTTGGGAAAGCTGTAGAGGGTAGTCCCACACTCCATTAGTAGGGGTGGGTTGCAGGTTAGAGGTGAGGGGGGCTGGAGGGGCTGCGGAGGGAGGCACTCCCAACATGGCTCTTGGCTGTGTGTGCACCACGGTGTAGCTGGCAGAGCACAGAACTCCACAGCCCCCATGCCTAGACACAGGGTCAGGACACCCCATGCACAACCCCCCTCTCCCTGCTCTTTCTGCAGAGTGCAGAGGCTGCAGCAGAAGCCACTAAGAATATGGAGGCAGGTGCCGGCAGAGCCAGTTACATCAGCTCAGCCAAGCTACTGCAGCCGGACCCTGGGGCTGTAGCAGTTTCAGCCGTGCTCCGTGCTGTGTTGGAGGGGCTGCAGAGCCAGAGTGCGTAACTTTGCCCCACCTGGCTCCTCCCTCAATCCCAGGACCCCTGGGTACCCACCCTCCTGCCACATGGCGGAAGAACCCTGGCTGCAATAAAGATCCCTGCCTCCAGAGGCAATGGTGTGTTCCTTTCTTTGGCTATGCCCTAGCTCAGAATGGCTGCTCTAGCAGGCCCCTGGTTCAGAGCCATCCCTGCTTTGATTTCATCCTGCTTTAAGAGCTGCTTCACTTGTCACAGCAGGTCCCTGGAAAGTTGTGGGGCCCTGGTCACTGTGGCACTGACAGCTGATGAATTGGTGTGTTGAGCGCCAATTCCCCTCATGGGGAAACTTGCTGAGGCAGAAGCTCTGTATTTGCTTGGCTTCATCCTGCAGTTCTAGGCACTGAGGGCATCAAGCCAAAGCAGACATAGTACCCAGGCTTGATCCCCACCACCAAATCTTGTCTCATTCTTATTCTGATTCCAACAAGGCACCATTTATTAAGCACAGTCTTCAAGCCAGAAAAAGCTTCAGTCCCTCAAAGCAGTCACCTGATCACATCTCAGCACCTATGCATAAGGTACTGAAAATCCCTAAGCTCTTAGCCAGCGAGAGACAGAGAACCAAGGGAAAAATCATGAGACATAGGAATTCCCCTAGGAATAAAAAATATGCTTCAACCGTGCAAGGGAGTGAATGGAGATGGAATTTTAACCCCTTGTGCCTGTCAACCAGTCTTCCCTGCAGGCTGGGGAAGTGCTCGGCTGATACCATAACAGCCCTCTGGACTTTCTCTAGTTCCCATCAGCCCCACTGCTCAAACCCAGCAATGCCAGTTTCTCTGCCTGCAAAAGCAGTCAGGGACTGAATAGATTCAACTCTTGCAAAGCCAGCAGATCAAGGCACTTAAGGGAGCCCACCCCTGTCCCAGTCCTGGCACAATCTGTGGGCAAGGCAAGAGCCCTCAAGGGGACACTTGCCTGCTTGTACACTAATGCCAGGAGCCTGGGCAACAAGCAGGACGAGCTCGTCCTCCTGTTCAGTGCAAAGAATTATGATGTCATTGGGATAACGGAGACCTGGTGGGACTCCACCCATGACTGGACCACGGGTATAGAGGGCTATATACCCTGTACAGGAGGGATCGTGTTGACAAAAGGGGTGGGGGTGTAGCTCTCTATGTGAAGGAAAGCTACATGTCCTTGCAAGCTGATGTTGGCGACCGGCATGGACAACTAGAGACCCTCTGGGTAAAAATTCGTGGGGAATACGGCACAGGGGACACAACAGTGGGAGTCTACTACAGACCTCCCACTCAAAGTCCTGAGCTTGACCAGTTTGCCCAGGAACTGACTGAGGCCGCTTGCTCCAGGACCTTGGTTGTCATGGGTGACTTCAGTTACCCGGACATCTTGTGGGAAGATCACTCAGCAAAATCCGAGTGGGTGCAAAGCTTTCTCTCGTGCGTGGATGACCTCTACCTGACTCAAGAAGTCTATGGGCCAACGAGAGGCAAAGCGCTGCTCGACCTGGTACTGGCTACGGGGGACGACCTAATCGGCGACCTAGTGATCGATGGGAAGCTGGCTGACAGCGACCACGAGCTGATCACCTTCACCATCTGCCATAAAGCTGGCAAGTCAGTCAGCAACACAGAAGTCCTTGACTTCAGAAAAGCCGACTTTGACAAGTTCAAGAGGCTTGTCGGTCAGGCCTTTAGGGACCATGACCCCAGGGAGATGGGCGTTCAAGAAGAGTGGCTGCTTCTCAAGGAAGCAATCCTCAATGCACAAGCTAAATCTATTCCAACACGGAGGAAAGGCAGCAAGAAGGCACAGCAGCCCTCCTGGCTCTCCAGGGACCTAGCGGACCTCCTGCGGCTAAAAAGGAAAGCCTACAAAGGATGGAGGACGGGATTCACCTCCAAGAAGGATTATTCTGCACTGGTCCAGTCCTGCAGGGAGCAAACCAGGAAAGCCAAGGCTGCAACTGAACTCCAACTAGCTTCAAGCATCAAGGACAACAAAAAGTCCTTTTTCAGATATGTGGGGAGCTGGAGGAAAAGCAAGGGCAACGTTGGACCCCCTGCTAACCCAGATGTGGCAACTGGCAACTGACGCCCAAGACAAAGCCAACCTATTAAATAGGTACTTTGCATCAGTCTTTCATCAGTCCCATGGGATGCCCATGCCTGCTTTGGGACAGAGATCCGGGTGATGGGGATCCCCTATCCTCCATAAATGCTGACCTCGTGAAGGAACATCTTGAGAAGCTGGATACCTTCAAGTCAGCCAGCCCTGACAATCTGCACCCCAGGGTACTCAAGGAGCTGGCGAGCGTCATAGCCCAGCCCCTGGCACGGATCTTTGAAAACTCCTGGTGCTCTGGTGTAGTGCCCGAAGACTGGAGGAAGGCCAATGTGGTGCCGATCTTCAAGAAAGGGAGGAGAGTGGATCCGGCTAACTACAGGCCCATTAGCCTGACTTCTGTCCTGGGGAAGATCTTAGAAAAGTTTATTAAGGAGGCCATCCTTGATGGACTGGCCCAGGCTAACATTCTAAGGGACAGCCAGCACGGGTTTGTTGCGGGTAGGTCTTGTTTGACCAATCTCATTTCCTTCTATGACCAGGTGACCTATCACCTGGATGAGGGAGAAAAGATTGATGTCATATATCTTGACTTCATAAAAGCTTTTGATCTGGTATCCCATGATCACCTCTTGGCCAAACTGGCCAGTTGTGGCCTTGGCTCCACCACAATCCGCTGGCTGGAAAATTGGCTCCATGGTCGGACCCAGAGGGTTGTAATTGATGGCAGTCACTCATCGTGGTGCCCTGTGACCAGTGGGGTCCCTCAAGGCTCTGTCCTGGGACCCATACTGTTCAACATCTTCATTAATGATGTGGACATTGGAGTCAGGAGTGGACTGGCCAAGTTCGCCGATGACACCAAACGTTGGGGCAAAGCAACCACGCCAGAAGATAGGCAGGTGATCCAGGCTGACCTGGACAAGCTCAGCAAACGGGCGGATGAGAACCTGATGGTGTTTAACACCGAAAAATGCAAGGTTCTCCACCCTGGGAGGAAAAACCTGCAGCATCCTACGTTGGATAGCACTACAGAAGAAAGAGACTTGGGGGTCATCATTGACCACAAGATGAACATGAGCCTGCAGTGCGATGCTGCAGCTAATAAAGTGACCAAAACACTGGCTTGCATCCATAGATGCTTCTCGAGCAAATCCCGGGACGTCATTCTCCCCTTGTACTTGGCCTTGGTGAGGCCGCAGCTGGAGTACTGCGTCCAGTTTTGGGCTCCACAATTCAAAAAGGATGTGGAGAAGCTTGAGAGAGTCCAGAGGAGAGCCACGCGCATGATCAGAGGTCAGGAAAACAGATCTTACGATGATAGGCAGAGAGCCATGGGACTCTTCAGCCTGGAAAAGCGCAGGCTCAGGGGTGATCTGATGGCCACCTATAAGTTTATCGGGGTGACCACCAGGATCTGGGGGAACGTTTGTTCACCAGAGCGCCCCAAGGGATGACTAGGTCGAACGGTCACAAACTCCTGCAAGACCGTTTCAGGCTGGACATAAGGAAGAATTTCTTTACTGTCCAAGCCCCCAAGGTCTGGAACAGCCTGCCATGGGAGGTGGTTCAAACACCTACATTGAACACCTTCAAGAATAAATTGGATGCTTATCTTGCTGGGATCCTATGACCCCAGCTGACTTCCTGCCCTTTGGGTAGGGGGCTGGACTCGATGATCTCCCGAGGTCCCTTCCAGCCCTGATGTCTATGAAATCTATGAACTCCTGTCTGTCTACACTTGACTTCTGCAGCCCAAGGCAACTGCCTGGTCAAAAGTCCAATTTATACCTTTGTCAGGAAGTGCTGAGTTGGCAAGAGGGGACCAGACTCCAGGAATGTACTCATGACCAGAGTTTTCACAGGAATTTACTAAATTTACATTTATTATTTAATATTGCCCAAGAATTGGAACAGAACAGTGCAGCAAGGTCAAAAGGAGATATGTCCCCAACATTTCATTCGATGAAAAAATAATTCTGAGGTCACATTTTTGTCCCAAATTGGGACTAAATGCTGAAATCTTGGGATTTCCCCTGGGGAACAGAAACTTGGCATTTCCACAAGCTATGGCTCAGAGGCTAATTGCATCTCTCTGCAAATATTGCTTAAGCCTCCGGCTACTGGCAAACCCCCTGGCATCAGGATTAAGCTGCTCCTGTTTGAGGAATGCCTTTCATTCTCCATCTACTCCTGGAGTGCTCCCACCTCCAACCAAGTCCCAGGTTCCTCCCTTGGCATTTCACTCCTCTCCCACTGCTGCCTCTCCCTGCAGATTCTCCCCAGGCACATCCCACCCTTTGCAGGGGCAGGAGCAAGCTTTCCAAGAAGGGAAACCTTCAGCCACAGCTGCAGAGGGCTGGAAAGGCCAAGGAGCTGCCAGCCCATAGCCCACTTCAGAACAATGAATTACAGGGAAATGCACACACATCTGAGCCCACATGCTCCTCAGCCAGCAGCCCAGAGAAGGGACAGACCCCACCCTGGCATGGCGGGGGGGGGGTGTGGTGAGGGAAGAGGAAACTTCTACCTGAGCCTCAATTAGGTGAACAATATGTTCACCTGATCTACAGACTCCCTGTATGATAAGCCCCAATCTGTCCAGTGCCTGAAACAGACAAGTCTGGCTCCCAGCTCCCACATTGCTGGACTTTCTTAAGAGCTTGCAACAGGTGCCACCACCAAACACATGGAAACTGAGTCCAGTTTCACTAACATATCGCTGTTCAGCTGATTTCCAGTCTACTTTCACCCTTTCCTAATACCCATGGCCAATGCCCGCAGAACACCAGAAGCCCCCAAAAGCTGGAGTGACTGGATAAAGTATCACATTTACTCATAATCCTCAGGTAGAACCAGCACTGTGTGGGGAGAGAACCATCCTCCAGCCCCCAAGCCCGGAAAGCAGGCCTGGGCAGTGACAGGGAAGTCTTGGCTTTCCTCCCCCTTGCCTCTACTACAGCTGGACAGAGGCCAGCTGAAGTAGGGATCTGAGAAAGAGTAGGCATAGCAAAGAGGAAGGGCTGGGCCAAAGTTCGGTGCAGCCTAAGTCATGAGCTTGGAGCCACAAGGCCTGGTTTGTCCCCACGCAGGATTTCACGATGAGAGCAGCACGTTGGTGAGGGAACTGAGTGGGGAGGAGGGGAGCATGAACAGCCAGCATGGAACAAGCCCAGCAGGCCTCTATCAATCCTCACAGGGCTGAGTGCTCAGAGACTGCTGGTGTGACAGCAGTAGGGGCAGGGTGGGAGGGGAAGACAGAGGAAAAGTGCTTGGCACAAGAGGGCTGAAAACCGGGAAACAGGACATGGGGGTTACAGAAACTGTGATCTAGCCCCAGCCAGACTCTCCAGTGCCCCCAGCACAGACTTCAGGGTTGCTGCCATTGGGCTGCCTGCCCATTGCAGCCAGCCATGGACACAGGCCCTCAGCTTCCTTTTCTGAGGTGGCTCAGCAGCCCCTTCCTGCCACAAAGGTGCCTCCCCCACAGCAAGCTGGGACAGCAGAGCTCAGAGGCTGACCTTGTGGAGTGAGGCCTGGGTGGGAAGTGGCAGCAGCTGCAGGGAGGAGGGGAGAATGTCAGTCATTGCCCCCTATCCAACTGGTTCCAGGTCTGTTTTGTTCAAGAAGCCTTCACTTCCACATATGTTATGTCCAACCCAGAGGACAGAGGCTGATAACAACGACGTAGGAGCATGGTGCTCCAGGGATCAGAAGCAACTCAGCTTGGAAAGCAGAGGCCAGGATTCTTAGCCAATGTCCAGGATGCTCTGCCAGGGCCCCTGTAGTGGAGCTGTGGGTGCCCCAGAGGTCTGACCTGTAGCACTGTCTAGCTGGAGGTGGGGTGAGGAGTGGTCAAAACTGAGGGTTTCCTTCAATCACAGAAGTAACTCTCCCAGAATTTCACAGGAAGACGCCCAGGCAAGGGAGCTGGGGACATGGGTAGCAGCACAGAAGGGAAGTTGGTCAGTTGAGAGCAGACTTGCTGCTGCAGGGTCACCCAGGCTGTGGCAGCCAAGAACCCAGCACTGGACTTGCTATCCATCCAGCCACCTCAGGGAAAAAGCATGGAGGACTCAGCACTCTCCTTCCAGAAGATCCAATGCCCAGAGTCTACCAAGACCCCTTTGTCACCAGAGGCAATGGCAGGAGGGGCTGACTAGCCCAAGGATGCTTGCCAGACCCCAAAGGAGGCCGAGAAGTGGGAGCCCAAACCAGAGCAAGAGCAGGGGCATTTGGGACAGAGCAGGCCTTTCCCTGTGGCTCCAGACAAGTCAGTGCCAACAGCAGCAAGTGAGGCACAGAGCTGTCATTGAAGTGAGGAGCCAATTGCCCTGGGTTCACACAACAGTAGCAGCCCCTCCTCCTTCAAATGGCTGCTTCATTTATCTTCTTCCAGCAGAGGCTGTGGAGAGACAGACCATAAGTAAGGCACACCCCATCCGCTTCTGCAGCTCTTACTCAGTGCCACAGCCCACTTCCCTGCCCTCTCCACTATGACTGAACCTCCAGTGGCAACAGCCTCTCTGACAGGTTCCTCCTTTGAGCCCACACCCCTGACCCACTGGCCCTGCCCCTCAGTCCTCACTACACAGAACCCCCATGGCTTCTCTCTGGCCAGGTCCAATCCTATTTATCAACTGGGACTCACTGTCCTACTGCCATGGAGCTGCCAGTGCCACCTCCCCATGAGTTTCTGGGAACAACATCTAGTATCCTGTTGCCCTGGCAGTGGATTGAGCTCTTGTGGTTCCTGAAGAGACTCCCACAGGGAAAGAACACCTGGTAGCCCGCTGCCTCCCAGTCGATCTCAAGATCTCTTGTAGGAGAAAGATGCTGGTGCTGCCCAACTCCTGGCCCATGCCCAGTGCAGTACAGCTCTACTGTTCAGTCCTAGAGGTGTGTCACTCAAGTTCTTCCAGAGCACATGGCCAGCTAACCCACCTCTGCCCTCAGCAGACTTCCCCAGGGTCAGCTTCTTATCTCATCCTCACTTCACCCCACAGCAGTAGTTATTTTCCCTCTATACAGTCTCTTTACCTGCTGGGCCTCTGGTGAATCCAACTCTGGGCGCTTCCAGGCTGGCTTGGAAAGAGCCCACAGCACCATCCACCCTAAGACCACAATCAGCAGCCCCAAGCTATTGGCAAACCAGGCCTCAGGAGGCAGGCTGGAATAGAGAACTGTTGCATTGTTCCTGAAAAGAAAGAGGTGGAGCAATGGCCTTCCTTCAGAGACAGCACCACCACAAGCCACCACCCTCCCTTATAAATCCCACCTGCATGTGTAGCTCATGGTGTGAAGAAACTCCCAAGGTGGCCCCACAGTGGGGAGCAGAGAGGACTCTCCCCCCCACCCAATCACTTGGATCATGCAACATGGTGCAACAGCAATCCCGTCAGCCTGGGCGGAGGCCCCTACCCCTTCTGGACATCTTTCCCTTCTGTGTCTTAAGCCTGTTTGCACCAGCCAGACCAGCATCACTCCAGCCCCCTTGGTTACAGCCACTGTACCTGGGACCCACCTCCAGCCTGCCCTTCTCTGTCTGTTCTGGATTGAGTCGCCTAGTGAGCAGGCCTCCTGGCGCTGATACACCACTCATCCCAGGTGGGTCTCAACTCCCCAGCCCAGCCCACAGGTGAGAGAAGGGAGACCAAACAGAAGCCCACCAGCTTGCTCCCCCTTCCTAGTCCCAACCCCTTATAGCACTCACAGGCTGAAGAACAGCTTCTCATTGATGCCAGAAATGCAGGCTGCTATGGCCAGCATGAAGATGATGCACCCAAAGAAGACATGAATGGGCTTGTAGAGGCCCCTCAGCCAGGTTGGAGCCCAGGGTAGCAGGAAGGTGGAGAACCCCATAAGCCACTAAAAGAGAGGCAAAAGGGATGAGGATTCAGTGTACCAGCTGGACCAGACCGAGGCCAAGGCAGCCAGTGGCAGAGCCAGGGGCAGCTGAGGAGGAGGTTGAGGGGGGAAAAAAGGAACATTCACAGGTGGTAGCACCTACCTGGCAAAAGAAGAGCACAACAGCTGCCAGCCCCACCCAGCTGTGCAGCGAGTACATGTTGGCAATGGTCTGGGCTTTGTGGTAGCTGAAGACAGCAACAAGCCCCAACACGGCAAGGAGGAAGGCCACCAGGGCCAGGGCTGCGTGAAGCAGCTTCCAGGGCAGCTTGGAGCCCCTCCTGGAGAGGGGCAGGCGGTATACCAGCACCGCTGAGGGGAAAGGAGAGAGACAGGGAGGTTCATCACCCCCCTGGCAAAGGAGTAGTCCCATGGCTGAGGAGGGGAGGGCTCCCACGTACCTGCACCATATAGCACCACCATGCCCGTCACCATGAAGACTGGGTGCCAGTTAAACATCCTGGCAGTGCCATCCCAGCCAAAGCCCCCACGCCAGTGGTAGCACCAGAAGCCTGTGAGCCCCACGCAAAGGATCCCCACAATACCCAGCAGGATTGAGAAAGGCAGGAACCTCAAAGTGGGCATCGTGCCACTGAAAGAGACCACACCTGAGGAAGCAACAAAGATAAAGTCACTGCCCAATCCCTCACCCCCTTGTTAGAAATAGAATATTGTTAGAAATGCGCAGCTTGCATCTTGCACCTGATAAGAAAGAAATACTGCCAAGGACTTTTTCTTTCCCAGCCTTGCTACAGCCTTTCTTATGCTAATTGCAGTTTCTCCCCCTCACCTGCCTTAAGTCTTTATCATGCGGATTGCAGGAGCCAAAATTCAATTATCTGTGTCCTTGAAAAGTGGGGGGGGAGTAAACTTTTGGTGACCTATTGTAGTTTCTGAGCATGCTTAATTAGCTGATGCATATTTACTTCTCCGCCCTGCATACTTAAGTAGTTAATTATACTATACATGCGATGTATGTAGTGATGTAACTTACATGTATGTTTGTATGAAACGGAAGTAAGCTGTAAGAGTTCCTGTTTCTGCACACGTGCCCAGGAGAGAGAAGATAAATTTCGCTTGCGAATACCAATACGGGGTCAGAGTAATCTGAGTATCTGACTCTGCTCTGACCTTTGTTTGCAAACAAATGCCACTTTTGTGCCGTTTTATGTATGTGTGTCTGTGATTTTTTGCAGGCCTCCAGAGAAACAAACCGCTTTTTGCATCACCCTTTCCCCTACCAGTCACCCCACCAGGCTCTGCAACCCCCACATCTGCCCAGCCAACCTTCATCCAGCTCTGCCAGCTGCCCGGTGCCACCCTGATGGCAGCAGAACCACATGGAGGCACAGCCTCCAAGCCAACCTACTCTGCTGAAGGCAGCCAGGGAGCCGGGGTGGGGAGAGAGAGCAGAGGATGCCCTGAAACCACCCAGAACTGCCCCTTTGCCACACAATGCCGAGGGAGGGAGATGATCAGATGCCTGCAGTGCGATTTCACAGGGTGAAGCCCCAATGAGAGGTAGACAGAGTAAGAGGTGAGGGAGGCACCTAGTAGAGGGCAGTGGGGAAGTCTGAGGGCAGCAGGAACCCCCGCTTACCAGGAGGAACCTGTCCCTTTGCTCCTCTTGGTGTTGGCAGATGCACTGCTTCTGCCTCTCCCTCATTGCCTCTACAGTGCTGTCAGGGAGAGGAGAGGTGTCCTGGTCAATCCTGATCCAGGGTAGCCCAAGGAGGACACAGCAGCAGAAACATTTGCTCCTGAGTGCCCACCCCACCACTGCTATCACACAGAATCAAACTTCCCCCACCATGGGCCTGGCATACTGAGCAGGGACACAGTTGAGATGCAGCTGAAATGGGCAAATTCAACAGAGGCAGAACCAAATCCAGTCCAAAGAGAAACAGTTCAGTTTCCTCTCTGGGCCTCTCAGAGATACAGAGACTGCTGCAGCCTAGTAGTCAGGATGCCCTAAGCAGCACCTAGTGGGGATGGGGAGAGCGCGTGCTGCACCTGCAGCCAGGGCTTCCTGTAACAGTCATGAGGCCCTCCTCACTTCTGCTTTCCAGACACACTGCAGAGGAGGACGACCGTGGAGATCCCAGAGACCAGCAACAGAGCACTTGCTCCAGAGGGGCTCATATAAAAGATGGGGGAGCCCTACTGCTGCTCACCTCCCAGTTCAGGCAATGCCCCTCAATCCTGCCCAACCCCACCCTTGCTATTCCCGTCATCACAGAGCCCCTCCATAACTCTGACAGCGCTCTCCCATCCTTTCCAATTCTGGGTTCCCCCAGCTCTTCTCTTGGAGATTTTAGACAATCCATTACATCACCCAGCATGGCATCCTGGGGGTCACAGCCTGCTACATTTTACCTAGGTTCCCTTGTCTGGAGTATAATAAATTCTGAGAACGGCCCACCCACCCAGTCCTGGCCTTATGCAGCCCACATACCGTCAGAAGCCGGGCAAGGTCAGTATCAGAGCCACACTCCACACAGGGTCACAGAGTTGTTCTACCACTGCAGCCAGCAGAAGCTCTTGGAATGTCCCTCATTTGCTTAGTTTTACATCCTCTACCAAAAATACACCATGCCACGTGAAGAGGGGAAGGGCGCTGCTAGGCAGGGAGGGGAGGAGGCAGGAGGCAAGTTTAGCAGCAGAGAAGGCCGTATCCTCCCACTGCTCCCTGGGAAGGGACAGCAGCAAAATGCACCAGGGTTTTAGTATGTGGAGCCCCAAAAGAGTTATTTCTCCTCCTCCCCTGCCACCTCTGGGGGTTTGCAGGTGTTGGGAGCCTAAGTCACACCCACTATCAGGTGTAAACACAGCTGTATTTGCCCAGGACACACAGCCAAAGGACTCCTAGTGCTGGACTGGCAAAGGTTGAAAGAGTGATCCTGGACACATTTCATGTCCAAGCAACATGTTAGGAGGGTGAAGAGCCACTGTGTGCGTACAGTGCCAAGGTCCAGGTGATCCTGAATTCTGGGAAGCTTTTGGGAACTAATGCTATATAAGTCTATGTTATGGATAAGGACCCCAGACCTCCATGTCCTTTGCTGAACTGAAAATTGACATGGAGGGAAGAGAGGAGGCTGCTAAGTGATCTAATAAGAGAACAAGTGCCCCCAGGCAGGGGTTAGCTGGCGCCATGGGCTGCTGGATCCCTGTAATACTAAACGTGGGCAGCAGGCAGTACCACTCAGTCACTCTATAGCCTTAAACAAGACACTTATACATGTTCAGCCTTGCTTTTGGATCAATAATACAGGGGTAGTGACTTTTGCCTCCCACACGAGGAGGGGTGGGAGACATGAAGTGCTGTGTGCCAGGGGGATGGAAGGTGCTGTACCAGCCCAGCAGCAGTTAGAAAGAACATCCCAGACTCCTGGCTCCCAGCTCATTTTGCTAATCCTCCAGGGGGCGGAGGGAGCATGGCCTTGAACTGAAACACTTCCAGCCAAAGGGCTGCGGGCCAAGGTGTTCACAGGAAGCTGGAAGGATCTGCTAGAGGACAAAAAAACCCTGGCAGCATCTGTCTTTACCGCCTCCATATTGCAGGCACTGAACGCTTGAGCCCAGCCCTGAGAAATTATAGCAGTGCACAAGGGGCTCATCCTGGTTGCCTTCTGCTCTCCGCACTCTCAAGGAAGCCCTTGGGTCACATCCTCAAGCTTGGCCCCAAAACCCAGAGGTGCATTCAGAGCCCAGCTGAGAGGCGAGGAGCTGGCACCGCCTCACAGATCCCATGGCCCAGGCCTTAAAGATGGGACAAGAGGAATCACAAGGCACAAGTGGAAAATGGCAAGAGTGCAGGAGTGGGTAACACAGCCCCCAGGAGACACCAGCACCACGGGGTGAGGGAGTAGAAGGGGACAGAAATAATATCAGAGCCAGGACCCTCAGAGGAGCGACAGCCCCGCCTGCCTGGACACGGGGGTCACCGTTACCCATGGTCCTACAGCAGCCTGCACCCCACTGCCCTCCAACCCTTGACCTCCTGACCTGCAACTGACCGCCCCAATCTATCCCGACCCCTTGAGGTCAGCCTCCCCAGTGTTGCCGGCACAAGGTGCCCGAGGTAGGCAACAATTGGGTTCGTTGCCCGGTGTGCGTCGCACCAAATAAACACACTGGGGGAGAAGCAGACAGAGTTTATTTGAGCTCAAGTAAAAGGCACAGGGAGACTGTATTGTCTCAAATCCTGCACACCTAACCCTGCAACAGCGAGATCTTTATACCCCGGTCAGTTTCACTGTCAATGTTTTTCCCCCACTAGCCCCCCTCTCCCTCCTCCCTTCTCCCTCCCAGCGGTGCCCTTGCATTCCACAGATAACAGTTTTAGCTCGCCTGCTTTCCAGAAGGACAGGAGATTTGCAGGCGCCTGAGAGAAAGGGTTGCAAAGGTTGGGCAAGGGGGGGCTTTGGCTCATCTGAGCCTGGAGCAGAAGGACTTCATCGACACTCGTGGTCTTCCATCCCTCTGAGTTACCCAGGGTTATGCCCAGTGTCACCAACACCAGGGATCCTATTTTCGCCCTGACTCTGCACTAACCCCTCCCAGTCCATGCCACACCCCACCCTCCCAGCCGCACCTCGCTTCCGGGTCCAGCGCGGGGTACGCTGGGGGCTGTAGTTCCAGGGGGCCGCGGACCCCTCCACGGAGCTGTTCCGGCTCATGGAGGCAGTCCTCTCGGCCGCTGCCCCGCCCCCCAGCCACTTCCGCCTCGCGCCCCGAGGCACCACGGGACATGGAGTCTTCGCGCCGCACTTCTGCACGCGGCTCAGAGCTGCTCCCGCCCGCCCTCTCTATGATCCAAGTCCTCCAGGTCCTAGCTAGGACCGGAAGTGGGCCCCCATTGCTCTGCACACGCCCCCTCCCGCGCCTGGCCTGCTGCTCTGCTTTCTGCTCCCTGTATGATCCGCTGCTCGGGTGTCCGCCCCCTCCCCAATGCGCCACGTGCAGCCGGCTGCCCCCACCCCCTGACTCAAGGCGGGCTGGTTCCTGCTTGAGCCCGCCTCCAAGGCAAACGCTGTCCCTTTAGCCCGTCCAAAGCCCGGGCCACGGGGACCCCACAGTCGGGGGCCCCGGTCCTCTAGCACCATAGAGAGGTGAGAGCGCCATGTCTCGGTCCCCGGAAGTGCCCGCAGAGTGGCAAAGGGGCAGTTCCGGTCCCTCCGCCTGCCTCCCGGGATGGCGGCGCGGTCGCCATGGGGATGCAAGATGGCAGCGCCAGGCTAGTGCGGGCCCGTGTGGGAGGGGGCGCCTGTGCCGAGGCAGTGGCATGGGCACGGGCAGGGGGTAGGGAAGGGTCCCCCTCTTCCCCCTGGCCCAGACCTTGCCAGGAATAACACCCGCGTCTGCCCCTTCCCCACCCCCCTCAGGCTCCGGGGCGCGTCTGTAGGGCGAGGCGGCCCCGGGCCCCGGGAATGAGGTGGCTCCACAGCCCGGAATGCAACCGCTGAGGACGCGGCCCGCGGGGAAAGATGATGCTGCAGACCAGCAGCTACAGCATGGTGCTCTCCCTGCAGTTCCTACTACTCTTCTACGACCTCTTTGTCAACTCCTTCTCGGAGCTACTGCGTGCTGCGCCCGTCATCCAGCTCGTGCTCTTCATGTGAGTGCTGGCAAGGGGGGATGGCAGGGTCCCCACAGGTGCCTGGGAGTTCACCGCCCTCTCTCTCCCCCACAGCATCCAGGATATCGCCGTCCTCTTCAACGTCATCATCATCTTCCTCATGTTCTTCAACACTTTCGTCTTCCAGGCTGGCCTGGTCAACCTGCTGTTCCACAAGTTCAAAGGGACCATCATCCTGTCAGCAGCATACCTGGCTCTGAGCATCTCCTTCCACATCTGGGTCATGGTAGGGCAGGACTGTGCCAGCTTCTGGCATCAGGGTGTCTCGCCAAGGGGCATGAGAATCCCTGATCTGTGTAGTCAGGGATTTCATCCTCCTCCAGAGGAGCTGAGCTCATCCAGCAGTACCTGACACCCTGTGGGATGAATCTGCCTCCTCTGGTAGTCCCCTCTGACAGTGGCCGGTATCTACAGATTCAGTCGTAGGCCCCAGCATCTCCCTGTGGTGCACCTAGCCTGTTTTGGCCACCCACTAGAAATAACCTCTCCTGTGAAGTCTTGCCAGGCTGAGGCTTTGCTTGGATCCTACCCTGCCCTTTTAGTCTGAGAGGTCAGGACTCCTGCACCTTGGAAGGACCCCATGTTCCCGATTCACCTGGAGACACACTGGGGCCATGAGAAGAATGAATTTGCATGTAGCCATGCAGTATCAGATCCCCTGTGCCCCCAGGACCTCCCTGAACATGTTTGTCATACCTTGCTCCAAACAAGGGAGAAGCTCTGGAGCGTTAGGGAAGGGCATGCAAGTCCCTTTCCTTCCTTTCCTCCCAGGGGGCAGCAGCAGGGTTGGGGAGAGCTCCACTTAGTCTCCCTTGTGACAGGGAGGATCTTGCTCTCATCAGGTGCACAAAATCTTTCTTGGATGGGGCTAAGTTTGCTTCTCTACTCCCAGTGTTGCACTTCCACCTCCCAGAGGCTGAATGCAGGGCCAAGCAGAAACTCATACTGTCTGCCAGGTTCAGGGCGGAACGTTCCTCCATTACTGAATGTCTGGCCAGCTGCTGCTTTGGAGGGCATGATCCTGGCTGGGACTG
This sequence comes from Crocodylus siamensis, assembly GCF_052110815.1. Classification (NCBI taxonomy): domain Eukaryota; kingdom Metazoa; phylum Chordata; order Crocodylia; family Crocodylidae; genus Crocodylus; species Crocodylus siamensis. Next base: position 170,544,793 of record NC_143396.1, read on the forward strand.
CAAGCTGATTGCTGGCAGTGCTTCCCAGGCTTGGTCCTGTGCTGTGACTGCAGGCAGTCCAGAGCTTTCTTGGTGTCACAGTGAGAAAGGGGGCTGGGGCTGGGGCTGGGGGAAGTCACTCAACAGTTCAGGCATTGTACAGAGCTGAGAGGGTTTGTTGGTTCAAAATGTGAGGATTAACCCACCTCCTCCCTGCAGCACTTGGTGGCCAGTGCCAGAGCAAGGCTGACAGGGAAGCAGCTCTCCCAGTGGAGAAACAGAGGGTTTCCCTCCTGCCTGGAGGGTTATAGAACTAACTGGCTGTCAGCTTGGCAACAGGTCATCAAAGCCTGACAGCTGGGACTATTGCTACTCCATTACCTTCTGCTCATGAGGATCTTGCTCCATGGAGAATCAAAGCCAGTGCTAGAGATCACCCTCCTGACAGGGGCCAAGCTGCTGATCCCAGTGATCACTTGTGGGTGCCTCCTAAGTGGGATACGGCAAGGGAATCATGTTTAAAGAGACAAGAGTTGTGGAACAGTAGTGGCTGAGAGTCCTCAGACTAGAAGGGAGCAGCCTGCCCTGGATGCTGGGCTGCTGCTGGCTCTGGATCCCTGTAGTAACCAATTCTCCAAGTAAAGCTAATCCACTGTCAGAGTGGCTTGATGGCAGGTGTGATGTGTTGCATGGGATTACTGCCCTGGCAAGAGGTGCTGAAAAGTTATCCCAAGGCACAGCGGGGGAGTGTGTAAATGCACCCAAGACCACAGAGTAAGCAAAAAGAACTGAGGGTAGAACCCCGGTGTCCTGTTTCATCTCTTCCCTCCACCCGGATCCCTGTTCTTAGACCACAGCCCCACTGCTCTGAGGTGCCTTTTGCCTAGATCAGGGGAGGGCTTCTGTGTTGTGGGTGCTGCCTGTGGCTCTGCCTGGACAGGGTGATTTAAGAGGATTCCCAGAGAGATGCTTCCAGGATGATCTCTGATTAACCTCTACATGCTTTGAGAGCTGCTCCCTGGCTGTCCTGCTCTGTGTCTACAATCAGAATGGGCTTAGAGACAGCCAGTTATTCTTGCAGGGAAAGAGATCAGGGCAGTGGATGGATTTTTCACCCTGCTTGCCCACTAGGGGGCACCAACTGGCTCTGGGAAGCTGACATAGATGCCCCTCACCAAGGAGCTGCAGTTAGTGTGACACGAGTTGATGGCTGAACAAAGCCTGGAGGGGGAGCTGGGGTTCTTATAGGAGAACCAGTGGGCAGAGTGCTGTGCTCTGGCACTGGGCTTATGTGCCCCCCCCCCAGGCCTCTGCTCCTGGTGTATGTGCATCTCTTTCAGAACCTGCGCTGGAAGGACTCCAATGACTTTGTGTGGACAGATGGGCTGCAGGCACTCTTCGTGTTCCAGAGGCTGGGTAAGGGGTGGATTACTCTGCGGGCAGACTGATGCAGGGCAGAGGGATGGACAGATGTGCAGGGAGCCATTGACAGCCCTCCCTGCACACACAGCATAGCTACTGTGCTGTCAGTCGGGTGGGCCATGGTGCCCCCAGCCTGGGATTGGGGTTTAAGACACCAGTGGGTTGGCCAGGCTCCCCAGTTCTGTCTGGGAGTATGAGGCCTCCCAGCACACTGGCATGCCCCTTTAGGCAGTGAGGGCTGCTAGGCTTGCTCTCACCCACTCTCGCTCCCACCAGCGGCTGTGCTGTATTACTACTTCTACAAGAGGACAGCTGTGCACCTGGGTGACCCCCGCTTCTACCAGGACTCCATGTGGCTGCGCAAAGAGTTTGCTCAGATCCGCACCTGATGGTCCTCCCAGGCACCAGACTCGGGGATGGTCTGCCCACTATGCACCTTGCTGCTCAGCACCCTCCAAGAGAGGCGGACAGTCACCCTCGAGGCCGGCACCTCAATGCTGCATCTGCCCCTTGCTCACACCCCTCTGCTCCTTCTCCCCCCCAGAGTGTGGATCACTCCCAGCCCTGCTCTGGCTCTAGCTGCTGCCTCCTCATGCACTGACACCAAGGGCCAGATGTGTGGCTGTGCTCTTGCTGGTACCGGAGCTCCCCTATCTCATCCCCCTGCCTGTCGCTTGCCCTTCGGCCCCTGGCACCTGCTAGCAGCAGCTCCAACCCCCCTTCTACTTGGTGTCCTGGGCAGGCCAAGGCTAGCTGTATGGCCCTGGGGCCTCTCTGCCCTTGTTAGCACCTCCTTTTGTACCCCCTATTTTATAAACGAGCAGAAAATTAAAAAGGCTCCGTTTTCCAGAACCTGATGGTGTGTGTGTCTAGGTTCTTGTGCAGGTGTGTGTGCATGCAGGCGGGTCTCCCAGATGCTGGCCTGCCCTACTCTCAGTGGCTACTGTTGTAGGAGGCCAAAGGCTGAAACCCCTGCTCTGGCTTCGCCCCTCCAGCCTGGCCGAGGTCAGGGAAAGGCGTCTCAGTGGCCGTGCCGGCGCAGGGGAAGGTGTCACGTGACTCCGAGCGGGTCCTCCGGAACCAGCGAGGCGGGGAGGCGGGCCGCTCGTGTCCCCCGCGCTCCCGGAAGCGCCGGCGCTGCGTGCCATGGTTTCCATGGAGATGGAAGATGGCGCCCAGAAGTAAGTGCGGGGGGCGCGGGGCCAAGGCAAGCTCCTCCAGCCTCCGTGGGGGTCACGTGACCCTTCTGCGCCCGTCCCGCTGCCCTCCCCCCCCCCGGCAGCTCCAGTGGCCAAAGCCCCTGGGAGCCGCTCCCAACGCTGGGCAGTGATGGGGGAGGGAGGGCGATGGGCCTTGGCCTCAAGCGGAGAAAGGCAGAGCAAGACCTGGGGCCTGACGTCGGAGCTGGGCGCGGCGGCTGCAAACGGGGCGCGGGTCCTGGCGCGGGCTGCCCCCGGGAGGGGCTTGTGTCCAGTCCCAGCTCCAGAGCCCAGCAGGGCGAGGACCCTGCGACAGCACCCGGCTGCTGCGAGGAGGAGGGCGGACCAGCTGCTGAACCTCCCTTGTGGTGCTAACATCTGTTAGGGGGGTAGCGCCCAGCCTCAGCACGAGCAGCCCCTTGCCCTAAAGCGCTGATGGGCTAAAGGGACAGTGAGAACCGGGAAGGGGGTTATGTTATCCACAGCTTAGCAAGAGGAAACGAAAAGTAACTTGGGGTCAGATTTGTCTAACGCAGTTTCTTTGCAGATGGGGGGGGGATGGAAGGGATCATTTGGTTACAGTCTGTTATCTTGAATGGCGAAGGCTAGAGGACCTCCCCTGCACAACTGTTTTGAACCAGTACCAGTCTCAAAGAAAACCCTCGGCCTTGGTTTAGCAGCAGCTGGTGAGGTACAAGCTGGGGGAAAGCTGTTCTGACGGTCACTTGCCTTCACTGCTCGAGACACGCACCTTATTTTCCAGGCTGATGGTGGCAGGCTTCAGCTTCCAGCCCCAGGAGCCTGTGTGTATGCTCATGGCCAGGATGCTGGGGTTGGGAGCTAGGCCTATCATTACACAGAGATAGTGATCCCAGGCTCATCAGGAACTACAGGCCCCCTCAGTGGGTGGAGAGCAGCCACTACATGAAGGATGACTAGAGGTTTTGGATAAGGGATGAAAACACAGGAATGGGAGTGCAGGTCAGAGGTTGGTAAGGAGGGTGCCAAGGGAGATCACTGAGCAGGGAATGCCAGTTAGTACCCGCTGCCCCTTGAGCGGATCCAGGGAGTCTGTAGATGCTGCTTCTCCGAGGCGTGCGTGGACAAGGAAGGCGCCCCAGTTCCCCTTGGCCAGCACCTTCTTTCTGGCTGGGAATGGGAGTCTGGTCCTAGCTCTGCCTTAGATCTGAAGGCAAGTTACTTCACTTCTCTGGGCCTCGGTTTCCCCACTTGTAATACGGGGGTAGCTGCCTTCCTTCACAAAGTGCTTTGGGATCAGCAGATGAACAGGGCTAGAGTAAGGAGCCCGTCACATTGGTTTGTTCCCCACCCTCTGCCAGGGTGTTAGCACCAGGCCCTCTGAAGACATCATTAGGCCCCTACTTGTATTTTAGGATGCTGAGGAACCCTTTTAACACCAGCCCTCAGCAACTTGCCCAGTTCCCATGGAGCTGGGGTGAAGGAACATCCTAGATTCCCTGCACCCCAGTTCAGGGCCTTCACCACCTTTCCTCTTGTTCAGCCCCATGCATTTGATGTTCCCAGATAGCCATGCAGCTCCTCAGCCAAGAAGGAGGGAGCAGCATCTTGGGAAAATATATATGACCCTTTCCTCCTCCTTGCTAAGGTGCCCTACCTGTTCATGCTCTGCTTGCCTTCTCCCCCCAGGTCGCCAGCTCTCCTCCACCCCATTGGAAATCCTGCTGTTCCTCAATGGTTGGTATTATGCGACCTACTTCCTCCTAGAGATCTTCATATTTGTCTATAAGGGTAAGAGCCCTTCCCAGGTGCTTGTATGTGCTATAGCCCACCACTGATTGCATTGGGCATCAGATGCTGCCCACTGTGCCCACAGGCTGAGGGGAGAGCAACAGAATGAGCTGACCCCTGCATACTTACAGAAGCTTCCCTAGCACCACTCCAGCCCAACCATCCACATCAGTGGCCCCAGCCCCCTGCAGGGCTGCACCTGAGCAGGGAGGAGTGGGAGAAAGTCAGGAACTCTGCAGTTTGGCTCAGGCAGGAACTGTTAGACAGCCTGTCTTCTCTGGGCTTTGTAACCTCTCCCTAGGGCTCATCATCTTATTCAGTGGGTAAGGGACAGTGGCACCCCAGAGAGAAAGGGTGGGGGTGTGGCCTTGCTCTCCTTCTGAAAGGGATGGCCTTTGTGCCACAGGGCTGCTGTTACCTTACCCATCTGCCAACCTGGCCCTGGACCTGGTCATGCTTTTCCTCTACCTTGGCATCGAAGTCACGCGGATATTTTTTGGTGAGTATTTAGGAAGAACAGGGCCAGGTGCAACTTCATGGTAAGAGCCTGGGGTGGGCTTGGGCTGGTGACAAGCAGTTGTCAGGCAAATGGCTTTTGGTCCCCACCACAGGGTCACTGTCCTAGAGCAAAGGGGCTCCTCACCTCAGCCAATTGTGCACCCAACAAGAACCCAACTGGGCATCCAACAAGAACAGGAACCATAGGGAAGAATTTCCCAGTTCCACATTCCTGGCCTGGAGCCAGTGCCATAAAGGCAAAGAACCCTTTACCTGATTCCCAGGCCCTGTGGGCAGGCAGGTCCCGAGTATCACCTCTTTGTAGGGAATGACATGGGCTGTGCATGAGATGCTCACAGCCGCATTTCATGACAGGCTCCAAAGGGAACCTGTGCCAGCGGAAGGTGCCACTCTCCATCAGCCTGGCCCTGACCTTCCCAGCGGCTGTGATGGCAGCCTACTACCTGCTGCTGCAGACCTATGCCCTGCGCCTGGAGGCCATCCTCAATGCCATCCTGCTGCTCTTCTATGCTGTGGAGCTGCTCCTGGGCATCCTCACCCTGGCCTCCTTCTCCAGGTAACTGCTCCTCTGCTGTAGGGGGAAATGGGTCATGTGGGAGAGGAAGAACCTGTGTAGCCCAGTGGAAATAGTTGGGGGATGGCTGAAGAAAGAGTCTGGATTGTAATCTGTAGCCCTGAAGGAAAAGTAGGAGAGAGAAGGCTGACAGTACAGAGAAAGGAGGCCATGCGTATGACCAGGAGCCAGGCTTCCTGGATTCCTTTCCCAGCATGATTGCCCTATCTGTTCCCCAAAACGTAGTAGTGACACTTCCCTCTCCCAGCCAGCTGCCTCCCCAGGAAGTTGAGAAGCAAGAGTATGGGGAAAGAGCTAAGGGTTTCCATTGTAGGGGGAGTTGCCCTTTCATGTTAGATTTGGAGATGCTGCTGTGGCTCTGCTGTTAACACCACCCTTTCTCTCTGCAGCGTGGACTCATACTGAGGCTCTGCCTGAGCTGCTCAGTGACAGGCGAGGTGATGTAGCTCCTGCCCTCCCCACCCTGGTGCCCCCTCTCCATGCCACTGGGCTGACCACTACCTCCAAGGGGTAGGCTCAGGCCCTTGGAGCAGAGCTACACATGGCTGCAGCCTCATTCCACCTCTGAGCCCTCCTGAGCAGAGAGCCCCATCAGCCTTCTGAAGAGGGTCTAACGTCATACCCCAGACTCAGCAGCCCCCATGGGCATGAGGCAGCTCTCCCCACCCCCAAGCACCACCCTCTCCCACCAGCTGGGCTCCTGGGGCTGCCCACTTGGGGAGCTGGTACCTAGTCTCTGGCCCGGTAGCTTGGGTAGGGATGTGTCTCAGCCCTAGGATGAGGCCAGGGGCCACGTAGTACAGCTCCCTTTCCCCCCTCCCCCCCAGTGCTGCCAGTAGCTGCTGTGTCCCCCATTCCGTTGTTGCAGGTGTGTGCATTTTGGTGTGGTCCTGTCTATTGCATGTGTGCAGTGGCCACAGGGGAGGCCTTATGGCCTTATCCCTCCCCCTCTGGGACCTTTCTGCCCCTCTGAGGGGCTAGGGAGGAGGGCTCAGTGCCCCTCCCCCAGACTCAGTGTTATTCCCTGTGTCAGTAACTCGTGGCACTTTTTTTTTTCTACTGCGTCGTTGGAGGAATGACTATTTTCCAAATAAATATTTATTTTCTATACGGGTGCTGCTTGGAGCCATCACAAGGGCAGGACTTTCCATTAGGGGGCAGTGGGGAGCCAGCTACCCACCCAGGTGCATTCAACACCAAGCCACCAGCAGCATGCCTGGCCCAGCCCCATCAAGGTGCAGAGGTGCCCCCCTGCTCTGCAGAGCCCAGTGCACCTGTCTATCCTGGATAAGCATCATCAACCCTCCCCCCACCCTGAGGAGCCAGGCTCAGGCAGCCTGAGCCAGGCAAGGCCTGCCAGTGCCCCACATGCCAGCTTGCTGTGTACACCCTGAGGTCTTCACCCCATGCCCCCCCTCCCAATTGGATCCATCCACAGAGGGGTGAACAGGAGAGCAGGACAGCTCTGGGATGGCTGTGCTTGGGCACTGGATGGGAGTGAGGGGTGGGGTCTCAGCATCTCGGAGGCAGCATACCAGCCTACAGAAAAGGGGTTTATTTCCAGGCTGGTTGTCAGAGCCTCAGAAGTGGAAGCGTGTGGCAGCCCCAACATCAGTTGTCCCTGTCCACAGGCGGCCCCCACCCTCTGCCACCAGGTACTTGTTGTTGGGAGCCTTGATGACCAGGCAGCCTGAGGCAACAAACTGAAGTGTAAAGTTGCTGCCCTGGTTGCCGTTCACCATGATCAGCCCATTCTTGTCAATGCTCCAGTACTTGTTAGCTGCAAGGCAAATGGGGGGCAGTTAGTGTCAGGACACAGGGTGCTGGGGATGGGAGGAGATGCTTAGTGTACCCTAACCTGGGGAACAGCTCATCACAGGCCTGGCTACATTGTTGGGACATGAGGGCACCATATTCCCCTGCAGGGCTGGGCAGTAGCTACTTGGCCAGCTGGAAAATCCAACAGTTGACTGTTGACACCAGTGAAAGGACAACCACTGCTATGGTGCCCCTTGCTCTAGTGGGGAAGCCACACACTATGCCTTGGCACAGACACGCCAGTGCTCCTGCTTGCTGGCACAGATGTATCCTAGCACCCATTCCCTAAGCAGATGCACCCTCACCGATGCGGAAGTGGTAGAAGCCGTCCTCGTTGAGTGTCACGGTGTTGACAACAGGGGCTGGGCGGTTCCCATCCAGGCGCTGTGTCCCGGGGCTCAGGCCCACGAAGCCAGCCTCGCTCTGCAGGATCAGCTGGGGCCGGTTCACCAGCAGCAGCAGGAACTCCTCCTTCTTGCCTGCAGGCACAGGTTAGCCCTGACTGCCTAGACAGGCCTGCTTGGGGCATGGGGCAGAGGCCACAAGGCCTGGAAATGCCACATCATATGGAGCTTGATACAGGGCCAGCACAGGAACCTCCCTTCAGTGAGGGGGCATGCCCGAGCCCTCCTGCCAACAGCAGTGGCGCTCCCAAGGCAGAAAGGGCAAAGCCACTGGGTACCCAAGGTCCCTGATGTTGCTGTTGGACTAAGCACGCTCTCATTACAGAACAGGTAGGACCTAGCCTGTGCTGCCTCCACCTCCCTGCTCCACCCTGCCCTGCTGGGGCTGGCAGACCCCCAACAGCTAGGGTAGGCCTTGGCTGTAGGTGACAGCGAGCAGATGGGTAACACCCCAGATCCTCATGCTTGGGTTTGCAGACTCCTGCCTGGAAGGGGGATCCACCCCCAAATCTGAAGCAGGGCCCCCCACAGTCTTTCCTTTCCCCTGCTGAGAGGCATCCCTTCACCTCCTGCCCCCAAGGACCCAGTTTCATACCTGCTCCCTCAGGCAACAGTAGGATCTGCCCATTAGGTCTTAGGGCCACATATCTGCCATCAGCTGCTTTCAGTGTCACCTGCTGCTCCTTGTACTGGAGCTCAAACCACACTTGCTTGGACTGGTTGGTGCAGCTCACCATGCCATCACTGGGGCTCTGTGGGGAAGGCACAGGGCTCAGACTTGCCTGTGCTCCAGGACTGCACCTGGCAAAAGCCTCCACATACACCCCCCACACCCCACCCAGGCACCTTCCTCAGGCCCAGGTGCAAGAGCCAAGTCCCTGCCAACCCCAGGCCAGGGCTGGAAGGGACACCATGGGGAATCAGCTTACCCCAGACCCTGAGCTGGAGGAGCTTAATGGGCTGGTGGTGCCTTCCCAGCAAGTGATGGGCTGGGCTGCGGTACTAGGGCAGGGAAGAAGCAATATTACTCTGCCCGGTGAGGCCCATCACTTGAGTCTCCCTGTTCCAAGGGAGGGTGATAGTGACATGCTTGGCTCCCACTGGCAAATCACAGTGCTGCACCAGTGGCCAGTATAATGCCCAGCAATGCAGGTGGTTCTGCCCATCTCCCCACTTCCAGCCTTGGGTGCACTCACTGTGGCCAGGTAGGCACCAGAGAAGCTGCGGAAACAGGCCTGCTTGGCATCATTCAGCAGTAACTGGAAAAGCTCCGTATTCCCCACAGACATGGTGTTGGCGTAGACATCAGCCCCTGCAGGCAACAAGCAGCTCATGGAAATATGGTGATGGGACAGGCCACTGTTTCCCCACTGCTAGCTCCACCAGCTCCTTCAGCCACCAGAGGATGGGGGCTTGGGAAAGATGGCACAGGGAAAGGGGCTCAAGCCTAGCCTAGAGGAACCATGGTGGCAGCACACACTGCCCAAGGCAGCATGGAGAGCACACTGAGCCTGCCAATGGGCAAAAAGCCAGAACAGCAGGTCCAGAAAGCACAAAATGACCTCGTCATCTTTTGTGGTCAATTCACTCTGAAACCTAATCCTGACAATTTAGGGATCGACAGCAAAGACCACAGTGCTATGCACAAACTCAGCCGCATGGGGCAGTGTCCCATACTCGGCATAACCTGGGAAAGAGGGGAGCCTTGCTGAGAAAGGGGTGGAAGCTGTGCAGAATTTGTATTAGGCACAACTGTCATGCAAAGTATCCTTGAAGCACCTAGCAAAAGACAGCCCCTGCCCTGAAAAGGAGAAGAGAAAGGAAGGGCACTACTGTCAACTTGACTGTACAAGTGAGACCCACAGAGGTGAAGTGACTCGCCCAAGTCCACCTGTGCAGGTGGTGGTGGAGCTGTGAACCTAGGTCTCACCAATGACAGCTCAGAACAGTAGCCCTAGGCCCTTTCAGAAGAGCTTCCTACCCCAGGTGGGGCAAGGCGCACCTGCTCTGCCTATATCAAGAGCAGCCTAGTGCATAGACCAAGCCCCCAGCAGTGCCCACAGGGGCAGCACCAGCACCCTTGTTTACCTGGCCGGCAGCAGACATAGCGGCCACTGGAAAAAGTACGAAGCGAGACCAGAGCAGGGCTAGGCTCCAAGGCAAAGAGCTCGTCACGCCCAGGCCTGTCTATCTTGAAGGTCTTGACAGCGCTCTCCCGATCTGTCAGGTACTTGCCGTCCACATCCCGCAGGGCCACTAGGCCACCCTGCAGCTCCAGTGTGTAGAGTGAGTGGGCAGAGGGCTCATCCACCAATGACCCATCAGCCGCCAGCATGCTCCCTGCCCCACTGCGCAGCCCATACTTCTTCTCTGGGGCAGCAAGGCAGAGATGTCAGTGAAGTGGGAAGAGAACCAGACAGACTCCAATGCGCTGCTTGCCACCCCCCACCCCCATGCTCTACTTCACTGAGGGACACCAAGTGCTGGCACCCATCATTGCATTACACATGCTTCCCTCCTTGCAGTACCCAGCTCCCCACATCCCTTCTCTGTTGCCCCCTTAGCACCCAGTGCTACTCTCCCACCTGCCCCCATCCCCATCCCCTACTCCCACTGTACCCTTATTGCCCTGCTCCCCACCTTACTTTCACTCTTCTCCAACACCCCTCCCCAGGCACCCATCAGCCCCCGCACTCGCCTTCACACCCAGCTATCATCTTTTCCCCCAATTATCTGCCCTTTCCCCCTGACTAGGCTCTGTCCCTGCTCAGTCCCTCGCGGGGGGCAAGGGCAAGAGCAAGCAGGAGGGAGAGACAGACTCCACTACACCCACCTTTGAGATCGAAATGGAAGGTAAAGATGGCATCAGCACCCCAGGGCAGGTCACGGTCACAGCGCACACGCCCTGTCTGTGTATCGCAGCGCAGGTAGCGCTGCTTGCCAGGGCTCTGCACATGCATGGTGGGGTGCAGGGCCAGGTGCAGGCTCCACTTCTCACCCTCGCTCGCAGCTTGGGCAAAGCAGGTGATGTTGTCCTCTGCCCCGCCTAGGTAGCGCTTGGTGGCCTCACACTGCAGCGACACCTGCCCAGGAGGGGTCTGGGGTCATGGAGACTGTTCCACCCTGCCAGGAGTCTGTCTGAGCACCCACACCATATCTACCCCAGGGCTAGGGGGCACCAGTGAGGAGAAGGAAGTGGTACTGCCCAGGCATAGCTCAGCCATGCCAGTCACATGGAGGTGCTTCCAGACTGAGGGACTGAGCAAAGACAACTGGCTTGAGCTGGGTCATCCCATACCTATAGGGCTGCAGTGCAGCAGAGGTAGGTCCTGGCAGCGCTCCCTTCCCTCTCCATCACTGATGCTGGGATCCAGCAGGCTTCTCACCCTGGAAGACTTGGCTGGAGGTGCAAAGGCTTATGCGCATCCCACAAGGTTGGCATGGGCTGTGGGGCTGAGGGGGAAGGCAGGGGGTCCTATGTTTTTGAGCATACCAGTTCCCCTGGAGGATTTTTTCCTGTCTGACATGCAGCCACAAGTTCAGTGTCCCCCAGGGGTCAGAGCCACTTGGTCCCATGACACTCTCAACCCCACCACCCCTGCAGACCCCTCATGCCCCCTGGCACCACCTCAGTCCATGTTCAGACCACTCACTCCCTTTGTGGCACAGTCAAGCCACCTCCTATGCCAGGACAGCTCCAGCTCCATCTGGGTTTCCCAACCTTTGCACCTAAGGCACAGATGTGGCTATGGCTGGTGCCCGCCACCCCATTCTCCACTTGTGCCCTCAGAAGCTGATGGGGGGAAGGGGTTGCTGCCCAACAGATAAGAGCCCCCCACAGCCTCTCTCCCAGATAAGGCTGTACTAAAATCAGCTCCCACTTCCTGAGCTGGCCAACCCCTCTAGCCCTCAGCCTGCAGCAAAGGGACCCTGTGAGCATATGGGTAAGCACCAGGGTATTCCTGGGGGCAGAGGCATAGCAGTGCTTCTCCACACCTTGGGCAGTACCTGCTTCTGCTGTGACAGTTGTGGTGGCATGATCAACCACCGCTGTGGCTATGGCTGCTTTTCCCCACCCAGCTGGAGAAGAGAGGGACAGAACTGGTGGGGGCTTGTCTGACTAGGGTCAAGTAGATAGGGGAGGGGGAAGGACCGTAACCCCCCACACTTCCCCTAGGGTTGCCACCCCTATAGGATCCCCTGGAGTGTCTAGGAATTAGATATAAATCTCCAGGAGACTGCTGAGAGTCACCTGAGAGATAAATGATAGGGCATTCATTAAAAGAGATATTAACTTGTTGAATCTAATTTGTGCAGTAGTCCAGTGGGTTTTTAAAAAGTAATAGTAATGCACATTTTCCTTCCTGATTTAGGGTACTGTGATATACACAAGCACATGGGCACATTTGTGTTGTGTCGCAGGCATGTTCGCATTCTGGAAACCTCCCAGAAGAGATTCAGAGTTGGCAACCCTAACTTCTCCTCCCATGAGTTAGAGGTACCCTTACCCTCACACTCAGGCAGTGACCTCCCCCTTGAAACCACTCAGGCCTGTCTAAAGCAGAGAGGTCAGCCGGGTGGGCATCAGAGCACATCCCTGCTCCTTTTGTGCCAGAAGGAAGCCCTCTCCTCATGCAGTGCCAGGGCAGGAAACTCAAAGGGAGCCAGGAAACCAACCTATTTCAGCTACTGCCTGAGCCCCTCTATGCCTCCCCCATAACTCTCCGGGGCACAGGAGGGTCACCGGGTTTACTGCAGTCCGGTTGGGACTGCACCATGGGTGGGCACTCTACAAGAAAAGAGGAGCTGCCTGGCAGGACTTGTAGATAGGACCCTCAGCTCCTACTTGGGCACAGGTTGGGGGCAGCCCAATTACGCACCTTGCCATCTGGGTACTGCCACAGCAAGAAAAGGCAGCCAGAGCTCGGGCTCTCTTGTTTGCAGGTGACCTTGCCATTGGCATCGGCTGCCAGGAAGCGTTTCAAAGAGCTGAGCAGATGCACGGGCTGCCCGCCCTCAACAGGCCTCGCTGCCCCAGCCCCCTGTGCGGATGTGAAGCTCAGCATCCAGATCTGGGAGGGCCGTAGCACCGAGCTTGTGGCCATCACCTGGAAGCGGAAGGGCTCAGCACTCAGGTACCGGTTGGCCGCATTGATGAAGCCACAGGGCAGCGAGGGGGACTCAGTAGAGGCTGCCATGGGGCTCACGCTGCTCCTGCTCCTCACACCTTGGCCACCACCATGTGGGTGCAGCACTGTATGGCCCCACCCACAACAATGGGTGCCTGGCAACCACAGGCTACACCCCTCCACTGCACTGGCCCTGCCCAGTCCTGGACCAGACATATCTTTGCCTGCAAGGGGCCATGCCAGGAGAGTTAACCCCACGACCCTGAGTCTGGGGCTTCTACCTCAACCTTCCCAGAGCCCCAAAGACCCAAGCAAGAGGCAGACACCCCCTATCCCTTTGCAATGCTTCATTCCCAGGATTCCGGTCCCTGCCCAAGTGGCTCTAGACCAAGCTAGGAACAGGTAAGGAGATGCTCCAGCCCATGTGAGCTAGGGACCAATGGGTCAGACCCACAAGATACACCAGGTGGAAGAAAGGTGGCTCTGGTGACCAGTTGTGTTTAAGGAGGTGCAGCTACATTGTAATAGCCAAGAGAACCATGAAACCCATTTCCCTCTCACTACAGAATTGTTCTCCAGCATCTGAGGCCATCACAAGTTAAACCAGTAGGGGAGCTGCTTGCAGAACCCTGTCGTACGTAGGGGCAGAGACCTTCAGCAGTGCTCCCTGCTGCTGGCAGCCTGGCCATTTAGCTCATTTTCGTGTTACTGCTCAGCACCTCATCTCTTCCTCTCCCCAGCAGGTGGCTTCCAACACACAGGAGACTGCTTCCAGCCTGATGATCAGCCATGGTCAACAGCATGAGCAAGCAGAAGGGAGGCCTGTTCTGACCTAGGGGAAATGTGCCCATAGGCTGAGAGACCAAAGCCTATAGGGGGAGCCTGCATGGAGATCCTTCCTTTGTGCAAATCCTTCCTAAGGAATATTTGCTTTCTCCTTCAGTTCCACTCCAGGAGCTTCCTTCTCCCCTTCAGGCAGTGCCTTTAGCCTCCCGACATCAGGGGACTCTACTCAGACCAGCTTTGCAATCAGAGGGGTTGAGCTTCTCCCACAAGGTCCTTTACCACATGCCCAAAGCAGCTGTCCCTTCTCCTCAGCAGCTGAAAGGAAGGAACGCACCCTATAGGAGCTGGATACCAAGACTATCAGCTAGGACAGGAGCTGTTTCTTTTCACCCCCATAATGGTAATCCAGTCCCCTACAATTTGTGAAACATCAGTACCTCTACTGTGCACTACCCAGTGAGAGGCCATTGGCCCCATCTGGAGAACCCTACTCCTTCCTATACTCCACACCTCTGCTGTGTCCTAGCACCTTCTCAGACTCCCCTTCTGTCCCTTTCAGAGGTCACAGTAAGTCTTGAGGGAGCCCTGGGACCCAAGAGGAGAGACAAAGCCAGCAGAGCCCTCATCAGAGACAAGGTGCACACCAGCAGGGTTTTTCCTGCTGGCAGGGATATACTGATGCCCCATACAATAGGAGCCGAGCCAGCAGCAGCCCTTTTGGTCACCCCAGCTGCATGAACACTTAGGGGGCTCTGCTGGCCCTGTCCTAGAGAGGGGCAAATGTTCTTGTCATGCCCTTAGCTGCCACAGCTGTGCAGACAGAATGTTTTCACATGGAGCACACGCAAGACATGCTCCACACCTCTCCCTTTCTGCCTCCACTCGAACCACTTGCTGAGAAAGCCAAAGGCCACTGTTCCCTCCTGACCCAAGCAGAGCAGCTGTTAACATGGGGAGGGTACTACAACAATCAGTGGATGCGCCTATTGTCCAGAACCTTGAAACCTCTCCCTCCCCCCAACAGCACAGTTCCTAACCAAGGACTGATAACAACTTCTACTACCATTGTGTGCAGATAAAGACAGCTCTGGCTGCCCTCAGAGTCTTTCTTTCATTAGGAGCCATCATAGCAATTCAACATGAAGCCCAGCTAGCCTTTCTGTATAGTACACGGTCCAGGAATTTGTCCTCCATTTACTATCAAATATCCTCAGAAGTCCTTTCACCCACTTCTGAAGGGAGACTATCGTTATCTTTGCCATGTACCAAAGGATAAGATTAGCTCTTTGCTGTACTTTAAGAACTGCCTCTAAATGTTGCTAAATCCATCCAATACATCCTGCACAACTTGCATGAGCTTCTTTGGCTAGAAAACTACACCAGGGAAATCAGAAAAGATATTCCTGAGATAGGACAGTTTGGGAGAATAGGGGTGTCCACGGGTAAAGTACCCAACATTTCCCGTGAAACTCCATGAGGGGTCCGTCCTCCATTCATTGAAAGACCAGAGCACCAGATGGTACAAGCAGCAAGGAGATGACGGAGGATTTAGATTAGGTCCCCCCTGCACCAGTAACTCCATCTGTAGAAAATTCCACACAATGTTCTGAGAAAGCCATTGACAAATTCCCAGGCAAGAAATCCTATTGAAGTTGGGAAAAAAAGAAAAAAAAACCCACCACTGCAATTATTTAAAGTATCTGAAAACTGGGAAACAGAGACAGATTAAAAAAATATTTATATGGTGTATTTTTAGAGCTCTGACATTTAAAAAAAATGCTTAAATCAACCAGAAGGCAGGGTAGAGATGCACCTCACAGATGAACTAAATCTGAAATGCATAAGCTTTTGTAAGCATGAGTTCATTTTGTCATCCCTCCCCTGCCTTCTGACTTTAGACTAACACAGTTAACACTACCTCTCAAATCAACCAGTCATTCTGGAAATAATTAGAACAGAACACCAGCCAAAACACAGCCTTCTTGCCCAAACCCAACAATGACCTCAACTGTGGACCACAAGTCAACACCATCCTACAGACGATAGTCAATCATTACATGCTGGAAACCTAACCTCTACGATGGGCATCTGAGGAAAAGAGTATCGTAAGCTACATTCCATAATTATGTATTAAAGGCCAACTTCTCTACACATTCATCACGAGTACAGAAGCCACAATCCCTTGATACAGTCCTGAAGGGCTATACCCTCAGTATAAGAAATCATCCACATCACATCATTCAAGCTCGTAACAGAGAAGACAGCTCTCAACCACCCAAATGGGGTGGATTGGCCACAACTAGGGTTGATAACTTTGTTTGGACTCCAGACTCTGGGATTTCATTGCAAACCCCAGGCTTACAGATTTTTGGACTATTTTAACTTTAACCCCAACATATCCAGAATGTTACCACTTTCCAACCACCTCTATATCACCCTGAACATAACCTATTGAAGAAGGCTGATCAACTTAGAGACTTACCTGTGGCAAGTCTCCCCTCTTGAGAAACTCTAGCCACTTGGAAAGAAGCACCTTGTCAGAGCCTAGCTATTCTGTTGTCCCTTTAGAACAGGTCTTAAAGCATTTCATAGCCACTAAATTTGTCTCACCTCTTATCAGCTAAATATCTTCCCGGTTTGTAGATAGCAGGGGGATGAAGGCCTAGATTTCAGTGATGCTCTCCCGCTCATAATGTCAGGTACAGCCCCCCCGCCGCCAAAGAAAAAAAAAAATCTCCCCTCCCTGAAAAGATGGCCAGGGTGAAGCTGGAGCAGTAATTTTTCAGCCACAGATGCAGGCATAGGGGGCTGGTAGCTGGGCAGGAGCCACGCTGAAAGGTACCACTTTTCCCTGCAACGGGAACACGGCCAACGTTAGGATCCACTGCTTCACAGAACAAGCTGGTTGGGGGAGGTGCCAAGCAGGAGTCACTAAGGCTACCCCCAAATGCCTGTCCCAGTTCCAAGGGCTGGGTACCTCTTAAAAGACAAGACAGACAGTCACGTAAGTGGTGGAGCAGGGAATGAAACCAGGAGTCCAGAATCCCAAACCTGTTCAAAGCACGTGGACCGGAGAGACAATCTTATTCAATACAGATTCCATAAAACAGCTCACACCCCATTTATTATTTAAAATATTTTGTTACAAAAGGAAAAAAAAGAAAACATACAATGCAGTATAAAAGATTGACAACGTCATCAAGTTTATTACACAATTTCCAACCTATCAGAAAGAGACAAACAAATCAAGTCACCGAGAAAGAAGGAGGGGGGGAGGGGAGGGGAGGGGAAGGGAAGGGGGTGGGTTCAGAGCTTCACTTCTTGGTTAATTTTTCTTTTTCTTTTTTAAATTTTTTTTATCCACTATTCTGAAATAAACTAAAAATTTGCGTCATTAAGTAAAAAAAAAACAAAACCAGAACTCTCTCCTGCTGAATGGTTCCCCCCCCAAACCCAATATTTTACTTTTAAGCTGTCACCTCAGTTTACTTTACATATGCTTTTGTTTTTAAAAAGACATCAAGAAACTGGGTTCCCCACAAAAGTCCACAGTTCCTAAGGAGGTACTACTCTACACTGACAAGCCCCCCCAGATGGGCTGTGCACCCTCTGCTGGAAGTTATCCTCTCTCCCTTCTCCAGCAGGGGAACAGTCAAGCTTTGCCCAGGTGAGGGCTATCCAATGTGCCAGGAGCTGTCACGTACTGTAGATGGTTGCTGTCTTAATCACAGAGAGCGGTGCAGCTGCTGGAGACTACAGCTCCCAGCATGCACTCTTTATCTATGGGGTTCAGCTCCCTCAGGTTACTGAAGAACAGCATGCTGGGATACATAGTTTCCACTGGCACCTCCTCAGATCAGCATAGTGGCAAGTCGTCTTACAACCGTAGATTGCTCTCTGGCTACATGAGCCTTTGTTCAAGGAAGCAGGTCGCTGTTAAGCCTCATATCCCATTGGCTTTCCAGACCTGCCAGTCGAGACACCAAGCCATGATGGGCGGTTACATTTCCCCACTCCTTTAGGCATCACGCCACTGGGACCACTTGGCTGTTCCAAGCCCCACATTTTGAAACTGGCACTGAGGCTCCCTTGGCTAGGCTGCTCCACATCCTTCATCCATGACTGGGTATTGCAGACCAATGGCAAAGAAGCAGCAGCACTGCCTAAAGACTCAGGCATAGTGCTTGAGAGGAAGCTCCCACTCCTACAGCATTTCTTAAGAGGAGGCCAGAAAACTCAGTGGTTGATGCTGGGGAGGGGAACTGTCTGTCCCTAAAGAACCGGCTCAACATAACGTCACGTAGAAATGATAAAAAGCCCTCGTGGTTATCAGCAGTCCAGCTTCTCCAGCCAGCGCCCAATCCTGTCCCTCCTCCATCCACTGACATTGCAATCTTCAGGTCTCTACGCAAGGTGCTTCCTCTAAAACAAGGAAAGAGCTCTTTCGGGGAGGAGGCCATCACTTCCATTCAAAAAAATGTGAAGCAGAGCTGTTATTGCTTAAGCACAGAGATGGAGAGCCAATAATACCGAGTCCAGAAAGGAGGCCACCTCCAGGCCCTGACAGGAAGAGGCTCTTTTCTACAAGAGTTCTTCTCTGTTTTAGGCAAACTTGCCTGGAGGAGAGGACTTGGAAAAGCCTTCAGGAACCAAAAGGTGGAGCAGAGAAAGCAGATGGGAAGCAACAGCCAGCCTGCCCTATATCAAAGACAGGGGATATACTGCAATCTAAGCTGTGTACGATGGGCTAGAGGACAGGACAAACTGCTTGGGATGAAGGCTCATGCTTCTTAGGGGGGCCTCCCCAAACACGGCATGAAGACAGTGCATTGTGGAAGGCCTTGGATACAGGGTCCCAGTGAGTCCAGCACATCAGACACTGGGCTGCAGTACATGCACCTCCAACCTTCCTCAGTGCACACAAGGGGGGTGGGGGGTTGGTTCCCTTCCAGATACCCCCTAGAAGGCCACTGAGAGGAAAGAGCTCGCAAGCTTCCATGGAAAAGCACCATTTCTCTTTGGGTCCGAGTATCCATGGATTGGAGCAGTCCCTGGTCACAGTGGCCTGATGCAATCCCTTCCCAACTCCATGTCTTCCAGCATTTCCCCAGGAAGCAGCAGCAACAAGCACAAGCAGAGCATGAGTCCCAAGGCCACAGTGTGCTGGCTAGAGTCCAACAGGTAGCATGTCTTTCCTTGGGTGCCTGGAGGGAGCTGGGGACGGTGGGAAGGAGGGAGGGAGAGGGTAGGGGTGGAGCAGCCTCCATCCTTTAGTCCTGATCGAGGTGAGGAGATATAAGTCCATTAAAAAAAAAAAACATTTACTTTCCAACCAAACTCCTGCAAGGGACAAAACAAGACAAACGGGTTAGAGTCTTTCACTACTACAGTACCCATAAACTCATGTATCAAATGAAATAAATGGGGTCTGTATAGCAAATCTGGCCACAAGCATGTTTCTTAAATCGCAGACAAGAAAGAGCCCCTTCCTTTCCTACTCCCACACACCAGACTCCTCCGAAAACTATGTGGCTGTTCTAAAACATTCATCTTCATGCACATTTGGTGCTGGCAAAATTAAGGTGCAGGATCAGCAGCCTTAGAGATAAGTCCTCCATCCACAGGGAGAGTTCATGAAGGCGAGCTTCTCCCTGCTTACCATTCTCCCCTCTTCATGGTCAGTCATCTTAGGATACCAGCAAGGACGCTGATGTTTGCCATGGTGCACACACTTCTGCCAGGAACCATATTGAGACCTAACTCATATGGGGCAGACAGTCAGAAGGCCAGAGACAGCCCAAGAGAATATGTACCGGCACACTGATTGGGAATCCTTTTCATTGAAGTATGCAATAACTGCAGGGTATTCTAGACTGGTCTGGAATAAACACTATAAGCTTCATAATAGGAGTGATAGGAGCCAGACTTTTTTTTTTTTTTTTAAAGGATCAAAGTCAGATTTTTTCCTTATTTTGTTATTCAAAATTACAAGATTTTCTATTTAAAGCAAGCCTGTTTAAATGAGATCAGAATTCAATGAAAAAAACATTTAAACACCACACACACACACACACACACACACTGAATCCATGGCTTACGGAAATTCAGCTTGAATAAAACACTACAGGAGAGAATAAGACGTACTAGTTTTAAAAGTATGAAGAACAGCCCAAGTACTTGAGAGACTTATGTTCAAGAGACCCTAAATGAGTACTAACTTAAAATTTTAGTCATGTTCACTTAGACATATCTGAAAATTCTTTCAGGCTTACCTGAAATAATTACAGCTAATCATTATTGCATAACTGATTTGGTTGCAAATGTACAGTATGTTTTGATAAGAGGTTTGTATGTATCCAAAACATGTGAAGTTGTTTTATTTAAATAATACATGTTTTTGTATACTGTACCCAGGTCCGTCACAACCCCCAATGAAGCTACCTGTCCCAAATTGTGAACAAAAAGTGAATTATCCAATAAATATGCAGTATCTTATTCTCCATTTTAGAACATAGTTAAATGTAAAATGAGTATGGATCTAAGAACATTAATCCATGCAATGCTCAAATAAGTATTGAAAGCGAAGTCCCCAATGTGATGCCGTGGCCAGCAGAGCAAACCAAACTCTGGCATACATTTCAAGCAAAACCAGGGACGTCATCCTCCCGCTTTACTTGGCTTTAGTGAGGCTGCAGCTGGAGTATTGCGTCCAATTTTGGGCCCCCCACTTCAGGAGGGATGTAGATGAACACCTTGCTGGGGTCGTTTGACCCCACTACTTTTTCCTGCCATGGCAAGGGGTCGAACTAGATGATCTACTCAGGTCCCTTCCGACCCTAGAAACTATGAAACTAGATAAGCTCAACAGAGTCCAGAGGAGAGTCACCCGCATGATCAAAGGCCAAGATAGGAAGCCTTACGAAGAGAGGCTGAGGGACATGGGACACTTCAGCCTGGAGAAGAGAAGGCTCCGGGGGGGGGGGGGGTGCCCTGGTAGCAGCCTATATATAAGGGGGGTGGGGTACACCAGGATCTGGGAGAACAGTTGTTCACCCAGGCTCCCCAAGAGATAACTAGGTGTAACAGCCACAAATTTCTAGAAGGCCAATTAAAACTCGATATAAGGAAAAACTTCTTCACAGTCCGAGTGCCCAAGGTCTGGAACAGACTCCCCCCAGAGGTGATGCAAGCACCTACTCTGGACTCATTCAAAAGGCATTTGGATGCTTATCTTGCTGGGATCATTTGGTCCTTGCAGACTTCCTGCCTCTGGCAGGGGGGCTGGACTTAAATCTCACGAGGTCCCTTCTAGCACCTAATACAGGGGTGGGCAAAATGCAGCCCAGGGGCTGGATGTGGCCTGCCAAGCCATTCTCTCCGGCCTGCAGGGCCCCTAAAAAATTTAGAAAATTAATAATTTATCTGCTCCTGGCTGCCTATTATGAGGCCCGCAACGGCCTGCCAAAACGCAGTAAGCATCCCTCTGCCAAAAACAATTGCCTGCCCCTGCCCTAATGTCTATGAAATATAGCTCAAAGCAGTGCTTCCCAAAATTTTCCTCAGCATGACCCCATTTATGGCCCCATTTCCTCAGCATGGCTCCTCAGTCACAACCCATTGCCCCTCACCCCTATGGCCCCATCTGCTGATGCTGATATCCCATTAGGGGTCACAACCCATAGTTTGGGAATTGCTGGCTTAAAGGCTCTATATCAGGGGTGGGCAATTATTTCAGCTGGAGGGCCACTTAATGGGTTTCAGTGAGCTATTGAGGCCACAAGTGTGGCCCTGCCCCTTGACAGGCACCTTGCCACCATCTTGGGACAGGAAATCCTGCTCCCAACCCCTGACCTTTGCCACCAGAAGTCCCTCCCTTTGCCCCCCTACTGGAGAGGGGGTTTGCCATCTTGGAACCGGAAAAAAACAACAACTTATATACTAAAAATCAAACATCTACAATAACATACTTTAATTTTATTTTTAAAAAAAATATTTTTTTTTGTCCTGATTTGTGTTGTGTATATAGAGGTGATTCCACAACTGCTCAAAATGAAGTGTTACCCTTGTATATTGCAGGGGGTGTAGGGGGTATGGGGTTTGTGGGGGAGTGGGTGTATGTAGGGTGTGGGGGTATGTGTGGGTATGGGGTTTTGGGTGGTTGCGGGGTGTGTGCAGGGGAAGGGTTACTGGAGGTATGTGTAGGTACATGTGCACACATGTAGCAATGAGTGGGGCTCCCCACAGAGGTGCACAGGTGTCTGTGTGGGGGGTATGGGGTTTTTGGGGAGGGTGCAGTGTTTGTGGGCTGTGTGACTGTGGGGAACGGTGTGGTTGTGGGGTTTGTGGGTATGGTGGGTGTGCATGGGAGCCCCCTGCTGCATGAACCCCTCTAAGCCAGTGAGCACCCGCCCCCTCAACAACCTGGAGCCTATGCACCCTGCAGCACCTCCAAGGCACTGCCAACAGCACGTAGCCCCAGCCCACCCTGTGCTTGCTCCACACCACCTGGCCATGGCACAGCCTGCTGCCCCCTGGGCCCGCAGCAGGGCTGAGACAGCTCCATGGCTGGACTGCCTTTCTAGGCAGCCCAGGCAGTGGCAGCTCCTTTCAGTTGCCACCGCCACTGGTCCCAGCCCAACAGTACCGTGCGCAGCCTTGACCTGGCCCACCCCACACCTGCTCCAGACTCACCCATCCAAGCTAAGCACCAGCAGCAGCAGTAGGTGCCAGGCAGGAACTGTTGCTTGGCATGGGGGAAAGCAGCCCCTCCCCCTCCCCACTGCCAGGCCTTTTTGTTGCAGCCGCTTGGAGCCCATGCTGTGCTGGGCTGCCCTGTGTCTCTGTCACCAGGCTACCCAGCGGGGTAGTGGTGGCAGTGCAGAGCAGCCACAAGGAAGCCCAGGGGGTGGTGACGACAGCAGAGATGCAGGGCTGCCCAGCACAGTGCAGGCTCCAAAATCAGGAAGGGCCAGACAGTGGCAAGGGGGAAGAGGGTCCGCTTTTCCACCCATATACAGAGCAAGAGCAAGTTTCTGCCCAGCAGCCACCACTGCTGCTGCTCAGCCTGGACAGGCAAGTCTGGAGCAGGTGTGGGATGGGCCATGTTGGGGCCATGCGTGTGGGTTCCCACCAATACTGCGGGGCTGGGACCAGCAGCAGTGGCAGTCAGAAGCAGCCACTGCTACCTGGGCTGCCTCAAAAGGCAGTCCAGTCATGGAGTCACACCAGCTCTGCTGTCTGCCCAAGGGGCAGCAGAACGCACCACAGCTGAGCAGTGCCTTGGCCAGGCAAGACAAAGGGACCTATGGCAGGCTGGATAAAGCTCCTATGTGGGCCATATCTTGCCCACCCCTGCTCTATATAGTCATAAATCTACATTTCAGTGGTTATCTCAAGCAATGAAAATGTCCATTTCTTTAAAGAATAATCCAAATACAACTGAAAAATCAGTTTACATCCATCTTCCCTGCTGTTGAAGGAGGACTTCTCCTGAAAATACTTTACACAAAAGTGTGAACAACACCAGACTACAGTGACCAATTTTAGAGCTTTTTTCATTTGGACATCAGAGGACTTCTATGAGCAACAAACCAGGCCCCCAAGCCCTCAGGAGGTAGGAAAATACTATTCTCAAGTGATCAGTGGGAAACCAAGGCAAAACAACTTGCCAAAGATCACTGCAATCAGCAACAATGTTTGGAATGGGACTGGTACTTCATTTCCCTTCACTGCTTTAGCCACAAGACCAGCCCTTCTCCCTGGGCTATGCAGACACTCTAGAACAGGGGTGGGCAATTATTTGGGCTGGAGAGCCACTTAACCAGTTTTGGTAAGCTGTTAAGGGACATACACACATGCACAAGCTCCCCGCAGTCAGGCCAGGGCTGGCACCAGAATGGAGCATGAGCTCACCCAGGGCTGTAACATACCCTGGCTCCCCCCTCCACCCACTCACCCCAGAGCGTGGAGTTGGCACCTGACAGTCATATCCACAGCTCTAGCGCACAGCCAGCCAAGCCTGGCCAGGTCAAGCCAGTGAATGTGGGGCCCCTTCCCTCGGCACTGGCTGCAGCTCAGGGGTCTCTGCTCCCCAGCACTGATCAGGACACCCAGCAGTTACCTGCATTTACTGGCCCTGGCACCTGCTGGCAGTGGGGGAGAGGTGCTGTATGGTTATGCAGAGCTGGCTGGCAGAGCCTGGAGGGGCGCCACAAAGAAGCCACTCCCAGCTGGGTCCAGTCTCTGTCCATGGGAATGGAGCTTGGTCACGAGCCTCCATGCTGTTCTGCCCTTCCATCAGGGCTCCTGGCATGCACATGAATGTGCACACACATGCCCCCACACCCCGATCCTGCAGCTCCCAGGATCCCTGATGGTTGCATGGGAAAGGACAGTACAGAGGCCCACATCCTGGTTCCATCCTTCGCAGGCAGAGGTTGGATGAGTTGTGCTTGTATTCCACAGGGGATGCTGGGCGGAAGTAGCCCCAGCTGCTCTACTCCATGCAGCAGGCCCTGGGTGAGCTATGCTCAGGCCCTGACCTCTGTTAGCACTGCAGTGTGAGGCAGGCAGGCAGGCAGGGATGCTTCCACCCAGCATCTCCCATGCATTTGGGAGATACAGTCCAGCCCCACAGGCCCTGGGTGGGCCAAACTCCAGCTCCCAGGCTGCCACCTGGTGCTAGGCAGGCAGGGCTGCTTCCACCCATCCCGAATCCCCCATGATGCCAACAGAGGCTGGAGCCAGAGCCACTGCCCATGCTGTCTGCCAGCAGAAGCCAGGACCCAAACATGGCTTGCCCAGTGCCTCCTGTGTAGTGCTGCTGCTTGCACTGCCTGCCTGCAGGCCAGATAAAATCAATTGGGCTGGATCTAGCCCACAGGCCAGAGGGCCCACCTCTGCTCTAGGAGCAAACAGAGGTTGAATACAGATTTTCTTGGAGAACAAATGTTTAATCTAAAGAGGCCATATTTAGGCCCCATATTGAGGCCTTTAAGTCATACTGAAACAAATTCACACTGCAAGTACAGCCCTGGGAGGAGAGGGTACTCAAACACCAGACGAACCATTTCAAGAGAAGACCACCTCTTATTGTCAAGAAATACAGGGCAAGCAGCACAAAGAATCCAAGCTTCCTCTTCCACACAGTCTCCTAGGGACACAAAGCCATCCCACCCCTCATCTCAGGGGCAGACTAGGTAGTGTGCTGCAGCCTAAAATGGAGAGACCTTCTTTACATGATGGGACTTCCTCAAAAAAGTCTTGACCTCTTTATACAATACCAGAGGCTAGTCTGCAGCCTTAAAACCATCCAGCTCAACAACAGAATTAGAGGCTGGGTGGACATCAAATACCAGCACAATCTGAATGATGATCTGACAGGACAGAAGAGCTCTGATGGAACGTCATGAATGCGTACTAGACTGGGGATCTGTAGTTTCTGAATTAGCTTGTTTTAAGTGACATGTTTTCTCTTAAGTGAGCAACTCAAAAGTGAAGCAGTATGAAGGTCCTTGGATCTGATAACTTTTCTGGATTTGACCTGCTCCCTTCAAGGCATATCTGATGGGCACTCTTTTTTTTAATCTTGTCTAAGGGCTTTAAATGTGGTTCAAAGAGCTACAAGTACAACTCATGCCTCGTAATGCAGCTGGCAGGGCTGGGCTCTCTTACCCATCCTGAGTGCCCTCCATTGTTCTTCTCTACAGCAAATGTGGCATTTTCCTAAAAGTCAGGGATGGTGTTTGGGTCCTTGCATGGACCCAACAGAGCAAAAGGAACAGCAAATGGTTGTATGATGGTAGCCAAAATTTAATATAAGATTCCTTAGGACTTCGGCACTGGAGTTGTTGACACCACTTTCTTCTACACCAGGCCCAGTCAACACCACAGGGCAAACCCAGCTCTCCCTAGCCAAGTCATTCTTCAGCAGTACAAACTGACACACATTTCTTAGAAAAACAGAAGCAGTAGCAAGAGGACTAGCAAGGAGCTGGAGGCTCATCCAAAGGCAGGCCCGTTCTGACAGGGAATTTCATTCCCACAGCATTTCTCACCAAGGAAAGCAAGATCTGACTGGGGAAAGCCCTGTCCTTGCACTATTTGGACTGATGCTAGGAAGTGTCTGCAGAAAGCAGGGAAATGGCTGTCTGCCATTAACTGTTTCAGCAAAGAGCATGTAGAACAGACAGAAATGCAGGAAGGAACTATGAAGTAAAACTCCAGGGGAAGTGAGGTGGGCCTGTTAGCATGCAGCACCAAAAGCTGGCTGGAGTTCCAGTGGAAGACACCAGTGAAGGACTGTGGTACTAAACATTTAGTGGCCATCAGAACAGACCATTCTCATTTCTTCTCCCCTTGAGAATTATTTCCCTCTTGGGTGCACACTGCAGGGAAAGAATGACGATTAGAGGCTTAGGATCTAGTGGACCAAGGATGGATACCTCACTACGCTACTGCCTGGATGAGGCTGTCATGATAACCTTGGATGGAGATGAGGAACCGGACATAGTGGAGGCTGCTCAGCACACATAGGAGCACTACCATGGAACCCAAGGGAGGGTGGCCCTGTAGCCCATTAGGGCCAGATGGAGGATGGGCTCACCTATCTCAGTGGTGCCGGTCCCTTTCTCTGTCCCTGTCCCGATGTCGCTCGTGCTCCCGGTTCCTTTCTTGGAAGTAATCCTCATGCCGATCCTCATTATGGAGCAGGTCCCGGTGCCTCCTGCTGCTCTCGCGGGACCGGCTGGGTGACCTCTCCCGAGACCGATGTCTTTTTCTGGAAGAAAAGGCCAGACCACTAGTCTCTCACAAGTTTTCTTTGCCAGATGGTGACCCTCTTCCCCCTCCCTTGAGGATATCAAGAGGAACACAGCTTCCTGATGAGTTGTACTGCTAGCTCCCTCCCCCCACCTCCTAGACAGGGCCTTAAAACCCTTTTGTACCACAAAAACACTCAGTCAAGTGAGTCCTAAGTGTTCTCACTTCAGGCTTTCACTAGCAAGGGTTTACCTGGAAGAGCTACTACTGGCACCCGTGCTGTACGACTTGGCTTCAATCCCATGGAGACAATCTTTGAGGGAGGAGATGAGGACACGGCATCGCTCGTCACTGGCTACACGGGATTGCTTGATGACAGCGAGAGCTGTGAGCAAAGTCTCAATGGCATCGCTGTAATCCCCTGCAGGAACCCAGAAGAGAGGGTTAAGAGAAATGTGGATAGCAGGTGCGTAGCAAGAACACAGTCCAGGGACAACGGAGGTAGGCAGAGGGATAAGCAGTTGGCAGCTGTTACCTGCACTGGCTCCAGACACCGCTTTGGAAATGGCACTGCTGGAAATCGCTCGGTTCCTGTTCATGATCTCCTCAAACTCTGCTTCACTCACGGGGGGAGGTGGATGGCCCAGTTCCCGACTGCACAGAACATAGCACACACTTATTGGTCAAGCCAGGGGTGGGATGTGGTGAAGGGGCAAAGCGCCTCAAACCCAGAGTGCTTGCCAGGTAGTTGAGAAAGCCAATGACCAGCTAATAGAGGGTAAGACCCTCAAGTGCTGCTGGGAATCCAGAACCCCTCCCCACAGGAACAACTACTTTGGCCTTTTTTGTCTGTGGTATGGGATAGTGAGGCCCTTGCCCCTCCTCACCACACTCAGTACAGGCCTGAGCTGCTCTTACCTGCTGTGGTTATATGGTGCCACAGCCTTGCCATAGGCATCAGGTGGGGGGCCCAGTGTTGCATTTGGTGGGGGGAAAAAGGCAGGGTTGAGATGCAGGGCAGGAGGGACAGCCCCAGGGGGTGGCACAGCCAAGTGAGGGGGGAGTCGAGGAGGTGGAGGCATGAGATGCTGGTAGTGGATGCCTGGTGGAGGAGGTGGGACTCCAAAACTGGAGGAAAGCGGAGGTGGGGGTGGGATGGGTGGGGGTGGCAGGCCCATGAGGGGAAGGAGGGCTGGGGGGCGGTTGAAGAAAGGCAACATGGAAGGGGGTTTCTCCACGCGGGTGGACGGAATGGCATTCTCCGTCGGGGTGGCACGGCCATCCATGGAATCGGTGGAGTCCCGGGAGTGAGCCCTCGGTGGCACACCTGTCAGTCAGCACAAACAAGGGAGATAGGCTGTAAGCACCAGGGCGGTCCCAGCCCTCAAAGTCAAACTCATGGAAGCAGATGTCCCAGTATTCCCCAGAACCCTGCATAATGGGTAGGGCAGGGTGGGATTATGTAACAACTCAGTGACTAGGGAGAAGGAAGTCCTGGCCCCTCAACCCCAAGCCACTCCCTGCTTCCCCCCCCAACTCTCCATCAGAGCCCTCCTCCCCCAATTGCCACACATCCAATTTCAGCATAGCTCAAGGTGCTGAGAGAAAGATCCAGCCAGCCAAACGTAGCCTCCACTTCCAAGGGCCTCAAAAAGGCATAACACGCTCCATCAAGACATTAATCAATTTTCCAGCAGTGTCCCACAGACAATTTGTTCTTGGACCGGCTGGCCCAGACCATAGCAACATAGGGTACAGAAGTTGCAAAGCAAATGGGTTATACAGGCAGAAGCTAAGAGCCATGAGAAATGGCAACAGGTCACAGCAGAGAGAGATCCCAGGGCACTGGGCGAGTCAGAGCTTTCTTACTGGTTGGTTAATGCCAGCACTGGTTTGGGCCTGCATGGCAGTATGAAATCCCACCAGTACCAGGAGTGATGCAGAGAGCCTGTGGTACTTGAGGGGAGCGGATGGGAAAAGGCCTGGCAGGACTGTCAGGTAGAGACAACTTACGGTGACACACTGGAGAGCCAAACTCTGAAGGCCACCAAGGAATTCAGGGGAAGTAACTACATGCTGATACTGACAAGGTCTCAAAGGCTTTGGTCTGCAGCAGACAAGGAAGTGGGTAGTTAAGGGAACCAAGAGGACTTTAAGCTATATCTAAGGACGCTTTAGGATCAAGACAAAAGGAGGTTACGCTGCATCAAAGAAACTTTCCCTTCTTCAGCCCCTTCCAGCACAGAATCAAAGTGCTGGGGGGTCACTAGGGCTTTGTCTGCACCAGAAACCTGGCCTATAATAGCTGTTTTGCCCAGCTGAAGCATATGCAAGGTAAACCGCTCTGAACTGCCATCATTGGAGCAGCTCAGCCTGGTTTCAAGCAGGCACAAGCTGCATCGGCACACAGTATTAGTCATCAATACTGTTTTTTTTTTTATCAGCACAGTAACAGGTCAGGCCAGTCCCCAGTGCAGACAAAACTTAAGGCCTCACAATACCCACATGAAGTAAGGGACATAAGTAAAGCTAACACTCTCCACCAAAAAGCAGCTACCTCTAGGGTGGAATATGATAGAGGTCTGATAGTGCACAATGCCATTAACTAACAGCTCAGAACAGGAAATTGAGATTTTGGCATCCAGCAGAAAACTGCAAGGGGAGTCTGAAGACAGGACATCATTACTCCAGTAGATTTTGGCCAGGCACTTGGGGGTAACAATTGCTCTCTTATTCAATGTGCCATGAGATCTACAAGGACCACAGGTGGTCAGCTTTTTATCACAAGTGTCCTTGGAAAGATGATCCCTCCAGCTACACAGCACCCCCTGGCACTAGGCCAGGCTGTCCGATCAATACAGACTGAAGAAGAGAGACCACCTAAGGCCATTGTACAAGGCCCAGGGTGAGGCCCCAGCTGGAGCACTGCATCCAGTGTTGGGCACCTTACCTCCGCAGGGATGTACAAATTCTGGAGAAGATCCAGAGAAGAGCTACTAATAGATATGGAGGGTCTTAGCTATGATGATAGGCTGAAGAGCTTAAGCCCATTCAGTTTGGAGAGGAGGAGGAGGAGGCTACGAGGGATCTTCGCAGTGTATGAGCACCTAAAAGGGGATCATAAAGACTCGGGTCAGGATCTGGTCAGACTCAGCAGCAATTGGAAAAACACTCAGACTCTGGAGAATTCACCCTCCCACCCCAAGGGTTTGGTTTAGACTGATTAAGCTCTGCTCCGGATCTCCAGGGCCCAATGGGAGTCTCCCTTCCTTGCACACCCAGCAACCCCTCCCACACCGAGAGGCGCACCTGCCTCAACTTACGTTTCCGTGCCTGTGCCTCGAACTGCGACAGGTTCTGCCGGGTGGCTAGCCTCACCTCCACCTTGTCCCCATTGAGAATTTTACCAGGTAGCAGCTCCAGGAGCTTGTGGACTGAATTCTCAGAGGCAACTACCACCTCTGCATACCTGAGGGGAGAGCCACAGTATGAAAGGAGATTCCTGACTGCACTGTGGTGTGATATCCCCATCCCAGAG
Source organism: Crocodylus siamensis (assembly GCF_052110815.1). NCBI lineage: Eukaryota > Metazoa > Chordata > Crocodylia > Crocodylidae > Crocodylus > Crocodylus siamensis. The sequence continues at coordinate 170,574,690 of NC_143396.1, forward strand.
TCAGGGATCCCACCATTTGTGAGGCAATCTATTTACCATTGGGGAGTGGGGATAGGGGTTCTGTCTACACCCGCTGCCATGCTCAGGCAGCAAACAGCATCAACCTTCATCCCTTGCTAACAACTGAAGTAACCTCCACATGCTGAGCACCAGCCACCTGTATCCCCATCAGCTATCACTTCTTCCTTAGACCTGTTCGGCTCAGCTAGACTCCCACAGGCACCTCCAGACACCAGCAGGCAGCATCCTGACAAATAGTGCATGGCTAACTAACAGGGTAGATAGGGTAAACCCTGCAATCCCAGGGACAAATCATTGCTAGCAAAAGCCCCACAGTTTCCCCTTGCAGTACTTGCTCTATGGACCAAGCCATTGGGATGAAGGCCCTTGGACTTCCTACTGCAGTTCTCACCCTTTGGATTGGCCATTGGCTCGATTTTCTGCAAATTTCAGCTCTACCACGTCGTAGACTCCAACTGAACGGATAATCTGGATCAGCTGCTGGTCAGTTGTCCACTGAGTAAGAATAGGCAATAAAATACAGTATCAGAAAAGGCCTGATTGGCAAGGGAGAGGGGGGATGTCTGTGTCCACAATTCACGTTTCAGCCTTATCATTCAAACACATCAAGGCCCTCCCTCTTCAAGCTCTACTAGGACTATCTTAAAAGCCTTTCAATATGGGGCAGCACTTCTATACACCACACGTGCTCAAAGGGAGAAAAGGAGATACACAGATGAACACCCTAACTTTCTGCCTGTGAGACTGCAAAAGCCCTAGGAAGGCATCTGTAAACTACCATGATAAGGTCTGGGAAAAAGTACCATGTGGACAGCTCCAGAGATAGAGGGCCTCAGCCCACCAAAGCAACGTTTCTCCAGACACCACCTAACATGCCTCAACCTTCAGCTAGAAGGACCTGACAGGGTGGGTAGCAGACACAGCTTAGTGTCTAGAACTATCAATCCTTGGCCCCTCTGCTGGAAATACCACCAAGGAATGTTTAGCCTCGAACGGGTCAGTGGCTTATGTACCTGCTCTACAGAAGGCTAAGACACACACCATATAACAACGCAAGGCTATCAGACATGTTATTTGCTTTTTCCCTGGACTAGATCCTAAGCACTAAGTACACTGGATGTGATTTCTAGTCAGGCCCCACATGGTTAGGGTTTCAGTTTCATTCCATCTCACCAAGCTTGATCTGATTTTCTTGAAAGCTAAGACAGCAGCCCAGGAAGCATTCTAGAAGTGTCCTCCCTCTGCCCGGCACCCCATGCTGGAATCAGTGTCCCCAACTCACCCAGGAGAAGCTGCCTACGTAGACAGCAGCTCGCTTGTTACGCAGCCCGCTGTAGGTATACAGGATGGCAGGTGCCTTGTTGTTGGGCTTGGGAGATTGCTCCTGACGAATCTCCACCGGTGGCTCTGAGCTGCTGGTACGGGTTTCAGGTGGCTGCGAGCTCGCTGCTAGCACATCGTCATAGAGGTCCATCTGGTCGGCATTACTGAACTCGGAGTCCTGGGAGATGCAAGAGACCAGTAAGCTCTTCCAGGAGCCACAAAAGAACCCACTGGGCCAGCTCAGCAACAGTCAGCCATACCCACGGCCAGGGATGGTCCAGCGTACCAGAGGGCTGCCCTGCCCACGCAGCTCTAATTTGCTGTCATACAAATTAAACATTCAGCTGACCATGACATAGGAAGAGCTGTTCTCTTCTCCTCCCAGATTGAGCCTCATGAGAAACTCTTCCCTCTGAAGCCAAAGGGAGGGAACAGTACTAGGCCCTGAGGAGGACATTCCAACATCCTGCCAGGGCTCTCAGCATCTTCCAAATCCCCACTTCGCATTATGACCCCGTCATCTGAACAGCTTGGGACAACCCTAGTTTTCCGATACATCTGCCAAGCCCCTTGCACATCACAGCATTCTACACACTTCAAATAATGAACTCGATTACAAATCAGGAGAGGATTTTTGTTGTTCGTTGACAGCAGCTTATAAATCCAGTTGGGCTCCAGTCATCTCCACATCACCTCTACAGCTGGACCAGAGGCGGTGTCTCTGTCAGGGCCAGAGGCAGAACTGAATAGTTCCCTGTAGGGGTGGCTCCACAAGGGTCAGCAGTAAATGCCTGTTTGTTTCTGGAAGGAAATGCGACTTGTTCTGGGTCAGGAACAAGACAGCAGTTTAGGACAGAACTAAAGAACGCTGTGTCCAAACAAAATGATAGGGGAAATTCCCAAAGGCAGAGCAGAACTTGGTCAAGGAATCATGGCTAATGCTCCTGCTCTTCTGAAACGTAAGGCAACTACAACCATGAGTTGCCAGGGCTGGGTTTTGATCCCACAAGCACATCACTGTAACTGCTGAATCCAGAATCAGAGAAAAGTATGTCCCCTACTGCAGTACTTGAGCACTTGGCTTCCTTTAAGGCCTTCTACTGAGGCTTAGCCTGCTTAACTTCGGTGATCCAAACTCATGGGCTATGCGGTTTTCAATACAACCTCCCCCTGACTCCACCCAATGCTCTTCTGTCTTACGCTTTCAAGCCTTATTTTATTGTTTCATCTCAACTACTACTGCTACAAGTGCTATTGTCCTTTTAATTTTCTTAATTCATCAAGCGTACCTTTGTTCCTGCACTGTAGCAATGGAAGCAGAAGTGTAAATCCAGTACAGGCCACAGGCCTGGCATCAGCTGAAAGAGATCTGTGGGAGACTCCAGTTCCTTTGGCAAAGGACGAAATGCATCCTGAGGGCATGACATTAATGCCAATGATTTCAGTTGTGCAAGGATCTGATTCATTTGGTGGATCCCAGTCTGAGCTACTGATCATGGAAGTCCAGGATAAGATGTATCTTAGTTTGTTTTTAGGAACTACTCTAGGAACATCCCCTACACATTTTTCCTAGGGCTGGGTCCAGTCTCATTTGAAGAGTCTCTAGGAACTATCTGAGGACCATGTTTCATAAACGTCTCTGTGCACTTGGACTGTTTTCTGGATATCTGGTCTAAAATGTTTCTGCTCAGATCCCACTCCACTCACCCCAATTGCAACTGCTTCTGTAACATGAATCAGTGCCACATCCTTGTCTACCTGCAAAGCTGTTCACATTCTGTTAACCACTTTGCCAAGTTGCCATGTGGACAGCTCCAGAGATAGAGGGCCTCAGCCCACCAAAGCAACGTTTTAATTTTTCCACACAGGCCAGCCCCTCCAGCTGCCTTCTGAAGTACCCCCTCAACAAACTGCTCTTTTCAATAATGAAGTGCCCATAGCAAAACACAGCATTTAAAACAACACCCTACCATCACACCTCTGCCTTGAAAAGGGATGCTTCTGTAAAAACAGTACAAGATTATACTGACATCCCTTGCTTCCCTTCCTCCCTGAGAAGATGGCCTGCACCTCACACTTACTATGTTCCCCTGGCTGTGGAATCCAAGACAAAATTGGCTACTCCTCCCAGAGGACAGAACTCCCTTTCATTTGCATTTGCGCTGAGTTCAGCTGACCTCTGTGCTGAGCTTCTCCATCCAAGTCAAACCCCAAGGCCTCTACAACTAAGCATTAGCATAATTTGTAAAGCAAGGAGATCAAAGTCTCCCGGTGATAAGAGCAGGATTGTAGCAAGCATCCAGGAACAGAGCCACCGTCTTACCAGAGAGCTGCCTCTGCTTCTTGGCTTATCTCATCCACACAGAGAGAGAGAATCAGATATACAGAGGAGAGTGTGTGCTTAACCCTTTGCCTGCCCTTGAAGCTCTTCCCCCTTCATATCAATTAACCGCGTAGTACTGTGTTCCATTTAATGCCAAAAATGAGAACACTATCATTTCATGGGTCCACCTTCAAAGTTCTCCCCAAAAAACAGGGAGGGACAGAAGTGGTTATTTCTAAGGTAGGGAACAACCACCTTTATAAAGGCACAAAGGGTTAGTGAAAGGACACACCAGATCAGCTCTGCCTTCTTTCACATGTAATTACAACACAGGATTGTATGCTAATTCTCCAACTCTGGCCTTGCCAAATAATTCTCTTCCTACAGTATCAGATATGCAAGTGCAGCATCCTGTCAGCTTGTTTCTGTTGCCAATACAGGCCAGTTTCTTGTCACTGACTTGGATAGTCTTCTCTACCACCTGGGCTTTGATGTGTCACACCACACCTTTCCCAGACCAATTCTAGAGATGAGCCAGTTAATTAGGAAGCTCCTTAGCTGCAAATGTGATTGACCTAGATCTGCCTTCAAATTCCCAATTTCCCAATGCTATATTTAAGCTGGGGTGTATGTTGAGTACTGTTTACTGGATATTTTTCAGACTGACTTTCCTGGAATGTAACATATGCAGAGGATTACCCATTACTATAAATTGTTCCACTAGCATTTGTATTACAATAACATTTAGGAGCCTCAGGCACAAACCAGGACCCTTGCGTGCCAGGCACTGTTCAAAAAACAAGACAGTCCCAGCTCCAAACTAAGTACCATGGACCCAAAACTGTAAGAAAAAATGGCAAGGTGCATATAATTCCAGGAGACAATGAAGTGCCCAGGTTCCACAGCAAGTAGTATTAAATTAGGAAATGCCACAATGAAGGTTGCACGGAACAGCTATGCTTTGGCAGGTGCCTTCTGAAAGGCCATAGTTGGCTCATTATCCCGTGTCTGCCTCTCCAATGCTAGCCTTCTGCTAGCAAGAGCTCTGTCTCTTCTGCAGACATCTTAGAGAGAAGACAACTTCCACACCATCTCTGGAGGACCTATCAAGACATGCAGGGAGTAATGTAAGTGCTGCATGTTGTACCCTACAGCTAAGATTTGTAGACAGACCACAAACTAACACAACTTCCATGCAATTCCATACAGTATATTTAAACATTCTGGGCATTTGAGAACTTCAGCCTATGCTTTTCTTGAAGATGAGGAAATTGTGTATCCAGGACAGCACTCAGTAAGCCTTGCACTAGAGGAACAAAATATAACCTTTGAATGGTCATGACAAGAAGTAATCTGTATTTGGTTCCACAAACCCCTTCTCACTGATGAGGGCCACTTCTATACCAAGTTTCCATTTTCTATCCTTGGGTCACTGCAGCAGTATGGAGCAGAAAACCTTACCCAAAATTTAACTGGGAAAGTATTCTGGCACTCATTTTTAGCAGGTACCTCACCAATCACATTTGGTGAAAGACCAGGCCTGGAAATTTTATCTTGAATGGTGAATTTCAAAATACTGAAGTAATTAAATACAAAAGAGGTTAAAATGGAAACCGTTCTGCAGCCTGGATTCTGGTCATGGAGATCTTCCCTGGGTTTATTTTCCACCTGCCCCCTCTGCCACCCTGCGATGTAATGACCCTAGTATCCTCTTCCCCTTGAAAAGTCCAGTCTTTTCACATGCTGGGCAGTCCACTTGCACCTTGCTTGACAGGAACAAAGAGAGCACTTTACAGCACACACCAACCTGCAATGCATGGCAACAATATGTTTTCTGCATTGCCTATTTGCCAGTTCTCCTCTGCAACACAAATGCCACAGTTTCTCAACAGGTTGCTTTGATCATTCATGGATTAAGGGCTAAAGGAAGTGTATACTGCAATAAAAAAAAATGCACAAATCCATCCACTTCATGACACAGAAATTATTTTGCATTTGAACAATTTCTGTAGAACATTTAGATGCTATTCTAAGATGTTTCAGGAATCATAAAGCAAAAATGGTGTTCTGCCAAAGGACAGGGATCCAGCTGAAGGGTAACAGACCCCTGCTTATGCTGTCATAAGCTACTCTCACCCCACATAACTGTTTTCCAAATTTCTTACTCCCACTGAAAATGAAGTGTTATAGCCTGGTCATGCAAGAAGCTATAGAAAATGGAACTTAACGTAATGTTATTGTGGCCATGCTATTGCAGTTTTATTGCAGCCGTGATGTGCAAAACCTCTTCTGATAACCTCTTTTATGCACTTATCATTTCTATTTATTTTTGTCATTTTGTGCCCAAAAGCTTGTCTAATCTTTCTTCCAGTAAAATATATTGATCAAACAAATCTTGCTTCTTGCAACTTAATGATCATCTCTACTCCTCAACTCTGTACACTGTCTGTTGGAGAACCCCCACCAATTTATTAGGGATTTGTTTTCAGCACCAGTTCTCACCTTTTGCTTATACTTAATCCCACAGGGCTTCAGCATTTCTGTCCTTCCTTTCAAGGTAGGATCTGTAATTACTGCCACTGTCTAGCTACAGAAAATTATGGAAGAGCTGAGCAAGATCAGACCCAACATCAATTCCTTCAGTATCCCAAGAGATGCATCCCTTGCAACTCAATACCGTGCATTTTATTACCTTTCCTGGTTAATTTCTTTCCAGCCACTTTTGAAGCCATATGAAAATTCTCACCGTCAAGCTAACCTGGGTTAATATTACAGCATAAGAAGGTTTTAAGACCATGATAGCTGTTATTAAACATGGGGGGGTATGACTGTTCCTTTATAACCCAGCAAGCCAAATGTCCATATCTCTGCTATCTTCTGAGAGATAAACAGATTCTGTTTTTTAAAAATTAAGAACTGCCGGACTTTCCAAACTTAACTGCCAAGGTCACATTTTTTTCCTTCCCTGATCAGTACCATGCTTATTTTCCTTCAGCTTGTTGGTATTTCTCCAGTGGCCTTTCAAAAAAATTCCCAATGACTCATTAAGTTTCCCACCCAAATCTGTAGGATACCATGTTTTGATAATACCTGCAACAGGTTTAATACTTTCCTGTCATATGCATTGTCTTGATTTTGTTTGTTAAAAGCCAATTGCAAGGACGCATGCAAATTAGAGAGTATTTCTGAGCTGATATAGTTCAGTGGGCACAACACAGAATACCATTCTGTCACATTAAAGCATAAGATCAAGTGAGCCTTGCAGGGGATCTGCTACATTGTGGGATGTTTCCAGTGCTGCAGGCAATGCCCTATAAATGTATCCAAGGAGGAATTTTTTTTTTTACGTTGAAACCAATTTCTGTGTGGGAATGCAACCATACTAATGGTACATGGCTCAAGTTCAGTATTTTAGCAATTTTTATAACCAGCCTTAAGTTTGTTCTCATTTAATTCATCCAAAGAGCACTTCCATTTCTTCCCAGACAGTTGAAAAACTTCTCACATTCCCCTTGACACCATACTTTTTGCAGCTGTTAATTTCCCCAAAAAACCCTAAAGCATGTTCTCATTTGATAACCCATTGCCTTTCTGGGACAGCAAATTTATTACCCTCAATGCAAAACTGGCAACTTTATGTTCCTCATGTTTTGCTTTTTGAAAGCAAGCCCAATTTGTTGCAACAACCAAACCTCCAATCTTCCTTCTTCCAGCCTCTGATTTTGTATTTACATAGCATCTTTACCTTCAAAGAGCCATGCTTGTATCCATGTATCTAGACTTCTCAACTCTGCAAAATCTGCTTCCTTGTACTCCAATACGCTTGCACTGTTGTGTTCAGCTACCCTCCTTCCTCCCCTGCATTTTTTGCCGCTCTCCATCACTTGTTCAAATTTCCCCCCATTATTCACGCGCACACTAGTAAATCCAGGATAGACTCTCAGCTGTCTGCTTACGAGGAGACTTTCCCATAGTATGGCCACCTCTCTGCTCATAGCCAGTTAACTGAAAGGTATCTAAGTGGGTAACCACCTGTGAAGTTTCAGGAATCCCAGTTGCTCCAAGGCAGCCCAGGAAGGTCCTGTGTTTACATGCCTACAACCCACACAGGCATGTTATGGTTGCTCAATACACGTCTCTCCTACTTTTTGCTGCCTGTCTCTTTACCCAAATGTCGTTTCCCTCCTGTTCTGCAAAGCAGGATAATCTGTTTCTCAAATCACCCGGGCTCTGCAAATGCTTTGGACAGGGGCATCGCGAATCTCTTCCTCCTACCACCTCTCAACGCTGCCCCCCTCCCTGCCATATAACACCACAAGCAAAACCTGCATTAAGAGGCTTCCTAGAGGTCGTTGGTCAAGACTTGCAGCAAACTAACGCTGTTCCTAGACCTCCACCTTCACACCTGAGAAAATGCTAGCAGATAATTTGGTCCTGTGCTGGCAGAAGAGCCCCCTTGTCTGCCTGCCTGCTGTAGGGCTCAGCATGGCTTCCTCCCCCCTGTCCCCTGGCTGCCAGACTCCCGACAGGGCCCCGCTCAGGGTCCTGCTCCGCTTACCTGGTTGAACTCTTCGTCAGCGTAGATGTCAATCAGATCTACCCCCTCCGACATATTTCCGGGCGCCGGAGCCGGGGTGGGGGAGCAGGAGGCAGAGAGGTCACTGCCCGGGGGGGAATGGAAGAAACTGCCTGTCAGTCTCTGGCGCTGCCAGGGCCACGTCCCCCACCCCCCCAAAACCAACGTCCCCCAGTACCCCCACCACTCCCGCATCCCCTCCCCCACCTCGCCCGCGCAGCCCCCCCAGGGGGTTCGCGGCTCCCTCCTCCCCTCCCCCCGCCGCGCATGCGCACAGCCGTCCCCGCCCCCCCCCCACCAGCCCCGCGCGCTGGGCACGGCCTCGGGGCGCCTCGCATGACCCAGACCCCGCGTTTGGGGCGCGCGGAAAGGGGGCAGGCGGCCGCGGCTGCAGCCGGCCCCGTTACCGAGGGGGACAGTAGGGGGGCAGGCCGCGTCCCGAATAGGCCTGAAGCGCGCGAACCGCTCTCACCGCCACAGCCAGCGCCGCCACGTCCCGCCCCTTCCGCCGCCACGGCCCGCCCCTTCCGGCCCGCCCGCGGGGCAGGGCGGGGCGGAGTGGGGCAGCTGGTAGCGGCACCATAGAGTCTGGGCGGAGCGATCTGGCTAGAACGGCCGGTCATAGATTGCGGGAGGGCAGGAGTGGCGTGATGGCGGCGGCGTTGAGACAGGTGAGGCGGGGGCTCTGGGGGTCCCCAGGTTGGCTCGGGCTCATACTCATAACCTCCCCACCGGGCAGTTGCCCTGCCTGTGCCTCCGCAGGGCCGCCCCGATGTTGCTGGCGGCCCAGGCCCGAAGCGGCTCCGGGCGGGACGTGCTGGAGATGCCGCTGCCGCCCTGGAGGGCGCGTCCCCACGAGCCGCTGGACACGAAGCGCGCCCGGCTGCTGTACGAGAGCCGCAAGCGCGGCATGCTGGAGAACTGTCTGCTGCTCAGGTGCGCAGTGATGGGCGCGCACACACCCGGATTACGCCCCCCCCCCCCCCGGCCTCAGGCACACGCGCAGACAGAAGCGTGCGCAAGCGCCCCCGGAGATATGCAGGGATGTGCATGCAAAGTACAGGCGCACAGACAGATGTGCTCACACACGTGGACACAGAAGCATATGCAGGCAGGTGCACAGGCATGCAGAGAGAGATGTGTGTGCATGCAGAGGCACAGACAGACAGATGGATACACACACAGATGTGCAGACACAAGCGCACACATACACACACAGGCACAAAAACACAGATGCCCACAGACACAGATGCTGATACAGGCGGGGCCGTCCCTAGCAGGGGCGAATTGAGGCAACCACCCTGGCCCCCATGGACAGTGCTTTACAGGCCCTGCTGTGGCTGCCACGCGCCACCAGCTCCATCACAGCTACCGCATGCTGCTGGCTTCATGCTCCGGTGACTTGCTGCCACCCGCCCAGCCCCGCACAGGCTGATATGCCCCGGCCTCATGCACCCCTGAGGATGGCTCTGGATACAGAAGCTCACCCAGATGTGCACCTAAACACAGAGCTGCAGAGACATGCACATACACACAGTTTCTCACAGGCAGACAGACATGCACAGAGACAGAGGCGTGCACATACACACAGACTCTGGTGTCGGGTTTGGTCTCCCCTGGGCACCCCACTTCCCGCAGAGTGCCAGGAACCCAAGGGCTCCAGGTCTCAGACTCTGATGGGTTTATTCTGGAGCTGGAGGGTGTAAAACTGCCCAGCAGTACTGAGTTATTGAATTTATGCCGGGTTAGAGGGTTGATGATGTAGCCCTGATGAGTGAGGAAGTATGTGAAAGGTTTTCTGGAATGATACATTTTATCAGCCCCTCTATATGTCTTAGGCAAGCCTTCAGGTACAAAGTGGCCTTCCTCTGGAGTAGAGCAGTGAGAAGGGTTGGGGGAGGAAGAAACTCTTAAACAGTGATTCTCAAACCAGGGTGCTGTCAGTTTTAGCACTGTTAGGCGTGCAGACATGTTTCACACAATAAGCCCAGAGATTTCAAATAGGAATCCGTGGTGTTAAAAACACTCTGACCTGTTTTGATTTTTCTGAGTTCTTTGCAACAGAAGAATCACTCTAGTATTTTCCTGTAGGCAAAAAACTGAGTGAAAGCTAAGAGCTGGCATCAAGCCTTCCCCCCCCCCACCCCGAGTCTGTATATGCGTATGTGCACTCACCTGTATTTGTATGTGTGTCTCTGTGTCTGTATGTGCATGTCAGTGAGTATGTCTGTGAACCTATCAAGGGGGTCCTTCAGCCTGAAAAGGTTGACAATCACCACTATGGAAGAAAAGCAGAGATTCCCGTTCCTAGGAATCAGGCCAAAAAAGGGGACATAGGAGTTTGTGAAATAACAGGCATCCAAGAAAAGGGCAGCAAGGTCTTTCTCGGGCCCACAGAAGGCACCGTTTACCTGAAAGCTCGTCTGTGGTTTCTGCTAACTATGCAGTTGGTCCAATAAAAGTTGCCACCGCAGAGAGTCCTGGTGGAGGGTAGTCAAACTAGGGAAGGCTGAGTGGAACTTCAGTAGTGCTTGGCCGAGCGAGACGAGTGAGCAGCTTGACAGCAGGGGAAGTTCAGTGCCAGTAAGAGTGAGGTAACAAGACTTAGAGGGAAAACAAGAATGATTCAACTGTCACCCAAGCTTTGAAATGAATTGTAAAATCCAGAGAGAGTCAATGAAATAAGTGGCCAAAAGAAGTGCAACAAGGTACCTCACTGCTCTCTGCCCCCTATAGCAAAGGGGCATGAAATGAAGCTGAAAGCAAATTCACACCCTATTCAAGGAGCTGTAGGTGTTTCCACCCAGCATATAATGAGCTGGTAGAACTCACTGTATCAGGAAGTTTTAAATGCCAAGAACATAGCTAGATGCCAGGAGGTGTCAGGTGTTAATGTGTGTACCAAGCAGGTCCACAGTTACCTGGGTGGATGACTGAAGAATCTGGACAGAGACAATAAATCTCATGCTTCAGGACTTCAGCTAATCCACAACTAGTAGAGAGACCTAATGAGTTGTGGGGTGGGTACTTTCATACCTCCCTACTCTGGGGTTTCTTTTGTCTATTTTTGCATTATGTGGTGGCTGCTGTTTGCAGAGCCAGTATGCTAGAGGGTCACCAGGTCTGATCTGGTCTGGAACTTTTTCTGTTCCTAATAATTCTCAGCTCCTCTCTGTCTCTTGGTCATAGCCTCTTTGCAAAGGAGAATCTGCACCGCATGACTGAGCAACAGCTGAACCTCTATGACCGTCTAATCAATGAGCCCAGCAATGACTGGGATATCTACTACTGGGCGACAGGTACAGCTTCAGCCTAGCACAATCTAGATAGAGGCTCCATCTCCCATGGTGACATAGAGCAGGAAGCCCTCTGTGGTAATGGGCATGCATGAGCTCCACTGAGCTCATGGACTGGAATAGCTGTGGCAGTGACTGTCACACTGAAAGAATGGCAGGGGCTCCCAACCCTCACACTTCCAGGCTTATGCTAATTGCCAGTTGATCCCTTTCATGTGGGCTGTGGGGGCCTGCACCCTCCTGTAACCAAGAGCTGAGCTCGGATTAGGAAGAGCAGATATCTGCTTTGAGCTAGTGGGTCCCACAGCATTTAGTGAACTAGGTTTTAGAAAGACAGTAAAATCAGGGCTGTCATCTCTGGGGTGGATTAGGGCTCAGCACAATGCATGGGCAAAGATGTGAGCCTAAGGACATTCTCCTTGCAGAAGCAAAGCCTACCCCAGAGGTGTTTCAGAATGATGTGATGGCGATGTTGAAAGAATTCACAAAGAACAAGAACAGAGAGCAGAGGCTGCGTCAGCCAGACCTGGAGTACCTCTTCGAGCCACCCCAGTGAAGGCACCCTGTTGTCTCCAGGACCTTCTTTTCAGCCCTGGAAGTAGAGGCTGAGGCTCTGGACTTCTTTGGAAATCTGCACTGCTGATGTCCCTCAACATGGAATCCTCCACTCAGTGGTTGCGCCCCACTGAATAAAGAGTTGAACACTCTCCTTGACATTTGAATTTATGAATGGGTTGGTTCCACCATGGTGTAGTGCTGCAGTCCAACCCAGCAATGGTTGCATGTATCTGAATGGTGTATACCACCCCTTGAGGCAACAGTACCACAAGCATTGGTATAACCATGTTCTGACCCATTGCAGAATGCCTCTTTGTGTGTCTGGGAACCTCGCTCATGGCTGCAGCATTTTCGCCATTCCTTGTGCATCCTTCCACTATAGGGAGTATAGTGTATTTTTGCATACTCTGACTGGGAGGTTTGAAAGTAGGAAGGAGAGAAGCTACCACCCCCAATGACTGTGTCTGCCAACAAATAGTCCAAAGGGCATCATGCAGAGGGCTGTGGGTAGAGGTAAAATGCTGAGTCATATTAGGAAAGGCTTTCAATTGCAATGCGATAATAAGAGTCTGAAGTACCAGAAGGGGAGAAATTTGACTCGGAAGGGAGCGTTCTGTCTGCTAGCACTGCACCAGCATGGTACCAGGGTACAAGGGGGAATACTTTGTCAGATGAAATGTCAAATGGTGCCTCTGAGTACTCATCATCAAAGCCATGACACGTTGCTGTGTGAGGTGGTTGGCTGTTTTATGCTGGGTAGACTCCAGTTTGGCATGTTGTCTTGCCTACTGGAAATACCATCATGGGTGGGTCTAAGACAGAGGCGTTAAATTTACGCCTGTGATTCCATTGTTCCTATGGAGCAGGTGCCCCAGCTGGCTCACAGGCCATGCACCAGACTTGCCGCCTTCATCAAGAACTGCTCAGGGAAAAGAAGATCCTGAAGTGTACTGTTCAATTAACAGTACTGCTTTAATTCACCCATAACTGAATACAGTCACCTCTGGGATGAGGCACTGCTATTTAACAGTAGCTATGTGCCAGGTCTAATTGAAACACCGGAGAGAATATTAGCAGGCTGTGATTAATGGAGACCGGAACTTGCCTGCGACAGCAAGATTCATGGCTCTGCTTTTCCAGCGAATGCCATGGGATCATTCACCACCAGGTGGGCCTTGATAGCTCAGCTAGCAGTAGAGCACCCTCTAGTGTCCTTTTGCAGCACTGACAAGGAAAGATGAAGCCTGCTTACTGAACCCCAGGCCCTGCCAATGCTTGGAGGCTTCTTACTGTAGGAGTGCCCTGCCATGCCAGTCCTGCGTGGGGAACCCAGTGGGTGTGATGACTGCAGGCATCTGCTGACTGCATGTCAGGTTGCTGATGCAGCTGGGTCTGCCCTTTCATATACTACTCACAAAGGCTCCTGACTTTGTGCTATTCCTGGCCTGAGGCTGCTCAACCTTGCAGTTTTTTGTGATGAATTCTGTCGTTCCCTGCCCCTTTCAGCTCTGCCTGCCTATTTGCATCTCAGCAGGCAGATTAATTTATGCTCCTTAATTATTCTGTTCTGCCACTTTGCCAACAGCCGCTGCCTTTTTATCTAGGTTCCTCTGTGTTGAAAGTCCTTGGTTTTCCTGCCTCTTGCTACATTTCCTTAAGGACTTCCCAACAGTATCAGCCTCAGGCATGATGTTTCCCTGTTAGAGCTACTTAAGAGTAGCCCCATGGCATTCATTGAAATTCATCCTGAATCTCTGAGCATTTCAACCATGCCACATTTCTCACTGGTGGCTCTCAAAAATCTGTGTAGCTTAATGTGTGCTGTGGCTCTAGCTGCTCTTTCGATCAGTCTCATCATCACAAGCCAGACGAGACCAAGCTGTACCAGCAAGAGTATTTACCACCTATTGGTCTTCTGCCAACTCTTTTAAAATACTTAATTCATGCAGGAAGCAGCAACCTGATGTTAGTGATCCATCCCATCCCCTGTGCTATGCAACTTGAGCAAATACATTATGTTTTCAATATACCAGCTACATGTTGCTTAACAGGGGATTTCTAGGCTGCTTCAGTGTGTCTAGGCACAGAACCCCATTGAATTTTGTCCTGTATGAACACAGAACAGGAAGGCAGTCCTTTCTCCAAAGACCCGTCTTTCAGTTGAGTAAGTTTTGTGGTCTCCACTCCTGCTAGACTAGGGACAAACATTCAAAAAGCCTGAGCCTGAACTGATTCAATCTTTGCAGGTTAGTCTAACCGCAGAGCTTGAACTGATTTGGAGGTGGATAGACATTCCCTTTTCATTCAAGAAATGCTGGTACATGCCTGCAGTGGGTCAGGCTAGAATCTGAGGGGCACCAGAGCAGCCCTCCCTTTCTACAGTGCTGAGGTGAGGGGGGGAAGGCATGGTCAGGCCTGGGCAGGAGCTCTGATTAGGGAGGGGTCCTTCTCCCCAGCCCCAGCCGCACAGTAGGGAGTTGAGATATAACACGGAGTTTATCACTCCTTAACGCAGTGTTTATCAGCCCATTAAGAAAACAAAAGCTTCTCTCATTAGTTTAAGCTCTTAAACAACTTTTTCCAAGGAAGGAATGGAGAGACATTACCAGCTGACCTGTTGATTAGCTCCAAAAAGCACTAAGCCAACACTGTACTGTCTACCTTTGTCCTGTCTCCCACAACACGGACCATAGTCAGCATGTGGTATGCTAACTAATGAGGTGTCTGTGTATGGCAGAAGGGAGAGGGGAATCCCTGTTTGAACAGGGAGGGGGGAGCAGGAGGAAGCCAGGCAGACCCTGCTGTACCTGCTCTTTGCTGGAGCTGGAGCTGGAGCCAGGGAGCAGAGGGGAGGGGCCAGCCCAGCTCTCTGGAGCAGAGAGCCCCATCTAGCCCAGACAGCATGGTGGGATGCTGGGGAACTCTGATTTAACTTAAACCAGGAAGGGGTCTGGGACCCACATTGCATAAAACAGTTTGACCCAAATCAGTTAAGTCTGATACTACATTCAACCAGGTTTATCTCAAACCACTTACAGCCATTTTCAAACTGGTTTATGTGCACTGAACATCTGCTCTGTTACAGGTTTAAACGAGTTTCTGATCACTTAAACTGGTTTATGTCTGTCCCTAGCCCTAGAGATCAGTTTGCATCTCTGCTGACAGGAACAAGTTGGATGAGGAGGGTGATGGGCTTAATATCTCAACAATTTCTCTGCTTTGCAGTTTCTCTGATGGTCAGGCCAATGGTGCTTGACCATCCAGGACTGGCAAGTTACCCCATGCCCCATACCATATGGGATCCTTTCCCCCAGGAGACATCAGACCTGGCTGACTCTCCCACCCTCCTTCTATCATGATGGCTAGGCCTTGCCTTTCTCACTGCTCTCACTGTTTTTCCCTTCCCCTATCCTCTTTTCCCACAGGAAGAATGTAATTGGGAGCCCTGGAGTAGGGGTTGGCCTTCTCTTTCCAGGGCCTTAGTGGCCACAGATAGAAGGGCTATGCTATGGCTCTGGATTGCTGGGTCTGAGTATCTTCCTTGCAGGGTGGTGGAAGCAGAGACCTCTAGCTGGAATGGCAGGGGGAAGAGGGCTCCCTGTGTCTCCCTAATTCCTTACTCTTCATGGGAGACAGTCCATGATCTACCCCCTGCCCCCCAAACATGAAGATCTGCTGGCCCTGGAAAGCATGACTAGAGCAGGTGCTTGGCTTCCAGAGCTGTGTCATTTGGGGCTCCCCACAGGTCCAAATATTTGGCAGCAGGGGGTGGCAGCAGTAGCAATTGCCACTTCCCTGCTGCCATATTTCTGGACTTGTAGAAAGTCTTGCAAGCCAAATGCTAGCTCAGGCACACAGTGGGATCTGGGGCCTGATTCCAGTGCACAGAGTCAGCATGGAGACCAATCCTGGTATGCAGGGGGTGGTGTGGAGTGCCAGGGCCTCATCCTGGCACATGGGGCCTGCTCACATCCCAGAGCTAGGCAGGGGTGGTGTGGGGCCCAGCTGGAGTGTACAAGGGCCCACTGAGGTTGCGTAGTGCTCAATCCAGCCATGCAGAGCTTGGCAGAGACAGCACGGGGCCTGATCCTGGTGTGTGTGGCTTAGTCCAGCCTGTGGACTGGCCCCGCACCACTCATTTGGTCTGTGGGGCCAAAAGATTGAGCACCACTGGACTAGAGTCAAAGGATTATTATCAGTCAACTGTTCTATCCAGGACTGACCACTGGGTGTCGCTGCCCTCCCAAATACTGAAGGAGGTAGTTTAAACCTGCCCCAGCTTGCTGGGGAATAGCAGACTGGCACAGCCACAGTGTGCTCTCTTGGCCATGTTTCCTTGGGCTGCTCATCCTCCCCCCTCGCTTGGCCTGTCTAATGTACTCTCCCCCTTGCTGCGGTCTGGGCCCCACTGGCCCCTCTCCTTGTCACTGCTCCTCAAGTTCATGGGAAACGATGGCAGCAGATGTGTGACCATGGGTCCTATCCAGGCTGCGTACAAGGCTGGGAATCCTTGCGACTCCAGCCCTTGCCAAGGTCTTGTAGAGTGCTGTAAGATCCTTCCTCTGGCCATGGCCTCCCCCACTTCTGTAGGAAGCTGTCCTGTTTTCCTTGCTGGTTGCTATGCTTCTGTTGCTAGGATGCATGTGGCTATTGTTCGGGCCTGCACATTCCTCCAGCAGGTTTCTAGCCTCTGCTCAGCCCTGGCTTCTGCAGGTTCCTCTGTAGCAGCCACAGGCCTCTTGTCACTGCATCTGTCGCCCAGCGGGAGGAGCATCTCCCAGGAGAGGTAAGGAAGCAGCATGCCTGGGGCAGAGCCCAAGAGCAGCCAGGGGTGGGTTGGGGTTTCAGACTGTTTAGCACAGGGGTGGGGGGAGCTGGGCTTTGGTAGAGCTTCCCATGCTTTCCCTGAGAATTGCAGACTGAACGCCTTGTCCTAGGGAACTGAACCCCACTCCACAGCAATATGGCTTCTGCACTGAAAGTCAGCATCAATGGAATGACTAATCATGATCTCCTGTAAACGTGCAGGGAGGCTGCTCCCACACACTGTAATTACAACGCATCAGAGAAGACTCAATTAATTGTGTCTGGAGTGTGGTACTTACTGCGATCCAGCAGACTCCAGTGTCACACGTATCAGTGTCCCTGCACTGAAAAATAGTCATGGGGCACTTTAAAGCTGGTTCAATAAGCTTTATTTAGTTCAAAGTCCCTCGCTGCTGTTTTTCAGTGCAGGGACACTGATACACGTGATGTACTGGGCACTTTTAATTGGATCTGCACTAAAGTGTCCCCCGCCAAAGCATGTCTCTAAATGCCCTGTGATGCTAGTAGTGAGCACTAGGATCTTCCAGGGCTACCTGAGCAGCTGCCCTGTGAGGTGACCAGCTATGCTTGCTCTGCTGTCACAGCAGTGCCAGCTTCCTGGGGGGGCAAAAACCCTGACTTTCCCTCTCTGGCAAACAGTCCAGTGGCCCTCTGTACATCTCCTTGTCATAGCTGAAAGAAGAGCTGGAGCTTCTCCCTCAGTCTCATGGGTTGGAGCCAGGTTCATGGGGTTGGGAGCAGTACCTCCATGCTGCACTCCGCAATTTCCTCATTCAGATCCACCCCTAACTCCCTTCAGTTTCAGTAAGAAACATTTCTTCTGTGGCCCATGCACAAGCATCTGCCTGACTCTCCAGACTGCCAGACACGTGGTCTCCAAGAGCTGGGAAGGTCACCCTTCCTTTAAAATCATTGACTCTGAAACTTAATGATGATTCAGGTGACAATATTGTTTCATTGCTATTTTCAGCTAATAAGAAAGAAGATGATAGGACTGTGAGCCACTTAGGGCAGGTATCATCTCTGTTCTGTGTTGGTACAGTGCTGGCACACACCCAGGTATTTAGACACTGGTATTACAACCACTAACTGTAGAGAACTGCTACATAGCCAGATTTCAGATTGGTGACTTGAATGTGTGGGTGGGGCTTGGGTTGGGGGTGAGGCCTGAAAAAGTACTACCCCTTCTCTTTTCTGCCCTAGGGCTGGGAGTTGGGTTTGCGTCCTTGCAGAAAGCCCCTGGGGTCTCTCTGTGGTGACAGGGAGGTGAAGGACTGAGGTGGCATAGCAGTCCCTTCTCTGGTTCTGGAGTTTGTGGGTGCTCCTTCTCTGTCCAAGCACAGTACCCGTACCCATGCTCCCGCCCCCTCCCCCCCATGCTGAGATGCTCCATGAATACCACTTCTGTATTGGGATGTATTTAAGAATCTGTGTGGGGGACCAAGTCCTTCTCCCTCCCTCCCCCTGCACATCTGTGCTGTGCTGGGCCAGAAATCTAGTCAAGATAGAAGAGAAGAAGGCCTTTTTGCCCCACAGGAAGGCTGTTTGCAGATACCCAGAACTCTTCCAGGCTGGAGCAGCCTTTCCGTACAGAGGAAAAGCTGCCAGCTGGCACCCACCCTGCAAGGGAGTAAATTCTCCAGTCCTGGGAAGGGTAGGTGGTGGGGAGTGAGGCCTGCTGTGGGAACCCTTTTCTCAAGGGCATCAGGTTCAGGGATGTCTATGTTGGGGGCCACAGGGAGCCTTTAGCTGTTGGGGGTGGGGGAGAAACTCAGAGAGGCTTGCCTAGAAGAGATAGGGGATCTAGGATGGCTGTGACAGACTGGGAGCTGGAGCAGAGGAAGCTTAGAGGGGGAGAGGTAGAGGTCCAGGGAAAAGTGTCTAGGCAGGGCCACTTATCAGTGCTCCATGTGGCATTTTAGCCATTGGGCTCTCAGGGGTTTCCCATCACTTCTGGACCCCAGCAGTTCCTGGAGAGCCGCCCTGGCAGAATTAGAGCTATGGCATGTGCTTTTGTGACTCTGGGACCTCCTGACCTCTGGAAAGTTTGGCTTCCCTGGGGTTCTGTGGGCCTGCATGCCCTGGTATGTGTCTGGGGCCAGTTCCTGTGCTTGCTGACCTTCCAGGGCTCAGAGCAGGACTTTCTCCCTGTCCCTGCTCTGACATCACAATGCTGGAGTTATGACCTCATGCTCTGTTGCCAGGGAAATGCTAGACAAGCAGCTGGGCTGACCCAAGCACAGCTTTCCGTATGCGGAGCCTGTTTGCCAGTGCCTATGCTCAGCTGCACATTGTCCTCTGTCTCTGTCACTGCAGCCTGCACACCAGAGACCCATCGCTCCCCCCACCATGGGACGCCTACCCCTGGGCAGTGTCTCCCCCTATGTGAAGACGAGCTCTGGAGGGAGTATGGACCCGCTGAAATTCTATGCCACCAGCTATGGCACGGCTTATGGTAAGGGCCCCAGGGGGGAGTCATGCCTTCCATGACATGTGGCTGGTGTGGCTGTGACAGAGAATAAACCTATGCTGGTACCCTGGTGTGTAATATGAACATCCTCTCTTGAATCTCCAGGACTCCCTGTGGAGCTATCCCAAACCTAGTGTGGGGAGGGATCCTTCATGTAGGTGTCCAAGGAACAATCTAATGGCACTTCACTCCCACAAGACACCTTAGGGACCAGGAGCAGGGCCATTTCCTTAGCTAAGTCCCTCTGCCTCCAGCAGTGACCCAGTAAGCCCTGAATCACCTTCATAGCATCTATTGGCTTGGTCCTACCCCTGCCCTTGCAACTGGCACAGCCCTTTGGCATGAGTCCTGTCTGTTCTTTTGCCTCTGGGACCCAAAGTAGGAGTCTGATAGTCTGCTCCAACCTTCAGATCCAGGGCACTTGCGTTCAGTGCCTGGTGAAAACAGCTACCTAGGAGCCATCACTACTGAGAGGCTGGGAATTGTCCTGAGAAAGTGAATCCTTTCCAGGGCATAAGAAGCACAGGAGGCCTCTCCAGGCATAGGCAAGTTCCCCCTCACTCTCTGTAGACACTTCTTGCTTAGGTAAGTAATGTCTGCCTTTCCCTGCTGTGTTGAACAGGTCAGGAGAAGTTCCATCCTCGTGTTGGATGCCATTCGGGAACTGGGTACAAATCGAATTACCGGCCTGTTGTCTACTACAAGTCCAGCCTAGACAGAGTGGATAACCCAGCCATGGGGTAGGTAGCTTTCCTGTACCCTGAAGAGGGGAGGGGGGCAGGGCAGGGCTCAGACCTGTGCGGACACTTTCCTATGGCCTGTATCTTCCATTGGGACAGTCATCTCATCAAGACATAACCTAGGTGTACCCTAGGGCCAGGGCCCTGCTCACTGAGATGGGCTTGTCTGCCTAGAGACAGGACTGCAGCCAGAGTGTGGACCATAGCTCAGGACATTGTGTTTGTACTCTGTCTCCTGCTCCAGGCTTCTCTTGCGGGATAACTATGAGTCAGTGACCACCCAGCACTTCCGTCCCCTCCAGGTGCCTGATGGCAAGTGCCCACTGCCTTGGAGCGTCCACCAGGCAGGGAGTGGGTTTGTTCGGGAGAAGCCCATTTCCTGTCCCACTGTCAAAGCAGTAAGTATCCCATGAACGGCTCTGCAGTGAGCCCCTTAACCACGCACAGAGAATGCAACTGAACGTTCTCCTCTGCACAGAGTTGGACTTGAATTTGTAGTTGCTCCATGGATTTGGGGCTGCAGAGATGACATGTTCCAGGCAAGAGTGCGTGCTTTATCACATAAAGTTTATCTTGGGGCTGCAGAGGTTAAAAGGACCCTTTAATAGCTGTACACAGTGTAACCCTTTTGATTTATTAGCTCTGTGCCACAAAGGAAGTAGAATTTTCCTCCTGTGCTTTCCCTGCTGTGCGTCTCAGACTGACTGGCTTTTTGTCTTCTGCTTGTACAGGTCCTGGTGTTATTTGGGTCCTGCTCCATGATGGTTGCTCCTGGGTGCTCGGTGCAATTAATCATATGCTCTAATGCTTTCTGCTGTACTCTAATGAAGTGGCAATGAGATGGCTAAAGGAGCTAATTACTCCTCATTATTTTATTTAGCCTTGGAGCAGCACTGGCAGTCTCCAGCCAGGCTGGACTGGATGATGTTAGGTGCTCTATATACATGATCTATTCTCGGTGTTTTTATGTTCTCCATTTCCACAGCATCTGATATTCCCACAGCCCCTCACCCTCTTAATTGTATTTGTCCTCCTAGCACTGCTGCAAGGTAGGGCCATGCCATTGTCCCTCTTGTACAGATAGGGAAACCAAAGCACAGAGCAGTTTGGGGTACATTGTTGCTATAGAGTTGGCTGGACCTCTTTCTTGATTTTGGGCCCAATCCCCACCCCCCATCCACACACAAAACCCCTTGACCTCAGGTCTGTGTTGTTTGGAACCCAGGCAAGCTGATCTGTCTGAAATCTGAGTGAGGCTTTTATTTGTATTGGTAATCCATATGCTTTGCAGGAAGAAGACAGACCAAGATATTTGCATGCTGATAGTTCTCCACACCTTTCCACAATTCCCCTCTGTGCTTTCCAAAGGGTCAGCAAGTTTCTCCTATAATGACCCGGGAAAAGGACCATAGAGCAATCCAGCTCACTGCAAAGCACTATGGGGGTATACTCCTGGAAGTCATACTGATGACAGAGAAAACCAAGGGTCACAGTAATTTGAGTAGGGCTCTGCAGGGTGACTGCTGCCCCAGGCTAGTCCAATATGGATTTCAGTCACCTGGGTTAACTCTGTGGTGTGGACACAGCTTTTGTGATTGTCCCGCAGACTGTGTCCAGAATAACAGGGAGCTGATCCCTGGTCTTCCAAATCGTGGACTGGTACCCTACTTGCTAGACAGCAAACCCCAGCACACGTGCCGAATATGGCACACAAGGCCATTTTGCTCTGCACACCACCACCAGCCCAGGCTCTAAGCAGCTGCTGCCAGCAAGGGAGCCCAGGCTGCTCCCAGCAGGCAGCTGGTAGGCTAGAAGCCCTGCTGTAAGCAGGCAGGTCTCCATGGGCTGGCTGCAGCTGGCAGGCTGCAAACAGCTGCTCTGGGCTCCATGTTGGCACTTCGGCACCTTCCGTGGTAGACATTGTGGGGTTTTTGGCACTCCGGCCAAAAAACGTTGCCTACCCCTGTGCTAGACCATGTAACCATGACAGTTCCTGCCCCAGGGAGCTTACAGCCTATGTAGACAAAAGAGTGGCAGATGAGATGGACAGGTTAGCTGTGGGGCGATTAAAAATAATATTCATACAGTCTATCTGTTCTTAGCTCAACAGTAGCAGTAACCACAGTCTTCCTGCCCATGAAGTTTGTTGGGTGTAATTTGGGTGAAGGGAGGATTGAGAAAGGGCCAGCAAGTTATAACCCACATTTTCTGCACAAAGTGGTATGAGATCCCTGAAGCCATCCTGGGGTCCAGAGACATTTCATGCACTGAATTCTGCTTTCAACAGGCAGACTCCATTGGTGTCTGGGTCCCTTTGTCTTAGCAGTGACTCCAGCTTTTCAATGATGAGGTGACTGCTAGGTGGCCTGAATGAAATAAAGGCTATAAGGTGGCCCATAATAGGCATACCACCCAGCCAGCTGAGGCATGTATAGGCAGCCTCAGCAGAGATACCGGGGATAGGGTCTGTTCTGCCTTTTCACCCCTGGAGGGAGCTTGGTGAGAGTGATGCGGGGAACATCAGAGTGTGGGGTACTTATACCTCCAGTCTCTAGGGCTATTGGTTTAACACATACAGGTATGCACACAGTCATGCATGCACTACCACCTCCTTTCTAGGTCAACCCTCCCCTCTCCTAACACCTGGTGGGGTGGGGGGTGGAATGGAGCCTGCTGCCTTCTAAATCAAAGGCCAATACAAGCCATTTCTTCCATAAGCACTGCCCTTGCCCTTACCTCTCTATTTGTTTGCCTTCCCCTTGAGGAGTGAGGGGCTCAGTGGGGCCTGTGCAGCCTCACCTGTCTCTGCTGCTGGGGGACCTGGCTGTGTGTCACCTCAGGAATAAGCAGATGGGCTCATTCTGCAGGTGAAGAAAGTCCACTTTGATACACGAGAAGAGGGCGGGCCACAAGGCATAGCAGGGCTGGAGCCCAGACATGCCCCCATCCTCCACACGCTGCAGGGGAAAGGCTCAGTCGACAGAGAGAATGCCAGACATGTGAGTGGGGCTCTCTTGGGCACCAAGAGCAATGGGGGATGGAAGGGGGTGGGGAGGGGAGTCATTTCAGGTTCATCCTGGGCACTGCAGCACAGCCCAGGTACCTGAGTGCTGGAGTGGAGGAGGAGAAGGATTGTGTCTGGCTCCTACTGCTGCCCAGGGGATGCAGAAATGCTACAGGCAGGTACCAGCAAGTATCATTGTGCCCTGGCCCATTGAGGCAGTGGCATGAAGGGGTTGGCTCCAAGTGAGTCCCTGGCTAGCTCTGAATGCAAGAATCCCAGTGAGATCACATCTGGTCCAGGGCACAATGTGGCAACATGAGCTACTGGAGCATGGGACACCTGAATAAAAAACAGAGCCCCAGTAAGGAGTATGCACTGAGGGACAGTGTCACATGCGGAATGCCAAAAGGTGAGGCCATGTGCCCTCTCATTGCCAAGCAGACAAGGACATTGAGTCTAGGAGCATGGGCTCAGGACTTATTGTATTAGGTGCCAGAGGGGGTATTTATCCCATTCCTGCTCATCACTCCTGAACTGGGGCCTGGGAAAGGGGGAAGAACCCAACCTGGCTGAACCTCGTTTGTCTCCTTCCTTCCCAGCCTGAAGTCTCTAGCCTCCAAGCAGTAGGGAGGTCTCCTATCTGGGTGCACTCACATTGGGGTTTGCTCACTCTCTGCTGCTCTTTGCAGGGACCTCTCTACATGTCCACAGAGTATAACTCCAAGTTCCACTTTGAGATGCCCAGGCAGCCAGGTACTGTCTTTCCCTTTGCACCTCCTGAACATCACCCCATGGGAGTCGACACATACTCCTCAGCTTTCTATCTGTATCCGTGTTACCTTCCCTTTCTTCTGTCTTGTGCACTGAGTGGCACCAGGTCTGGCCGGGGCATGAATAAAAGACTTGGGTCCTGCAGGTGGGGAGTGAGGGCTCATTAGAGGCACTTGGTAAAGAAGCAACCCCCCACCTGGGTGCTGTAGGCACTGTGCTGCTGAAGGATGGAGTTGCTTTTTAGCTGAGTCACTAAACCAGGATCCTGGTTGCCTGTGGTTTTTGCAGACCCTCTGGCACTTTGAAATTATCCTGATCAAATTCCTGTTCAGATGTTTACCTTCTTCCTCCCTAAATTCCCTCTATTTCTTTTGACTATGCTCTTCCTCTGCGCGTCCCATCCTAACGTTGCTATGAGCTGCTAAACAGCTGCCCCAGAGGTGGCTACATTTCAGTAATGGGGAAAATGTTATTTAGTATTTCTGGGAATCCCTATGATCTGTTTGGCTGGAAAACTCAGTGTGAATTGTCAGATGACTTGTTATCCTTGGGCTGCAGCCCACCTCTGCCTTCTGTGAGCACACAATCCTGGCCTTCTAGCTTTAAGGGGTGGTTAAACTCCCTACTGGGTATATTCAGGAAATGGGGCAGGGGTGCTACTGGAACCTATGTCAGAGAGTGACCTCCATTTGAACGTCCTATTGGCTAGAAGTGCCTGGGAATGGTGATAAGTATTTGCTTCTATAAGTCTCCCTAACCTGGGCTTGTGGGGGGATTCTGGACTTCCCTCTGAATTGTCACTAGGCAGTATCTCAGGTACAGAGAGCCCCAACCAGTTCCCCAATTTGTGCTGACATAGGCCTTGGTCCTTGCAGTCCCATGTAGAACCTACCCTGAGAGCAGTGGCAGGGAACATCAGTGCCTGGGTTCCACCTGCGGCTGTCTTCATTATCTACATTGTCACCAGGCAGCATCATGTGCTGCTGCTCCTTGAAGCAGTAGAGGAGTGCTCAGCATTATCTGTGATCTTAGCTACCCACGGGCCATCTTGAGAGCTTCCAACCCCCTCCACCCCCCTGCATGTATTCTTTTCATGGCCATCAGGCTCGGTTTATCTGTGTGTGTTGTCCCTTATAATGATTGTTTTTCTCTCTGATGTTCCCAGCTCCTGTGCACTCTACCTTTTTTGTTTGGCCATTAGCACAGTTGTAGCATGTGCTAAGGTCCCCACCTCCATCTCTCCCCACCTCCATCTCTTCCCTGCTTCTGGTACCCTACCTAACAAGGTCAGGGTCAGCACTGAGGTGGCAATATATGCTGCATTCATATAGTGTACATGTACCTATGATGCCCATGTCACTCAAGGTGTGGGCAGATGACATATTTACACCAGTTTCATTTGCACTGTTTTTATGCACAGATGTAAATTTCCCTGATTGGACATAAATACACAGTTGTCCCAAGGCAGCAGCATGCAGTAGGCAGCTACTACAGTGCCCTGCCAGTAGGTGGCAAAAGAGCAGATAATGGCCACTTTGTGGTGGGCAAAGGTTACTCTGGAGTAAACTATAAACTAGTGGTTCTCAACCTTTCTAAACTCAAGGCACTCATTAGACTTGAGGCACCCCTTGGAAAATGCCAGCTCTTCTTACTCTTAACTCATTTTTTGACTGCAGGAACATACTAGGGCAGTTCTTCTGTCGCAAAGAACTCAGAAAGCCTACATCAGGGCAGAAGGTTTATGACACTATGGCTTCCTATTTGATATTTCTGGGTTTATCTTGAGAATCATATTTGTGCACCTAACAGTGCTAACACTGTGTGGCACCCTGCAGAAACCTTGAAAGGCTCTCAAGGCTATGGCACCTTGGTTGAGAATCACTGCTATAGACTAACAGAACATAGTGGTGTAAATTATATCAGTCTAATTTTTCCCTTTTTGGGGTAACTCTACATTGGACTTGAGTAAGTTACTCTGGTGTAGGGCTGTGTAATGTGCATCTGATACTTTTTTTACATTTCTGTAAGGGCTGATTAAATTATCAGAGTTAAAGGGTTGTGTGACAGGGCCCTCATGTTTACACTTGTGTGTGTCTCTACCTCCTTATCATGATGGGACTATATGGAGATTTGGGAGTTGGCTGCAGTCCCAGACAGCAGAAACAGTTTTTTAGCTGCAGCCATAAAGCTGCATAGTTTTAGTATCAGGATTTTTGTTATCAGTTTAATCCCTGAGATGCATGAATTTAGGAGGCCTAGATGTACTGCCTGTTGCTCAACGTTGTTGGTGTCAGTCTGCACTATAGAAATATAAGCAACCGAATGTTTCTTCTGTCCCCTCCATACTTCCCATGCCCACCTCTCATTACAGATTTCCTACAAAGGAAGACCATTGGAGTCAAGGAGGAGACAGGATTCACTGAGGAGGTCCGCCGGAACCTCATTGTACCACATCCACTGGTGAGTGCTTGTGGCCCTGGTTCTTCCCACAAAAGCAAGCTCTCCCCTTGGCCTTCTCTGTACTGGGCTGAGTGGAGTACAGCACTTCCTTTGTGTCTTAGTACAATCCAGCCATGAAACTAAAACTTGCCCAGGAGTTGGATGGGGCAGCCATCCAGCCTTTGGGTTTCCCAGAAGTTTGACTGGTGCAACCTCCCATCTGCCGTCTTATTCTGAACCATCCCTGAGGGGGAGCTGTAGTAAGGCTTGGGGCTGCTGTGCCCAGTCAGGACCACCACTGAACCTCTGCCAAAGCAGCAGCCAGTTGGAGTCTTGCCTCTTACATGCAGTCACCCCACAACTCTCACTGCTTCCTCTATATGGGGAGGTCTCCTTCCTCATAGCCCAGGCCCCCATGTCTGCTTTATACACTGGCAGAGTCTTTAGTCACAAAGGATTGTCCTTTGGGTTCCATGGGAACAAACTGCCTGGGCCTGGGTCATCCTTCTTAGGGAACCTCAGGATCAATCGTGCTCAGGGAAGATGTCTCACTGCCTGGTATTTCTGTTACAGAGGAGTCAGCCTGGCATCAGCATCACCAAGACAGACTTCTTACCCTCTACAACCCCCCACGTAAGAAGGGCTGGGCCAGAGGCAGGAGGCTGTAAGTGGAGGGAGATTTCATAGATTTCATAGACATTAGGGCTGGAAGGGACCTTGGAAGATCGTTGAGATGGGGAGTGAAGGGAGGAGAAGGGGAAATTTGATGGCAAGTATCAGGAAGAGGGCTACAAGTGTCCCCCAGAAACCAAGGGGGAAAAGTATGCCGGGGGTCACACACACAGACAAGGATGTGATGGAAGGAGGGAGGTGTGAGTTGTGTCATTCAGTCATAAGGAGTAGTGGAAGGCACAGTGGAGGCTCACTGAAATGCAGAGGAGTGAGCATCTCATAGATGGGTGTGTCAATGGAGAGCCTGATCCGGTTCCCATAGACACTTCTGGGAATGGAAGGCATGATGTGGGGGAGGAGGGTGGCAGGAATGCACAGTGACATGAAAGTGGCAGAGGATAGTGTGTGTAGGAGGTTGTTGCCCAGGCACAGAGGGTATTGTGTCAGGGTTTTCTCTGGGTCATGCCCCCAGCATTGTTATTGGAGGAGCCTGAACCCCAGTGCTGTGCATTTAGATGTACTCTGCAGTGCTGTGCCTGGCTGTGACCCCCCCACACAGCCTGGAGAATGGCAGCGGTGGGGCAGCGGCGGCGGGTGGGGGAAGAAGGGGGGACAGGGCGTTGGTGTCTTCTGCCTGCTGGACACTGCACAGCTGGCCTTGCCTTTGCTTTGTCCCACTCCTGCCAGGGTGATGAATTCCTACCCGTGCTAGCAAAGGGTTCCGAGCGGGAGACGGGGTTCAGCCGGGGCGTCATAGTGAGTGATTCCCTACTTGGTCCCTCCATCCCACCTGAAACCCCTCCCCATGCCTCCACTCCAACCTGTGATTGTGTCTCACTCACCTGATCCTCTCTTACCTTCCAGGACCCAAAGGGGACAGTGCCCTCTCTAAGGGTGGAAGACTCTGGTCCCCTGAGCCATTCCCATTTCCAGGGGCTCCAAAGGCCCCTGCAGACCCAGACCAAGTTGCTGGGCCGGGAGTACGTGGGAAAAAAGGTGAGTAACTGTGTGAGTGCAGATGTGGCTTGAGCCCCTTGCAGTCACCCTTGGTCCCTCAGGCCTGGCCAGCTTTGTGCTGCTCAACCCAGCTGTGTCACCTTCCCTCACAGGAGCTTTCAGGGTTCAGTATCAACAATGGCAAGTATGTGACACCTCCTTATGATCCGGACATGCCCAACCAGTACCTGACCAGCTACAACTCCATGTGAGTGTGAAGCACTGACACTGCTCTCCCCAAGGGAGACCTCTACACCTGTCTCGCCTCTACTGTCTGGCTCTGGGAGACCTTTCCTCACCTCCCCTTATGCTGTGCCTTCATGGGGAGCCCTTACTTCCTCCACACACACTTCCAGGGGAGAGCTCTCCCCTGGATCCACTCCTGTCTCTGAAGGGTGCTGTTCCCTGACTCTCTTCCATCATTGCCTCACTCCAAAAGAGCTGTCTCTGGCTTCCTCCCACTCCCTCTGAGATCAGCTCCTCTGGCTCTTTCTGTCCAGCTGTTCTCTTTAGGGAAGCATTTCCCTGGGCTCTTCTGCTCCTGGGAGGCTTCCTTTCCCTTCATGCACCTGACTTTGCGTGTCTCTTGTTTTGGTGGGAGGTGGTGATATGTCTCTTTTCTATACTCTGGGGTAGGGGAGCTGCCCACACAGCTCTGCAGTGTTTGTGTGTGTAAGGGGGTAGTTTTCAAGGAGGAAACAGACCCAGCAGAATGGGACATTAATTGCTCCTCTTTGGTCTTGGGCAGGTTTTATGAGAAGACGCTGAAGGGGATAGACAGAGAAGGATGGACCCAGGGAGGGATCCAGCCCCAGCAGCCAGGTGGCTTCACCACTAACAACCATGTCACTGACCTGGGCAGTGACCCCAATCCTACAGAGACCCTGAGACGGGTCCATCCCCACGTTGGCAGGTACCATTCCCTAGCTGGGTGCTTCTCCCTCATGCTGCCTCTTTGCCCTCTTCTCCTTTTTGTGACACTTCCCATCTTTATGCCCAGGGTAATCACAACAGTGGACCCATTTTATCGTGATAGCCCTCATGACTATCGTTTCTCAGCTCTTCACCAAACTGCAGTACCTGAATAGGTAAGAGACATGTAGCAGTGTGGGCATGAGGAGGAATGGGGTGCTTAGCAAGGACCTGTGAGCTCTCAGCCCTGGGGCCCGCATGGGTCCTGGGTCAGGCACTGCCATTGGGAGGAAAATTGTCCAGGGACCCTTCCTTATCAAGGACTTAATTCAGAGGCAGAGCCTACAGCTTTCTCTTCAATTCTGGACCCTAATGATCAGTGGGAAGCAAAATGGTTGTAGCAAAGGTTGCCACTCCCCACTCCAACCACCCCTGGCCTTTAAGAGGGGCATTGTGGATTACTTAAGGCTATTTTGCCCTCTCCATGTCACTCTGGGAACTTGTCTTTGCCTGGCTTCATTGATTTTGTTTCACTTCATCTTTGCTTCCTTGCAGATTGGTGCCAGAGGGCTGGGATTCCCCTCTGAGGCAGGGGACTTGGTGGGGAGGACTTCCCACTGGGAGTGGAGACTCAGGGGCCAGGGTCCCCTGTGGAGGCAAGGAGCTCTGGGGCTGGGATTCCCCCACTGAGGCAAGAGATTCCCAATTGGCTTTATTTTTCCAAGGGCCCAGTGGCTCCTCTTAACACTGCAGGCCTAGACGCACTGCCACCCCTTTTGTCACTTCCCCTTTGTTGGCTCAGTGTTGGTGATCCATTAGGGCTTGCTCTTCTTCCAATGGGTCAGTAGGGCAGCCTGTCTCCCACTCTAACTGCATGAAATTCCTCTTCCCCAACCCCCAGGCCTCCATTGGCCCATTTCCTGGAGGACCCAGACTTTACATCTGAAACATAACAGAGTTACTAGTGGTTACGCGAGAGCCAGCAGAGGAGGCTGAGGTCTGAGAGCAGGGGAGGGGATTCTGCACCTAGAGCCATTCATGGTGTAATGCCTCAGCATTCACTAAGTCCCTCCTCTTGGACCATTGGGGTAAATCCAGGCCCCTACTTTGGCTCCAGCTGAATTGCTTCCAGCTCAGGCCCCCTCCCTTTCTTGTTCACAGCTTGAGCTCCACGCCAGTGTTTGCAGCTGTGGGACCGATGCTACCTGACTCAGGTGCCCCTGTGCAGTAATAACACCCCATGCCTTTTGAGTCGGATGAACAAGCTGATCCTTCTACTGTAAAAGGAACCCTGCTTGACTGAGCTGCAAAACTGCCTTCTCCTGGGGGTTGGGTAACAGCAAAGGGAGGAGGCAGTGGCGTAGAAGAAGTTAATAGACAGTATAAGACAGTCCTGTGTTTCTGCCTGGTTCTGTTCTATTGCACAGCTGCATACACACTGCATTTCCATGCTCTCTTTTGACCAAGTGATTGATGCCCTCCCCAGCTCTAACATGCAGTAGCTAGATCCTCACATTCTCAGCCTAACCTAGACTCATGCACACATTACCCGAGGAGCATGAATGGACACAGGAGGGTGGTCTGTTCTCCTACACCTCCTGCTGGGTGTAAGACACACATTCAGCAGGGTGTCCTTGCACCATCAGGGTGTAAAGCACACCCCAGCAGGATGTCCATGCACCAGCACAGTATAAGGTACATGCACAGTGGGATATCCAGGCAGCCAGCACAGTGTGAGGCACACATATAGTAGGTGTGGTGTGTTGTTTGCGCACACTCATACGCTCTAGGATTTCCACACTCCATGCATGGTGTGTAGTATGTGCACACACATGCATTGTAGGGTCTCCACATCCCCAGTGCAGCATGAAACAAGCACATAGCAGTGTGACATAGGATGAAGGCCTCTCTTTCCCTGCTCAATGTCCTATTGACTGCTCACCTCCTATGAATTTAATACACCTCCTCTCTACCTCTGTCCTCAGTCTCAATTTTCTCCCCTCATCTAATGCTTGCTATGATATGTCTCCACCCTTTTTCCAGCTCTCATGTTTCTCTCTGAAGGAAGACTTTCCTTTCCTTGTGAATGTTTCATGAGCTGGTACAAGGGCTACAGTGGCTTTGAGAACAAGCACTTGCTGAACAGGCCTCATGTTACACCTAACACTACCTGGCTGCAGCTCACACTTTCAGCCTGTGGACACCTGATCTCTCACTTTCCCTGGAGTGGGGAGGCTGGCTGGGGTGTGTTATTTTGCCTACCAATTTTGCTACATCGCAACTTCACTGGTCATGGTAGCCTTGCAGCCTCACCCATAACACATGGATAATAAGGAAAAGTGTGAGTGGGGTTATATCCAGGAGGAGTCTGGATATACACAACCAATGTTGTATTCTCCTCCTAGGACCAATTTAGCTTAGTTTCCACACCCCAGATGCCAGGATTTCTGCAGTTCCTCTTTCTCTAGATTCATGCCCTTCGGGGGACTGCCAACCTGCTATCCCATCCCTCACTTATGACATCACTCAACTGACTATATGACCTTTACTCCTTTCCTCTCTCTTCATAAATCATTCTTTCCAGTACACCTGTATTTCTGATGTTATGCTTCCCTTATCTCCTGTGTTAATGCCTCTCTGAGAATGTAGACCCCTGAACCTACAAACTTTTGGGTGGAATGTCAGCAAAACGATATAGATGACGAAACTAGTGCACAGAGAGGTGAAGTGACATGCCCAAGGCCATGCATGAGTGGCAAAGGAGTACAACTCAGATCTCCCTAATCCCAGTCCAATGCCCTTCCTTTGCCTACATGGCCCCAAATTACACCAACTTTTTATTTTTGCTGCCCATTCTGAAGTGCTGTTTCATAAGACTACAAAGCAATCTCTGTCTTGGCTTTACTGCTCCTGGCATCTTTCCTTCCAACTGAGTGCTGTCCGTAAGATTATATTTCTCCAGATGGATTAACTGCTTTCCCAAGATGAATCTCATTCTGTTTGCTTGCATTAGCTTATAGCGGAGATTCTGCCAGCATGTATGGGGGCGTGAAGCCCAACTGCGTGTGTGCATGTTTGTGTGTACACCTGCGCATTCTGCTACGGCTAATGATGATGCTTTTGGTGACGGATCACTGCTTCATGGCCATCCATAGCATGGAGCAGGAGCTGCCTTCCTCGTGTGAATGGAGCAGATGGGTGTGGAACAGAAACGTATGCTGGCTGTTGATTTAATCTCAGAGAAGAAAGACATGGCTGTGCATAGCACTGAAAAAAAATCTCTGTTACCTTTACAACCATCTGGAGCGAGAGTCATTCAGAAGGAGTGTTACTCATGACAACGATATATAAAGGACCGAGGAGTTGGTACCAAAATAGCTAGCTTAGAGAGGCAGCCACAGAGTGCATGGGATAAGGAGAGAGCTGGAAGGGGCTGGATCAAAGCAGGCTGGTCAGGGAGAACACGGGGGAGTTCTGAGTTCCTCGTGGCTCCACAGTTTTTGGCATGGCCAGGAGTTAAGTCCCTGCTCTGACTCCCATTGAAATTAACAGAGAGATAGCTGTCAACTTCTCTAGGAGCTGGATGGTGTCCTCAGGAAGGAACAGTGTCTCCTAAAGCACAAATTTGGGAGGTGTTAGTTGTGCCTGCACACATACATCTATGTACCACACATATGCATGTGCAGACATGGGTGATTCAGTGTTGGTCATGTGACAGACATATGTCATAAGTAAGCATGCTTTATATTTCTGTCTTGTGCATAAAGGATTAATGCCTGAACCCTTGATACATACAGGGTAAGCTTGGAGTAAACTTGAGCTGTTGCTGCTCCATTTGCTAGATGCACAGAAGAACTGGGAAAGATGGTATGCTTTCACCACTACTGTCTTAGCCTGTGCTTATGTCCTTGTAATCAGTCATATCGAGGGTGGCTGCGGTGTGGGGTACTGGCGGGCAACCTGGTGAGGCAGTTGTTTCTCCCTCTGCATTTTTTCCTGCATTTAAAAATTGGGCCTTATTACTTATTGGCAGGCCCAGTTTGCCGAGGTTTCTGGGTCTGAGTTTTGGAGGTTCTAAGTACCCGCAACCCCAAATGAAATCAGT
Organism: Crocodylus siamensis; assembly: GCF_052110815.1. Classification (NCBI taxonomy): domain Eukaryota; kingdom Metazoa; phylum Chordata; order Crocodylia; family Crocodylidae; genus Crocodylus; species Crocodylus siamensis. Next base: position 170,607,723 of record NC_143396.1, read on the forward strand.
AGGACCTGAGGGGGTCATCCTATGGCTAGGGTTCTTTGGCTGCTGCATACTGGGCAGGTGGATGTAATTTCTGTTTTTTCCATGGATACCTTCTCTGACCTGGAGCAAATCATTTGATGAAAAATCCACAGTTCGCTCCTTGGTGCCTCCAACTTGGACTTTGGTATACTTAAAAATTAGGCACCTGGTTTCAAAGAAACAAGGGTGAGTGGCAGGCCCTCATGAGGAGAGTTAGGATCCTTCAAACTGCTTGGAAAGGCCGAGTCATTTGGAGCCTGGCACTAGAAAATGCTAGGCACAGGTTTGTCTGAACTCCTTGTTGCTTTCCAGAGCCTCAGCACCACTGTCCACTCAGGATCCAAAGCCAGGTGGTGGGGGATGGTGGGACATCATAGCCCAGTAGCTATTCACCAGGGAAGTCCGAGTTATAGGCTGTTGTGGGGATATAGGCTGCCGTTTTGCAACACAGGTACCTAAATCCCATCTAATTCCTATGTAGGTACCCCTTTTATAGGTCTGGATCCAGTCCTGGATCTGTCAGTGCCTCAGGTTCCACTGTGTTCGCTGGAGTTATGAACCCTTCCTTTGTCTAGTTAGAGCAGTGGTCACCAACCAGTGGATCTCGATTCACCGGTAGATTTCAAAGCCTCTTGCAGTAGATCTTGGAGCCTCTTGGAGTTGATCTGAGGCGCTGGGGTCAGGGGCTGAATGCCCGCATCCATGCACATGTACATGTGCACCCCAGCCCAGCAGGTCTTTCCGTGAGGGAGGGGCGGGGGGTAGATTGAGGCCCCCGCAGTGAGGGACAGTGCCATAGAGGTAGGAGCTGGGGTAAGTTGAGTGGGACTCCAGCTGGGTGGGACTTACCTGCTGGGGAGGCGCGCCACCAAATAATTTTTTCTCCCTCTGCCTTGATCTGCCCCCTCCCTTCCCTTTTGCCCCATTATGCACCTTTATGTCCTCTATTTACCTTCAAGAGAAAAATAGAGGACATAAAGGCATCTGGTTTTGTATCAGTAGAGGACAACCAGTCTGTCCTCTATGATGGCCACCCTAGCTGGCGCCCCTTCACTTTGGCACCCAGGGCTTGCCCCCCCCTTCCTATGGTACTGTCCTCCCCAATTTGAACCCTTCTGCTTGTCACCTTGACCTTAAGCCTGCCCTTTTTTGTTTATCTCCTCACATGTCCTATGACCCCTCTCAAAGGACCTTATGGCACCCAGGGGTGCCCCGGCACCATGGTTGAGAATCATTGGGTTTAGAGACTGGGAGGGCCAATGGTTTTGTCACGAGGTGGTTAGGGTCCGCATGGGTTTGTGCACAACGCTGGCTTTAACGGGGCTCTTCTAGAGCTGCTGCTCTTATCACCTGGTCGGTGACTGGATTACACCAGGCACGAGGCTCCCTGCCTCCATCTGGCTGCGCGAATGGGCAATGGCAGGTGCTGCCTTGTGCCCCCTGGAGCAAGGGGCCGGCCCTGGCGGAACACTGGGGCCGGAACTTTCCATGGCAGTTGGGCTTGGCAGTTGGAAGGGAAAGGGGTCAGCGAGGGAGCAGCAGAGGGGCTTCTCCTTGCAAGAGGACAGCAGGGCTCTGGGGAGCGCATGAAGGGGGCCAGGGGTGTGGCTGAGGGGAAGGGACTGAGCGAGACAAAGCCCAGCTCCTGGGCAGAAGGGGGAGCAGGGAGAGGGAGAAAAAAAGCAGGCTGGGAAACCCTGCCTAACAAGGCTATTCCCTGTCCCTGTAAGGCTGTATTATGTGTGTCCTGTACTGTTCTGTTAGCAATCACATTTGATGCAACAAGATGTGAGGCATTTGGAGTTAGGGTCTTTCCTGTGAGGGCAGCATGAACGCCGCATGCTCCTGGAGGCTGGTGGGGCACGGCAAGCTCCTGCGGATGGCGGTGGCAGGAGTGTTGTGGCAGCAAGTGGGGAGCTCCTGCAGGTGGCCACAGCGCTGTTGGCAGCGGGGGGCAGGGTGTGTGGCAAGTGCTGCCCAGTGGTCAGCAACCACCCACAGATGCCACTGGCAGGGTCAGCAGCAGCCGGTGGCAATTGCGGACCGCCCACAGATGCTGCTGGCAGTGTTGGTGGCGGGGGTGGTGAGCAGCGACCACCCGCAGGCACTGCTGACACTGTCTCCCTTTTTGCAGGGGGTGCACCGCCACCCTCAGGGAGTGCACATGCACCCCCTACGTATCGCCAGTGCAGGACAAGGATGCCCATCTGCAGTTGTGCAGGAAAATGTCAAGACAGATGTTTACATTTTCCTTCCTTTGGCAAAAGTCAGAAGGCCTTCCTTGGTCTATAGTTTGAAAAACTTCTCTTGACATCAGTGACAGACAAGGTTCTTTGGGTAAATCTGATATCTTCTATTAAACCAACTCAGATAGCTGGAAAAATTCTTCTTTGCAAGCTTTTGGGTACAAACACCTTTCCTCAGCCTGACAAAGGGTGTTTATACTTGAAAGCTTGCAAAGAAGAATTTTTCCAACTATTTGAGTTAGTCTAATACAAGATATTGGATTTACCCAAAGAGCCTTGAATGCCTATGTCCTTAGACCAACACAGCTGTAACCTACACCCTTGACATCAGTGGGAACTTTGGCTGGATGGGGCAGCCCACAGACCAGAGGAGGGCAAAATATGGCCTGCAGGCTTGATCTGAACCACCAAGGGATTCTGCCTGGCTCATGGTGCATCCCTTGGCCCCACCCAGCCAAGGGACACACGAGACAGCCTGGGCTGTGGTGCGTGCACTGGTCCCGCCATCCTCAGGTGCAGAGATGCTGTCTAGTGCAGCCTGCCTCATCCCAGAGCCACCTCTAGGACACACCAGGATCTGTAGTCCACAGGGCTGCAGGGTTGGGGCAGCTTGGCGGTTGGACTTGGCTTCCTGGCAGCCCCCACCTGGGAGCAGATGTGTGCCCTGCTGCCACTGCTGCGGCTAGACCTGGCCCGGCTGCCTGGGCATCCCAGCCTGCCCAACCCACACCCACAGCCAGGGGTGCTGGACAGAGCAGGCAGGTGGGGTCTCCATGGAGACACATCTAGGACCTCAACAGGCAGGGTGCGCTCGGCTGGGCAGATGGGATGGAGCTACAAGCAGGTTGGGAGTGGCATCCAGGAGTGGGATAGGTGGGCAGGTGGGATCTCCATGGAGACCAGACTGGGACCCTTCTGGGTGGGGAGTGACTGACATCTGGGAGCAGGACGGGCAGGCAGCATTGTAGAGTGGTGACAGCACAGGGCCAGGGCATGAAGCCCAAGGCAGAATCGCAATCCACCCCCTGTATGTCTCTGCCCACAATCCTGGCCCCATGCTATCACTGCCCCATGATCCCAGGCCTGGCAATTCCTACCTGTCCAACTCCTGGACATCATTCCCCACCTGCCTGTGGCCCCATCCTGTCTGCCCAGCTGAGTGTGTCCTGCCTGTGGGGGGCCCGTGCTGGGGTCAGATAGGATCAATTGCTCCCTCCCGCCCTCACCCCCCCATCCTGCAACAGCTCACCTGTGTGAGGCCTGCTCCCTTTTGGGGTCTCTGGTGTGCCAGCTGGAGGAGCTCCAGGCCACAGTCCAGAGACTGCATGCCATCAGGGACTGTAAGCAGGAGATTGACTCCTACTGCCAGGCCCTTCTCCCCGGAAGCCAGGGGGTAGACCACTATCTCCCTCCAGGACAAAGGAGGACTCCGGGACCTCCCACTCTGTCCAGTCAGGGGCATGGACCAAGGTGGTCAAGGGCCTTAAGACCTGCCGCACCAAGGCCCCTGCCCCGCCGGAGCTTAGCAACAGGTACGCACCTCTTACTGCTCCAGCAGAGCCTGCTGAGTTGCCAGCTCCCACAGGCAACACAGGTTCAACTGCAGCTACCATCCCTGCTCTCCCCAAGACGTAAGGTGTTTGTTCTGGGAGCCTCCATCCTGAGGGGGACTGAGGGGGCAATCTGCCGCCCCGACCCCTTAGTCCAGGAAGTCTGCTGCTTCCCTGGGGGCCCGGGAATATTGCAGAGAAGATCCCAAAGCTCCTCCAGCCCACAGACCACTATCCTATGCTCCTTATTCATGTAAGCACCAATGACACAACTCAGAGCTCTCCCAGCTAGGTCATGAGGCACTACAGGGATTTGGGAGCAGGGCTAAAGGGTCTCGGGACATAGGTGGTGTTCTCATCAATCCTCCTAGTCTCAGGCTATGGGCTGAAGAGGGAGAGGAGGATCCATGTAGTCAGCCAAAGACTGTGGCGCTGGTGTCATCGGGAAGGCTTTGGCTTCCATGACCACAGCCCGCTCTTTGGTGAGAGAGGCAGCGAGCTGCTGGGAAGAGATGGCCTCCACCTCTCTCCCCTGAGGAGGAGGCTCTTCTCAGCTAGACTGGGTGACCTGCTCCACCGGGCTTTAAACTAAGCCTGTTGGGGGACGGGGGGCCACTGCTGGCCTGCTGAGCAACCCTTGCAAAGCCAGTGGGCCAAGGCACTTAAGGGAGCCCACCCTTGTCCCAGCCCTGGTACAATTTGTGGGCAAGGCAAGAGCTCCCAAGGGGACACTTGCCTGCCTGTACACAAATGCCAGGAGCTTAGGGAATAAGCAGGAGGAGCTCGTCCTCCTGCTCAATGCAAATAATTATGATGTCATAGGGATAATGGAGACCTGGTGGGACTCCACCCATGACTGGACCTCAGGTATAGATGGCTATACCCTGTATAAGAGGGATCAGGTAGATAAAAGGGGTGGGGGTGTAGCTGTCTATGTTAAGGAAAGCTATGCGTCCCTGAAAGCTAATATTGGCAACCAGGGTGGATGACTGGAGACCCTCTGGGTTAAAATCCGTGGGGAACACGGCACAGGGGACACAAGTGGAAGTCTCCTACAGACCTCCCACCCAAAGTCCTGAGCTTGACCAGGAGTTTGCCCGGGAACTGGCTGAGGCCGCATGCTCCAGGACCTTGGTTGTCATGGATGATTTCAATTACCCGGACATCTCATGGGAGGATCACTCAGCAAAATCCGAGTGGTCGCAAAGCTTCCTGTCATGCATGGATGACCTCTACCTGACTCAAGAAATCTATTGTCCAACAAGAGGCAAAGCACTGCTCGACCTGGTACTGGCTACTGGGGATGACCTAATCGGCGACCTAGTGATTGAGGGGAAGCTGGGTGACAGCGACCACGAGCTGATCACCTTCACCATCTGCCATAAAGCTGGCAAGTCAGTCAGCAACATGGAAGTCCTTGACTTCAGGAAAGCCGACTTTGACAAGCTCAGGAGGCTTGTCAATGAGGCCCTAAGGGACCATAACCCCAGGGAGAGGGGAGCTGAAGAAGAGTGGTTGCTCCTCAAGGGAGTGATCCTCAATGCACAGGGAGGTCTGGGTGAGGGAGATCTCCTGCCCTCCATTAATGCTGACCTCGTGAAGGAACATCTTGAGAAGCTGGATACCTTCAAGTCAGCTGGCCCTGACCATCTACACCCCAGGTTACTCAAGGAGCTGGCGAGCATCATCGCCCAGCCCCTGGCACGGATCTTTGAAAATCTCTGGTGCCTTGGTGTAGTGCCCAAAGACTGGAAGAAGGCCAATGTGGTGCCTATCTTCAAGAAAGGGAGGAAAGTGGATCCAGCTAATTACAGGCCCATCAGCCTGACTTCTATCCTGGGGAAGATCTTAGAAAAGTTTATTAAAGAGGCCATCCTTAATGGACTGGCAGACGCCAACATCCTAAGGGATAGCCAGCCCAGGTTTGTTGTGGGCAGGTCTTGCCTGACCAATCTCATTTCCTTCTATGACCAGGTGACCTATCACCTGGACAAGGGAGAAGGATTGATGTCATATATCTTGACTTCAAAAAAGCCTTTGATCTGGTATCTCATGATCACCTCTTGGCGAAACTGGCCAATTGTGGCCTTGGGTCCACCATGATCCGCTGGCTGGGAAATTGGCTCCGTGGTCGGACCCAGAGGGTAGTAATTGATGGCAGTCACTCATCGTGGTGCCCTGTGACCAGTGGGGTCCCTCAAGGCTCTGTCCTGGGACCCATATTGTTCAACATCTTCATTAATGATGTAGACATTGGAGTCAGAAGTGGACTGGCCAAGTTCACCGATGACACCAAATTTTAGGGCAAAGCATCCACACCAAAAGACAGGCGGGTGATCCAGGCTGACCTGGACAGGCTCAGCATATGGGCGGACGAGAACCTGATGGTGCTTAACACCAAATGCAAGGTTCTCCACCTTGGGGAAAAAAACCTGCAGCATCCTTATAGGCTCAGCAGTGCTACGCTGGCTAGCACTATGGAAGAAAGAGACCTGGGGTCATGATTAGCCACAAGATGAACATGAGCCTGCAATGCGATGCTGCGGCTAGTAAAGCGACCAAAACACTGGCTTGTATCCATGGATGCTTCTCAAGCAAATCCCAGGACGTCATTCTCCCCTTGTACTTGGCCTTGGTGAGGCCACAGCTGGAGTACTGAGTCCAGTTTTGGGCTCCACAATTCAAAAAAGATGTGGAGAAGCTTGAGAGAGTCCAGAGAAGAGCCATGCGCATGATCAGAGGTCAGAAAAGCAGACCTTACGATGACAGGCTGAGAGCCATGGGGCTCTTTAGCCAGGAAAAGTGCAGGCTCAGGGGTGATCTGATGGCCACCTATAAGTTTATCAGGGGTGACCACCAGGATCTGGGGGAATGTTTGTTCACCTAGCGCCCCAAGGGATGACGAGGTCGAACAGTCATAAACTACTGCAAGACCATTTCAGGCTGGACATAAGGAAGAATTTCTTTACTGTCCGAGCCCCCAAGGTCTGGAACAGCCTGCCATGGGAGGTGGTTCAAACACCTACACTGAACACCTTCAAGAGTAAATTGGATGCTTATCTTGCTGGGATCCTATGACCCCAGCTGACTTCCTGCCCTTTGGGCAGGGGGCTGGACTCGGTGATCTTCCAAGGTCCCTTCCAGCCCTAATGTCTATGAAACTTCTTAAGTGGCCCTCCAGCCCAAATAATTGCCCACCCCTGCCTTAAATGATCTGTGAAAGATTGTCATTTGGACATCAGCCACTGGAGGGCTGTCCAAGTATAAATTTTGGAGCAAGATCTTTTGGATAATGCAGCTGATTTGAAATGGCAACTAAGGCAAGAGGAGCTAGGGACAAAAAGTCTGGCAGAATGAGTAAGAGTCAGTGAAGGGGCAGCTGCTGAATGGCACACATGTCATTTTTCTTGGGTTGATGCAAGAGCAAAGATAGAGGCAGACAGAGGCTTAGAAGTCCCATTAGCTATGGTGCCTGATCAGGGTCTTGGTTCTACCCACAGTCCTCTTTTGTGACAATGAAGTCCCCTAACTGGTATCCTCTGGGGTTACTAAACCCTGTCACCAACTGAGGATGAGGCAGACTGGCATCTCTGCTGTACCACTAGGAATGGTATTAGGAACATAAAAAAATGAGGTGGAAAGATCTCTTTGGATAGAACCTGGATACAGAAGAGGAGACAGGATTTGGTCCCTGAAGATGAATGAGACACCAGGGAAGAACATGTAAGTGAGAAGAAAAAGGACTGAGGCAGCAAAGAACTGAGAATGACAAGGAAGGCACTAAAGAAAAGGCCAGCTGGTGTACATCAGCATAGTCCATTAAATTAATTGACTCTGTCTGAGCATCAGCTCAGGATCCTCCCTATTTTTTAACAGAAATACCAGCTTCCTAGGAGAGATATTGTGCTGCATTCTCAAAAAGCATTAAACCCAAAGGTCACACCAGGGCAGTTAAAAATCTGACATCTCCAAAGGGAAAAGAATGCTTTGGTCTCTGAAAGAAATGAGGCTGGGATACTCTGAAGTTTACTGAATGTCACAGCAGATACCTGTGCATTTGTGTGTGTGCATTAGTATTTGTGGTCTGCGTAGGCCTTCACGTGCCAGCTTGCAGGGGAAGGATATCTGAACCTTATCAGAAAAGAGAAATGTAGTATATCTGTGCTGTACACACTTGTGCTGGGTCTTTAAGCATGTGTACGTGTATGCACATGTATCTTTACGTGTATTGATGAATGGTTGAGTATGTTGCTGACCTCACTATTTGTGTGTGGCTCTAAATTCACTGTGAGCATGTGTGCTTTTTGTGTGCATATTAGTGCACAACTCTTGTATGTGCCTGTGTGTTGGTGTATGCACATTTGTCCAACAACCTTGGAGTGAGTTCATATGGTATACATACAGGTCTGCCCAGGAAGCCAGAGTTTGCATTCAGGAAGGTATGTAAGATAAGTCTGTGTGTGTGTGTGCGTGCGTGCGTGTGTGTGTGCGCATGTGTGGAGGAACACACATAAGCTTAGTGGGTGGTGGGGAAGGTACATAAGCTCTATGTGTGTGGAGGAACATACATAAGGTAAGTGTGTGTGTGTAAGGTTAGTGTGCGTATGTGTAGCAGAAGGTATGTAAGCTTAGTGTGTGTGTATGGAGAAAAGTATGTAATGTTAGTGTGTGTCTGTGGGTGGAGGAAGGCACATAAGCTTAGTGTGCGTGTGTGTATGGAGAAAGGTATGTAGCTTTGTGTGTGCGCATGTGTGTGTGTGGGGAAGTTACGTAAAATTAGTGTGGGTGGGTGGGTGGAGGAAGGTACATAAGCTTAGTGTGTTTCATACTTTTTGGGGCTGGAAGAGACCTTACAGATCATTGGGTCCAGCCCCCCTACACTTGGGCAGGAAAGACCGCTGGGGTCAGATGACCCCAGCAAGGTGAGCATCAAGGCACTTTTTAAAGAATGCCAGGGTGGGTGACTACCACCTCTGGGGAGAGCCTGTTCCAAAACCTCAGTAAAGAAGTTTTTTCTTATGTCAAGTCTGAAGTAATCTTCAATCAGCTTGTGCCCATTATTTCTAGTCCTCCCCTGGGGGGCCTTGGTGAATAGTTGCTCCCACAGGCCCTGTTGTATTCCCCTGATATACTTATAGGCTGCCACCAAATCCCCTCTGATCATCTCTTCTCCAGGCTGAACAGTCCCAAGTCTTTCAGCTTCTCCTCATATGACTTGGTCTCTAGGCCTCTAATCATGTGTGTAGCCCTCCAGGCCTCTAATCATGTGTGTAGCCCTCCTTTGGACTCTCTCAACCTTCTCCACATCCTTCCTGAAGTGCAGCACCCGGAACTGGATGCAGTACTCCAGCTGCAGTCTCACCAAGGCTGAGTAGAGCATGACGTCCTTAGCCTCATCTGAGATGCCTCGGTAGATGCATGCTAGTGTTTGATTTGCTCTGCCAGCTATAGCATCACATTGGTGGCCCATGTTCATTTTGTTGTTTATCACAACACCCAGGTCTTGTTCAGTTGTGGTGCTGGCAAATGAAGCACTGCCACTGTGTTACAGATTATTTCTCCCCAGATGGAGCACTTTGCATTTCTCTGTATTAAACTACATCAGGTTGAGGTCTGCCCACCTCACAAACCTGTCCAGGTTGGCCTGTATTGCCAGCCTGTCCTGGAGCATGACCACACCCTCCCATAGTTTGGGGTTGTCAGTAAACTTTGCCAGCTCACTTTTAATACCCAAATCCAAATCATTGATGAACATGTTGAAAAGCATTGGTCCGAGTACTAAGCCCTGAGGGATGCCACTGGTCACCTACCATGATAACTCAGTCCTGTGTATCAGTACTCTCTGGGTCCTACCATGGAGCCCATTACCTACCCACTGGACTGTAAAGTAGTTGAGGCTGCATTTTTCCAATTTAACCATGAGGACATCATGGGAGACCAGGTCGAAGATCTTTTTGAAATCCAAGCATATGACATTAACCTCATTTCCCCTATCCAGGTGGCAAGTTATCTGATTGTAGAAGGAGATGAGGTTGGTCTGGCATGAGCTGCTCATAATGAAGCCATGTTGGCTATCCTTCAGAATGTTACCTTCTGTTAGCCTGTTAGCGATGGACTCTGGTAATTTTTTCTGGGATTTTACCCAGGATTGAAGTCAAACTGATTAGCCTGTAATTCCTGGGGTCCTCCTTTCTCCCTTTCTTAAAGATAGGAACCACACTGGTTTTCTTTCAGTCTCCTGGGACCTCTCCTAAGCACCACAAATCTTCAAATAACTTAGCTATAGGTTGCACGATGACATTAGCCAGTTCTTTTAGCACTCTTGTGTGTAGTTCACCTGGTCCTGCTGACTGGTAGATATTTAGTCTTTGCTGGTGGTCCGCCCACAAGATCTACACCAACTATGGCAGGGTGGTTGTTCCCACCATGATCATCCTATATCCTGTCAAGCAGGCTAACACCCTTGGATTGGTGGAATACCGACATGAAGTATTCATTCACGTGTTCGGTTTTGGCCTGGGCGTCGGTTATCAGCCATTCCATTTCAGTCATCAGGTGCCCTATGCTTTCCTTATTTTTTCTCCTACTCTCTACATAGCTAAAGAAGGACTTTTTGTTGTCCTTGATTTTGGTGGCCAGTTTGTATTTGGTTTGTGCTTTTGGTGTCCTGATCCACTCCCTACAGGTGCGGGCTATTGCTGTGTACTCCTCTTTGGTAGCTATTCCTGACTTCCATCCCTTGTAGGCTTCTTGTTTTGAGTTCAGGAGGTCCATAACTTACCTATTGAGCCAAGGGGGCCTCCCAGTCCTTTTGATGCCTTTCTTACAAAAGGGAATGGCTTTCCTTTGAGCTTTTAGGATTGCTTCCTGGAGGAATGAACACTCTCCTTGTACTCTCTTCCTCATTGGATCATGGTCCCGCAGGACCTCAACAACTAGTCTCCCGAGCTTGTGAAAGTCAGCTTTCCTAAAAACAAGGATTTCTACTCTACTAGCTGATTTCCCTAACTTACACTGGATGGTGAAAGTGATCATCTCATAGTCACTGTTACCCCGTTTCCCTTCTATCTTCAGATTGCTTACTAGGTTATCCTGTTTGGCCAGAACCAAATCTAGGAGTGCCTTGCCCCTGGTTGGCCCCTGGTTGACTTCTTGAGCCAGATAGAGTTCCTCAATGCAAGGGAGGAAGCTTTGTGAGTGACCAGATCTTGCTGAGTGCTCATGCCACGAGATGTCTGGGTAGTTGAAGTCACCTATGACAGCCATGCTCTGAGAGTGTGCAGCCTCTGCCAGTTCTCCAGAGAATTCCCAGTCGAGCTCTTCCTCTTGGTTTGGAGGTCTATAAGTAAACTCCTACGGTCAAATCCCTTTCTCCATGCTCTCCCCGTATCTTGACCCAGACGGACTCAAGTTGCCCTTCCTTGCTTCCAATCTTTGCTTCTATGGAGTTGTAATGTTCCTTCACATAGAGAGCAACTCCTCTACCCTTCTCCCCAACACTATCCCTCCTATACAGGGTGTATCCCCCTATCCACCTATGTGATCCAATCACAAGTGGAGTCCCATCAGGTCTCCATGATCCCTATGAGATCATATTGGTTGTTGGTTAGCAGGAGAGCCAGTTCCTCCTGGTTGTTTCCCAGGCTTCTGGTGTTAGTGTTGTAACCCAGGCAGTGTTTCAAGAGGTACCCTCCCACCAACTGAAGGGATCAAAGCAGGTGCACAAGCGCTGTGGGAGGTATAGGGACTCTCCTCCCCCTATAGAGCAGAGCCAGACCACCAATGGGGACTTAACCATATGCCTTTTAATGAGGGAACAATACTGGGAACATAACAGGCATAAATCAGAAGGTATAGTGGACACTACAGTGCCCCAAGGGGGCAGGATTCAACAAAGGTTAGACACTTACAATCATTGACAAAAGACAGGGTTAACAAAATATAAAATACAAACAGCAGAGCAAACAATATTGGTTGGTGAAATATAAAAAGGCACAAAATACAAAATGACAAGGGAAATATAGGGCCCAGGTATCTGGAGGGGGAAAAACACAATGACCCCTTTTCACTGCAAGAAGATTTGCTTATTGTTAGCTCACTCATCCCAAGTCACCTCAGCTGGGACTTGAATCCACATCTCACATGTGGCAGGCAGGAATGTTGCGACACAGCCACTGCTGGTGGCACTGCTCTTACCTGCTAGGGGTCTTGACCTTCCCAGGGCCCCGGCCTCTCGTTTGCTGCCTGGCCTCTGATTGGAGGAGCTGGAAGCAGAACTGGAAACCTCTCAGGTGTGGCTCAGATCCTTCCTGGAGCAGGGGGAGCCTCTCCTGCTGGCTGCAGCCTCTCCTCGGGGTTCCTCAGCAGCATGGCATGCGGCTGGCAGGAGAGGCTCCCCACTGGGTTCGAGGATCCCCAAGGAAAGGCTGCGGCCAGCAGGAGAGGTTCCCCAGCTCCAGCAAGGATCTGAGCAGCAACCTGAGAGGTTCCCAGCTCTGCTCCCAAGTCCTCCAATCATCTTTTACCCCTTCAAAACCCCTGGGCGAAATCATGACCAGATTGGTGAGGAAAGGAAATCCCAAGTCCTCCAATCATCTTTTGCCCTTTCAAAACCTCTTGGGCTAGGTCACTGCCAGCTAGCCCGTCACAGTGTACAGGCAACTAAGGCTGCCATTGGAGGCCCTAGGCTTCCTGGTGAGCTGTGGAATAACCTATCCATTGGCCAGTGTCAGAGAATGTTTCCTATTGTACCTTGGGATGCTAGTTTCAAGGTTGCCATTTCTCTGGTTTGTGCTAGTAGTTGATGGCCCATCCCGCAGTGATCTCAGTCTAAAAGTCTATCCAGGAGGTCTGCCATTCTAGCCAAGAAGATCTTCTTCCCCTTTGGCGTGAGGTGGATGCTGTATCTTCCTAGCAGGCCACAGCCCCTGAGGTGCATGCCATGGTCAAAGAAGCCAAAGGGTTGTGTGTGTGTGTGTTTATGTGTGGAGGAAGGTATGTAAGCTTAGTGTTTGTGTGTGTGTGTATAGGAACATGTGTAAGCTTAGTGTGTGTGTACAAAGGGTGTGTGTGTAGGAAAGTGTGTAAGCTTAGTGTGTGTGTCTGTAGGAAGGTATATAAGCTTAGTGCACGTGTGTGTCTGCAGGAAGTTATGTAAGCTTTAGTGTGTGTGTCTGTGTGTGTGTAGGAAGGTGTGTAAGCTTAGTGTGCATGTGTACCAAGGTGTGTATGTATGTGTAGGAAGGTACATAAGCTTAGTGTGTCTGTGCATGTAGGAAGCTATATAATTTTAGTATGTGTGTATGCTTGTATGTGTGTGTAGGAAGGCATGTAAATTTAGTGTGCATATGTAGGAAGGTATGTAAGCATAGTGTGAGTATAGGAATGTAAGTAAGATTAGTGTGCGTGTGTGTGCATGCACGTGTGTGTAGGAAAGTATATAAGCTTTGTGTGGGGGGGTAGGCATGTAAGCTTACCGTGTGTTGGAAGGTAAGTATGCTTAGTGTGTGTATGTTTCTAGGAAGGTATGTAAGACTAGTGTGTGTATGTGTGTAGAACAGTATGTCAGCCAAGTATTTCTGTGTAGAAAGGTACATAAGCTTTTGTGTATGTATGAAGTTGTGTAAGGTGTGTGTGTAAGAGGGTGTGTGTGTTGGAAGGCATGTAAGCTTAGTGTATGTGTGTGTAGAAAGGTAAGGTATATAAGCTTGTGTGTGTGTAGGAAGATATGTAAGGTGAGTGGGTGTTAGAAGGTATATAAGCTTTGTGTGCATGTGCATGTGGTCATGCCTTGAGTAATGGCCTTCTCTGATGGGAAACTGATACACTTTTGCCAACACACATCTCTTCCTCCCGTCACAGGAGTTCACAACAGACCTACCAGACCTACAGATGGAACCAACTGCCTTTGCAGAGTTGTGCAGGGATTCCCGCTTATTCCTTCCTTTGTAACAAGAAGTTCTTGCAGAGCATAGGGCTAACATCATTCATTATTTGTCTGTTAATTAATTGATGATCAGGTGTTCACCACTATACAAGAGCCAAGAAAAAGACAGCCTCCGCCCCTGAACATATGGACAAGTGAACAAATGCCAGCAAGTTAAAAAGGAGTAGGGACTTACTGCATGACAGTTGCTCTGCTGTAATCATCGGTGTGTCTGCACTTCCCTGAAAACGTAAACCACAGTCACTTACCTCTCCAGGTGGCCGTGTCTACACCAGACACTTATTGCATATTAACCTAATAACCAAGGATCCTGGTTTTCTCTCATAAACAAATCCCCAATTTTCAGATTAAAAAAAGTAACCCAGAATGCACATTTTTCTGTGATTAAAATTAAATGCCACTATATCTATATATTAGTGATGTTTTATTTTAATCATGGAAAAAATGTGGGTTTTAGGTTACTTTTTAAAATCTGAAAATTGGGATTTTTTTTAAATCAGAGAAAACCAGGATCTCTGCTAATAACAGTGCACAGTGGTGTGGCAGTTAAAAATGTGCTAATAGCCTACTGCGCAGTGTTATTAGGCTGTGCAGTAAGTGGCACAAAAAACCATGTGCCGTCACTACTACGCAATAACGCTAGTTACTGCACATTTAGTTAGTACTTCATTAAACAAGTACTAAACTAAATGTGCAGGAATTAGGGTGCATTAATGAATGTGTAGACATGCACAGTGAAACAAAACTAAATTAACGCAGTTTGGCTCTCATATCATCATTGGCAGTCCCTTGGAGTCCAGGATGACATCCATCAGGCTTGATGGGTCCTCAAGTGACTGAGGAGCCCAACTGTGGATACACACATTCTTCAGCAATGGGGGCATGTTGTTGCATGGGGGAGTGGGATTCACAGCCCCGGGTTGGTCTCTTTCTCCTTTCTCTCCTCTGTTTATTGTTTATTGCCACTGTTTTGCCTCAATATCGAGTCGTTGGGCCTCAAAGTGGTGTGTGCCTTGATGGACCAGGTGGTGCTACACCAAATGGTCAGCAGCTTGCTCCTCCCAGCTATTGGTGTTGATGCCTCCATGCTTCAGGGCGACCTTGAGTGTGCCTTTGTACCATTTTCTTTGGCCGCCCTTTGGCTGTTGGCCAATGGAGAGCTAGGAAAAGAGAATCTGGAGAGGGAAGCAGTTCTCGAACATCTGGACACAGTGGCCCCACCATTGAAGTTGACTTCTCAAGAGCAATGCTTCAATGCTGGTGGACACAGCTTAATGGAGGATGCTCACACTGGTCTGGCAGTCCTCCAATTTGATCCTCAGGATTTGACACAAGCACCGCTGGTGAAAGCTCTCGAGGGTCTTAATGTAGCATTGGTAGACAGTTCAAGTTTCACTGCAGTAGAGGTGGGTGGTCAGTATGACAGCCTTGTAAACCAGGACCTTCATCGACTTCCCACGGTCTCTGTTTTTGAAGACACGATGTTGCAGCTTGAAGAATGTGGCACTGGCACAGTTGGCCTCAGTGCTGGACTTCATCAATGGTAGCTCATTGAGAGAAGTGGCTGCTGAGATATGGAAAGTGCTCCACGTACTCCAGAGCCTCCCCATCTACAAAGAAAGTGTGAGGGATGTTCAGCTGGCCTGGGGAGAGTTGGTGGAGAACCTTCATCTTGGCGATGTTCAAGGACAGGCCAAGTCTCATATATGAAGTGTTGAAGAGATCTAAGGTTGCTTGCACATCCTGTGCAGAGTGAGCCTTTGTGCAGCAATTGTCTGCAAACTGAAGGTCGTGAATGTCTTTGGTAGTGAGTTTCATTTTTGCCCGGAAGCACCCAAGATTGAAAAGCTTCCCATCCAGTCGATACTGGACACTGACATCAGATGGTAGATCATCTCAGATGAGGTGGATGATGATGGTCAGGTAGACAGTGAACAGGGTGGGGGCAATCACACAACCTTGTCTGACCCCAGTCCAGATGCAGAAGGCATCAGTTTCAGATCTTCTACTCAGGACAGTGGCAGTCATATCATCATGCAGGAGCTTCAGCATGGTGACAAACTTCAGCGGGCAGCCAAGGCGTTGGAGGGTGGTCCACAGAGCTTCACAATTTAAGGAATGGAATGCCCTGGTGAGGTCAATGAAGGTGAGAAACAGTTCTTGATTTTGCTCCCAACATTTTTCTTGGATCTGCCTGGCAATGGAAACCATGTCCGCAGTGCCCCGGGATGGTCGGAAGCCACACTGGGTTTCCAGAAGCATCTGCTCGGCTACGGGACAAAGGTGGTTCAGGAGGATGCAGGCCAGGATCTTACCCACAATGGAAAGGCGGGACATCCCCCTGTAGTTCCCACAGTCAGATTTGTCCCCCTTCTTGTATATGGTCATGATGGTCATATTCTTGAGATCCCTGGGGATGTCCTCTTTATCCCAAAGGTTGAGGATAAGCTGGTAGAGTCGTGATGTGAGCCAGAAGCTGCTAGCATGGTAGACCTCTGCGGGTATACCATCTGACCCACAAGCTTTGTTGGTTTTCATATGTTGGATGGCCTACTTCAGCTCTCTGATAGTTGGTAGATCACCAAGGGAATCCACCACAGGGCATTGTGGGATGGCTTGGAGGGTCTCCTCTGTTACAGTGGACTCCCAGTTAAGGAGGAGTTTGAAACGCTCCTTCCAATGCAGACAGATGGCATTATCATCCTTGGGGAGCTGGGAGCCGTCCTGTGCTCATAGGGGGTTTTGTCCAATGGAGCATGGTCCGTAGGTTGTCTTGGTAGCCTGGAAAAAGTTACACAAGTCATGCTGGTCAGCATAGCCCTGGATCATGTGTGTTCTCCACCCACCAATTGTTCTTCATGTCACAGATGCGTTGCTGGATCTCAGCTTGCAGCTGGTGGTACACTGCTGTCTTTTGTCGAGTTTGTGGATGGCTTTGCCAGGCGATGAACATCTTCATCAGTGACTTGGACGAGGGAGTTGAAAGCACGTTGTCCAAGTTTGCTGATGACACTAAGATGTGGGACAAGGTGGACACACTTGAAGGGAGAGAGAGGCCGCAACTAGATTTAGACAGACTACACAAGTGGGCAGATGAGAATAGGATGGGGTTCAATGTAGACAAATGCAGGGTGCTGCACCTTGGGAGAAGGAATCCACAGCATACATACAGGCTGGGGAGTTCCCCTCTTGAAAGCACAGAGGCAGAAAGGGATCTTGGAGTCATTACTGACTCCAAGATGAACATGAGCCACCAATGCCAGACCACAGCCAGCAAGGCCAGCCATATCTTGTCATGCATCCAAAGATACATCTCAAGCCGGTCCAGAGAGGTGATACTCCCCCTCTATGCGACTTTGGTCAGGTTGCAGTTGGAGTACTGCATCCAGTTCTGGGCACAGTACTTTAAAATGGATGTGGCCAGCTTGGAGAGGGTTCAGAGGAGGGCCACCCGCTTGGTGAGAGGGCAGCAGGACAGGCCCTATGAGGACAGGCTGAAGGACCTGAACCTGTTCAGCCTTGGGAAGAGGAGGCTGAGGGGGGACCTGGTGGCTGCCTACAAACTCATCAGGGAGATCATAAGCAAATAGGAAGAGCCCTATTCTCCCCAGCACCACCTCGGGTGATGAGGAACAATGGTAATAAGCTGATGGAGAATAGGTTTAGGTTAGAGATCAGAAGGCAATGTTTTACAGTTAGGGTGGCCAAAATCTGGAACCAACTTTCTAGGGAAGTGGTTCTTGCCCCTACCTTGAGCAAATTCAAGAGGAGGTTGGATGATCACCTGTCTGGGGTCTTGTGAACCCAGCATTCATTCCTGCCTGTGGCAGGGGGTCAGGGTAGATGATCTGTTGAGGTCCCTCCTGACCCTGGCTACTATGAAGGCTGCACACTTCTGCTCAAGGACATAGCGGATCATAGCATCATTGGCGTCAAATCAGTCCTGGTTCCATCATGATGCAAACCCAATAGTCTGGGCGCAGGCATCTTGGACAACAGACTTGGGTTGCTCCCAGTGTACATGGATGGAGATGTCATCAGCAGTAGGGACTTGTTTGGTGCGGCTATGCGGCAGAGACCCTCCCCTACATGCTGTGCGGCTGCAAGCCGCACGCCAGAGCCTGGCAGCTGCGCCACACCGCTGTCCAAGACCACCTGGCGCGGGCCATCCCAGCCGGGGCGGGGCAGATCTCCGTGAACTGCACTGTCCCAGGCTGCGAGAGCCAGCTGCGCCCCAACATTGTCGTCACAGACCACGAGGCCAAGAAGATTGCGATGGTGGACGTCACCATCCCCTTCGAGAACCGGCGCCAAGCCTTCACCGACACCTGGGCTCGCAAGTGGGCGAGGCATGCCCCGCTGGCTGACACCCTGAGGGGCCGCGGCTACGATGTAATGGTGGACGCACTCATCGTGGGGACGCTCGGAGCCTGGGACCCCAGCAACGAGAGCGTCCTCTGCACCTGCCGCATTTCCCGCCGCTATGCCAAGCTGACGCACTGCCTCATGGTGTCCGACACCATCTGCTGGTCCCACGACATCTACGTGGAGCACATCATGGGCCACTGCCAGTACACCGACCCCACCAGACGAGCTGCCACCGGACCGGACCTGGAGGACGCCGTCGCCTGAACCCCCCCGCTTTGCTTCGCGTCTAGAGGATTTTGCCGCTACGGACGACCCCGCCCCACCCGAAGAGGACCCCCGTGATCGGACTCCCCTTCCCCCCTTCCCACATCCCCCAACCCCCGGGCTCAGTTGGCTAACATTGTATCGTATGTAACCTAGTCGCGTTCCCCTCCTCTCCCCCATCCCTTGATTGTTAGTCCCTCACTCGGGCGCTTTGTATTTTCATCTTAGCTTTGTCATCTTTTTCCTGGATTCCCCATCCAAAACATCTTCTATAACTGGGCCTGGAATTTCTTCCACTGTCCAGGGTCCTTCAGAGCTTTAACATTCAGCCATCTCTGGGCAGCCTTCTAGGTTTTCTGGTGTCTTGGCACCAGGCAGGTGTTCATCACCGAGCGCACGAGTCAGTGGTCTGTCCAGCAGTCTTCAGATCCCTTCATAGCCCTCGTGACAAGCACATCCCTCAGTTCTCTACTTTGGACGATGATGTAGTCCAAGAGGTGCCAGTGCTCTGACCTCAGATGCCACCACATGGTCTTGAGCTGGTCTTTCTGGTGGAAAATGGTGTTCATCACGATCAGGCCGTGTTGAGTGCATTTGGTCAGGAGCAGGATACCACTGGCATTGGCTTTCCCCACACCTTCCCTGCTGATAGTTCTGCTCCAGATTTTGTGGTCATGCCCAACCTGGGCATTGAAGTCGCCCAGGAGAATGACCTTGTCGTCCCTGGGAATGGAGGCAAGGGCATTGTTGAGATCGGAGTAGAACCTTTCCTTGACTTCCTCATTGGAATCTAGAGTTAGAGCGTATGTGCTGATGACAGTGGCATGCTGGTTTTGGCAGAGGTGCAGGCAAAGGGTCATCAGCCTTTCATTGACACCTGAAGGGAGTTCGGGGAGCATGTCAGCAATCTTGTTCCTGATGGCGAAACTAACTCTGTGGATACGGGGGGTCGCAGTCTGGTTTCCTTTTCCAGAAGAAGGTGTACCCTCCACTGACCTCCCTCAGCTGTCCCTCCCTGGTGAGCCAGGTTTCACTGAAAGCAGCAATGTTGATGTTGTGCCTCACTAGCTCCTGAGCCCTGATGGCAGTTCATCTTTCCAGGCAATCACTCTTTGGGTTGTTGAGTGTTCTCACATTCCAGGGTCTGAAGTTTAACTTTTTCTTATTTTGACCGCAGGAATGGTGATCCCGCTGGGTGCGGATTCCCAGCCAGGAGAGATGGAACAGCCTATTTTGGGGGCATTTTTTCTAGCCCCCTCCCCATCAGGGTGAGAAGAGGGTATCCTAAGAAGGACTGCTTAGTCACAGATGCATCTGCCAAAGGACACCCCTGTCCCGACACAGGTGCCTGATGACCATCATGCATCCACCGTCTGTGTGCAGATTCTTGGTTGGGGCCCTCCAGGTATCACAGGCCTGCCCCTGTCACCAGTCCTCCATCGCCACAGGGCTTTTGGACCTGACAGAAGACTGCACATGGCATGTTTAGTGTGGGGACTCTGGTGTGCAGTCATGCCCACACAGTCTTGGCAGTTGGTGGCTGTGTTCAGTGGCATGGCAAACCATGACAACTGGGGCCACTTCTCCGTTGCAGTCTTCTTCTACCTTCACAGCTGTTGGGGCTGGAGCCTTCCCCTGCCTGCTCCATCGTTGAGGACTTCTTGGATCATTCTTTGCCTGGAACTTCCCCCTTGACCTTGCCACCATAGGTCACCCTACCAGGAGTGCAAGCTCCAGACCGCAACACTCTCAGGGTCATAGGAACATGCAAGCCTCTCCACCACCACAAGGTGACGATCCTTGGAGAGGACTGTCATGTAATGTGCAGGCACTCAGGTAAGTTACTGTTGACTCTCTGGCACTAATTTTAATTTGTTAATTTGCCTGTGCCCTTAGAAAGGTATCATGATGCTAATGAATTGAAGCATTAACCAATAAAGGAATTATTCCCCTGATAAAAGGGACTGCTGCATACAAGCTCAAATCCATTACAAGCCATGCACACTGTCTGCCTGTGGGTAGAGAGGACAACACCAATGTGCTTTATGTATATTTGAAGAGTCAAGATTAAATTGAAGGGGGGACCTTTCATGTGCCTGCCTGTTTGAGCAGGGACTGTTGATATGATTTGATGTGCGCCCAGCAGCTTGATGTGTAAAGGAGAAAAGATTGTTCTGAATATTCAAGAACCAGTGTGGTCCAATGCCAATAATGGGCTGCTGACACCTAGGTCTAGACCCCTTCTGAATTTACTGCCAACAATATGGAGGGTGGTACTACTGTGTCTGAAGGAATGTGGATAAAAGGGAGGTCATTTCAGTTAACCCCAGGGAAGATATATTAGTCAGAAAAGGAAAATGCTTTGAGGCAGTGGCAGAAGTGATAATAGTCTATAAACAGAGGTCAGACAAAGCAGACACAAATTTGGGGGTACTCCTAGATCAGTAGCTCTTGACCTTTTTTGTACCAGGATCCATTTGTAAACCTCAATGGCCAGTCCTAACCCAGTACCCCTCATTCCTGACCCATTGCCCCCCGCCTTCAGTGGGAGGGGGATGTGTGGGGCATGGGGAGCCCCAAGCAGCCCCTCGCAGGCTGGAACTCTGCCAGCCTGCAAAGGAAAAGCCCCGGGTTCCTGGGTTTTTCTCCTTTAAAGAAGAAGCCATTTTTAAAGTTTGTTCACGACCCTTTTTTTGCAACCCACTTACAACTCTATTCTTGCGACCCACTTTGTTCGCAGCCCTGTTCTTGCTATCCACTTTCCATGAGTTGAGACACGCTGCTCCCAGATCACTATATGAATCACAAGCGTAGTTAGGTTATTTTAGCTGTGTTAGCTAAAGTCAGGTAGAAGACAGGGCAACTTTAGAGGCTACCTTGTTCAGACAAGCATAAGCTTTCATAAGCACCCCTCATTAAGCTGAAGGCACCCTTTGGAAAATGCCAGCTCTTAGCTTTCACTTGTTTTTTGATGATGGAGAAATTGTAGCGCAATTCTCCCTTTCAAAGAACTCAGAATAACCAGAACAGGTGAGAGTGCTGTGGACACTACGGATTTCTATTTGAAATCTTCGGGTTTATTTTGTGAATCACAGGTAGGCGTTTGCATTACATCACAATGCTAATATTGGAGGCACTCTTAAAAGAATTGTGTGGCACCCTGGGGTGCTGTGACACCCTGGTTGAGATTCACTGCTTTAAGGTATCATGCTGCCCTGCTTCTGCCTCACAGTATTTTAAGAGCAACTCCTTGCAGCTTTCACAAATCAAAAGGCTTTTTGACAAATCAAAAGGGATGGGGATGCGATCTGGGAAGGGCCTGTAGCAAGGTGCACGTGGGGGAGAGAGCAGATGTAGCTAGAACTGTGCTGGGCGTAGGCAGAGGTGTGTATGTGTTGCTGGCTGTAATGGGGGTGTGTTTGGCTCTGTGATGGGCATGTGGAGGGTGGGAGATCTGTGCCAGGAGATCCTAGAATCACAGAAAATCACTCAAGGCAGGATCATCCCTATCTAATCCATCCTGGACAGATCTTGGTCTCACTAGTTCCTATGAACCTGAGGAACACACCCACGCACACAACTACCAAACGTAGCACCAGTGACATCCACAGTGTCCTTTACCGCTGCCAGATGCTGGGGCTGTTTCTAGGAGGGCCCTCCAGGGAGGTGTGGGGAGGTGTCTGTGTGGGTGTGTTTATGTGTGGAGGTGTGTGTGTTTGTGGGGGGTGTATGTGTGGGTGTATGTGTGGGGGAGTCTATGGTGTGGTATGGGGGGGCATATGTGCCAGGGTGTGTGTCTGCGTGGGGGTGGGTGTATGGGTGGGGTTGTATGTGTGTGTATGTGCAAGTACGTGTATGTCTCTGTGGGGGGGGGTGCATCTGCATGGGGGTGTCTGGGCAGAGTTGTCTGTGGGGGGGTGTATATGTGGGTGTATGGGTAAGG
Source organism: Crocodylus siamensis (assembly GCF_052110815.1). Taxonomy (NCBI): domain Eukaryota; kingdom Metazoa; phylum Chordata; order Crocodylia; family Crocodylidae; genus Crocodylus; species Crocodylus siamensis. The sequence continues at coordinate 170,630,058 of NC_143396.1, forward strand.
GTGTATGTGTGGGTGTATGCGTGTGTATGTGGGAGTGCGTGCGGGAGGACCCGTGTCGGGCTGGGTGTGTGCCTGCGTGGGGGTGCATGCGTGGCGGTGTGTGTGGGTGTGTGCATTTGTCTGGGCCTACAAGTGGAGAGACCCCGGACCCCTGGTGGGAGCGAGGCGCAGGCGGCGACGGCCATCGCGCGGCGGGGCGGGGCGGGTACCCGTGGGTGCGCGCAGGTCCCGCGGGCGCCACGTGCAGGGCGGGGCGCAGGCGGCAGGTGCGGGCGGGGCGTGGCCGCGATCTGGCCCCGCCCTGCGGCGCGCCCGGCCCCGCCATAGGCGGGCTGCCCCGCGTGGGGGTTGCCATGGCGACGAGTCGCTAGGCGCCGGCCGGTGTGTGGGAGCCGCGCTCAGAGCGCGCCGGGAGCCCCGGAGCGCGGAGCCGGAGCCGCAGCCGAGGCCGGCGCGGGGGGCCGGGGGCGGGGGCGCGGGGCCCGGCCCCGGGGGACCGAGGGGCTCGCCATGGCCCCAGGGGGGCGCCCCGGCGGCGGGGGCGGCCCGCGCAGCGCCGGGCCATGAGGATGGGCAGCGCGGGGTCGTCGGGCAGGGAGGAGCGGCTGCCCTCCGCGGCCGAGGAGCAGCTGAAAGGCGGGGACCAGATGCTGGAGCTGAGCGGGCGGCACCTGAAGCAGCTGCCAGGCCCCGTGTGCTCCCTGGTCAGCCTGCAGAAGCTGTACATCAGCGGCACGGGGCTGCGCGAGCTGCCCGAGGAGATCGAGGAGCTGCGGGAGCTGCGCATCCTGGCCCTGGACTTCAACAAGCTGGAGGAGGTGCCCGAGGGGCTATGCCGCCTGCCTCGGCTCACCCGCCTCTACCTGGGCAGCAACCGCCTCTTTGGGCTGCCGGCAGAGTTCGCCCAGCTGCAGACTCTGCGCTGCCTGTGGATCGAGAGCAACTATCTGTACCATTTCCCCCGGGCCCTGCTCCAGATGCCAGCACTGCAGTCCCTGCAGATGGGCGACAACAGGCTCAAAACCCTGCCCAGCGGCCTGCCGCGGATGTCTGGCCTCCGGGGCCTGTGGCTCTATGGGAATCGCTTTGAGGAGTTCCCACCACCTTTGCTCCGCATGTCCCAGCTCCACATCCTCGACCTCGACCGCAACAAAATCGTCGAGTTCCCAGACCTGGCCCACCTGCAACAGCTGCGGCTCTTTTCCTATGACCACAATCCGGTGAAAGCGCCGCCCAGTGTCGCTGACTCTGTCACCCTGGTGGGCGATGGGGCCCAAGAGCTGATGGAGGCCAGGGAGGAGCGTCTCCAGAGCCTCCGGGAGCAGGAGGAGCAGGAGGAGCAGGAGGAGCAGGAGGAGGATGGCTCAGAAGCTGTGCGGGGGGCCCTGAAGAATGACTCCTCTCTGCTGGAGGATGCTGAGGGCAGTTTCTCTGCCTTGGAGTGTTCTCCAGAGGAGACCTGAGCTGAGTACCTCTGAAAACAGGGTTGTGGCTCAGAATATCTGGTGGGATCCACTCATGTGCACCTGCAAGGGGCTGGGACCTTCTCTGGGTCCACCATGGGCACCACCAATTTCCACCTAGGACCACCAGTCCAGGGAGTCTCTCTCTCCTTTCAAGTGACATCCCACTGATCAAAGGGGTCACCGTCTCTTTGCTCAGACCAGGGCAGCAGAGAGGGCCACTGTCTGTGTACCAGAGTCCAAGGAAATCACTGTACCCTTTTAGACATCCTGCCTACCCACAGGGCTTGGGGATTGGGAGGGGAACACACAATGCTGCAGCGATGGATAATCCCAGTAGTGCAGTTCTTTGGAAGGATGTTCCCCATTTGAGATGGGGTATCGAGCTGTGTTGGCTTCCTCCAAGTAGCCATCCTGTGGTGGAAGCATGATTCTGAATCGACTTTGATATGACAAATGGCGGCTGCCTGCTACGTACCTAAACGTGAATCCTGCTCTGAAGCATCTGGCCCATCGCAATGGGCCTTGGATGCATTATAGGAAAAAGCCATGCTTTTTAAAATTATTTCCCTTGGACTCTCTGCCCTGGAGGGCTGCAGGGTTTGAATATAAATGTAAAACCTTTTCTCGTCCCAGAGATTCCTACCCTGCTACTGGAATTAGACTTGGAGAGAAACCTCCCCCGAGCTGCTCCTTCCAGCTGTCAGGTTTGAAAAGAAGCTGATGTAAAAGCCTTGTTTGTGCGCAGAGCTCACTGTCTGTCCTGGAAAGGGTTTTGCCTCTGCTCTTTGTATGGTGGGAAAAGGAGCCTCCGTGTGCTGCTTCACAGGCTGCCTGGACTTTCCATTCCCTTAAATGGGCACAGAAGGAAAAGCTGGTATGAACTGGGCCACCAGGACTGTGTGTGTCTGGGGCAATGGGGTGGCAGCAGCAGGACTCTCTCCCTTTCCTCCTGGGGGTGGCAGGCTCAATCTCCCCTGCCTCGCCCCGTGAGCTAGATTTGTACCAAATCTAAGCAATAAAAATGCACAAAAACTGAGAAGATACGGTATGAGAGAAAGAGGCTATCAGGCTGATTCTTTGGGAGGCTGTTTGGGGAGGAGGAAACCAGCTTAGCTGGGGTGGTTTATTTTGAAAGAGTGTTGTAAACAGAATGATATTTCCTGGTGAAAGAACTGGTTTCTCAGACAACTGCGTTATTTTTAACATTCTAGGGAATCCTGTTTCCTTTGCCCAGCTCTGGACTCTGCTCTCCTCCTACCACACTTCCTTTCCCCTCCATTCCCCTCCGCATCTCCTTCTGCCGTCTTCTGTCACCTCTGCTCCTCCTCCCTCTCCCTGCGCTAAAATCCACTACCTGTGTTCATGATCTTGAATTCAGTGTCCCTTATTCTTTCCATCTCCCCTCCTCACCTTTCTCTGCTCCATTCACTCCTAGACCACCTTCCATCTCAGTAACTTTATTGACCTGGCAAAGAACACAAGCATCACTCAAGTGAATACACATTTAGTATCTTCATCTTGGATGTGGTTTCTGAGCAGTTACAGGGTTTTATAGTGTGCATTTACTTTATATTCCAGCCCCTTTTGGATGCTGTGGTGGCAGCCATGTGCTGGTAAGGCATTTCTGCCATCTCTCTTTTTTTCACTCAAAGTTATGCTATTTTTTCTTCTTTGCTTTGCAGCAAAGAGGTTGGTTATTGCTGATTGCTTGAGGAAGTCCTTTTCTCTTTGGATTTCATGCAGCAGGACAAAAAGTGCCTGTCTGTTTCAGGCTCCCCTGTCTTGGCCATTACAAAATTGCCCATGCCTGGGTTTCCAGTGGAATGTGTCCTGGTGTCTACTTCCACACTGAAATCACTGATTGAGTACTTGGCAGAATCTCGGGTCTGTGTTACATATTGTACTGTAGGTGTTCTGCTAGCATGATGGGATTTAGAGCAATCTAGCTGCACGTGCTTTGATTTTTCTCTTCTCAGTAGCCGATAGATTTGTCTTTTAGAGTTCTGTCTAGTGTCTACAAAATGCAGGAATGCTGTCTGCATAGGATGGACTGTGGTGTAGGTTTCTGTAGGGGTCATGCCCCGCTGTATGCAATCAAAGCCTGCCCATCAGGCTGCTGTGGATAAGGACATGTTTTTTATAGCCAGTGGCATGCAAGGAAGTATATGATAACACCCCATTTGGCTGTCCCTGACTCCCCAGCCTCAATGACTTCTTTCCAGGTGATTTGACTGGGGCCAGCTTTGGGGAGGAGTCCTTGATTTGATGTTTCTGAAGTCACAACAAAATGCTCTGATGGCCCTGCCATCATGCTTCAACCATTCAGTATACTGTCTGTGCAACAAACACTAGACCCCAGCCTCAACACCCATATAGCTCTAGTAATGTGAAAAAAGTAGCTAGTAAATTTTAGAGGCCTGTAGAGTTTTCAGTAGGCAACTCAAACCTTTTTACTGTGTTAGTGTGAGACCAACGTATCTATTATTCAGTGTGTGTTCTGCTTCCATATGATCACAGTAACACTTGATTTAATTTAGGATTTAATTTAATCCCTTTTTGCTCTTTTCTAGGTGTACTGCAGTAATAAGTCTCTGGAGCAGGTTCAGATACATGGGGCACAGGTTCATCAGACCAGTGCTGGTATCAGGAACAGGATGTCTTTCTCAGGGTTGCTCATTGCCTTGCTCTGTCATTGTGTCTGTATCACTTTTGGGGGTTTATTATAATTATTAATTACTGTTGTGCCTAAGTCCCTGAGGTATGGAGGAGCAGCTTTGTTCTGTGTCTCTGTTCGTACACCATTTTATCTCCTCTTTTCATCCTTTCACTGCGTACCCCTGCAAAGGACACCCCTCAGTGCAGGAGCTGTAGAACTGTTGCCATGCTCCAGAAGTTTCAGGGTAGGCAGGGCATTGTTTTATGGACAGTGGGAGGGGTGTCTTTATGCCCTGACAATTTCATGCTGCCATTACAGGCCATCGTGGAAGAGGCACCATTGAGAACACCCTTGTGGGGTTCAGTGGAGGCTGACCTGGCCTGAAGTGGCCCCTAAATGGGAGAGGTAGAAATTACATCACTTTGAGTCTATAGCTGGCCTTTAATGGGAGCCATGTTTTTTGGCCTTTCAAAAAACTATTGCCTATTTCTCTCTGAGTTCCCAGTTTCCATTTTCTTTTGACCCTTATTGCTTACTATTTCTATTATGATGCTCTCAATTCCCCTGTTCTGGATCACTAAGAAAGTCCTCATGGCCCCTGAGGATGTAGAAGGCAGGGTAGACTTGCATCTTACAGACTAACCAAAGAGAGAGAGAGAGTATGTGTGTGTGTTTATGTATGTCTATCTATCTATCTATCTATCTATCTACAATATATATAGAGAGAGTAAACATATGTGCACTCATAAGCTTTCATGGGCTGAAGCTCATTTCATCAGATGCTATGAAAGCATGTGAGAATGTGACATCACAGCTGTGTACCCATGGTATTGGGCCAGAAAATCATGAGGGGAGGTTGGAAAGTCAGGTGAGGGGGCAGACATAAAGAAGGAGAGAGAATCTGGTTGAAACTATGTTTGGGAGAAGAAGAAGTTAACTGTTATACTGAAATGGAAGCATGGGCAGGGGGTAACTCCTGACAGTTCGGCTCTCTTGAGTCTTACTACAGTGCTGCTTTGAGCTCAGGAATCTTTCTGCCCCTTCCCTTCACCCTTCTGTATACTGTTACTTCCATTTCCCCACAGCAGTTGGCAAACTGTGTCAAGTACAATATAGAATAGTTTCAAGATTTTACTCATTTTAAGATGGAGCTTGGTCAGTTGGTGAAAGGGATTGTATGCCTTGGTTGCCCGTGGTTCCAAGGGACTGGACTCCATGACCTCCATGTTCTCTTTCAGTCCAGCCTTCCTGAACTGTGAAACTCCATACTTAGGGTCTGGCCAGCCATTTTGGGGGAGGTTCTCCAACACTGACCTTGTTGTCTAAGTGTCAGTTGCAATCCAGTTAGGTGGACCAGCACTAGAGGCTGGCATCCTAGCTGGAGTAGGGTTACCATATTTCCATTTTCAAAAAAGAGGACACCTGTCGGGGCATGAGGGTGGGTGGGTAACATGATTGTGGGGGGTCAGTGATATGCTCGTGCCCTACCCCTGCCCCTCATTCCCAAATCATAGTCCTCCCAGCTCTGCTGATGCCCCTCACTCCTGACCCACAGTACCCTGCCCCCTCACAGTCCATTCCCCACCTCCCCCACCCCCACAATCCCTGCTGATACCTCTCACTTCCAATCTGCAACCCCCTGGCACTGCCTGTGCTCCATGCTCCAATCCCACAGTCTGTGCCCCCGCCATGCCCCTCACTCCTAGGCCACAGCCTGCCCAGCCCTGCCAATGCCCCTCACTCTGACCTGCAGGCCCTGCCTCCCAGCTCTGCTGGTGCCCCTCACTCCCAATCCACATCCCTCTGCTCCCCGCATCCCTGCAGCATCTCCTAGCTGTCCAGGAAGTACTGGGAAAAACTTTGATGCTGAGCAGAGCAAAATCCCAGACGTTTTTTCCTATTTCAAAAAACTGTCTGGATAGAAATCGGAGGACCCAAAAAGAGGCATGTCTGGGAAAACCCTGACATATGGTAACCCTAAACTGGAGAAATCCAACCACATGTAGTAGTCTGAGTGGGTGGCTCAGTTCAGACCTTGAAAACCAAGGACTGCTTTGATAGGACACTAAAGCTCCCACCATCCTTATTGTAGGATTAGGTCCTTGGTCCTGCTTCTCAATACTCCAGTGTGCTGGCTTCTAACTTCTACCTGAAAGGTGGGTGTGCTTCATTGCTGTTGTGTGTATTGTATTATTTGTGAAGGTCTTTGGGATGAAATGTTCTAGAAATACAGGGCACTAGCATTCACATGTATATGCATATATAGAAATTGGCATGTTTGGGCACTGCTGCCCTCTGCTGAAAGAAAACACAAATGCTCATCTGTGAGTCATTGACACTCTACTGCAGACATCTGGGAGAAGCTCTCTTTTAGTTCCACCAAAGGTGCATGTGCTCTGCTGAGTGTTTGCACTGGGTTGCCCCTCTGGGGGGTGGGAAAGTCACACCCCTGGGCGGAGGGAACTGATTTGGTGCCAGAACCACCCCCTGGACAGTAGAGTTCAGAGTGGGGAAGGGGCATTGCACAGAAGCAAAAATAGGTGGACTAGAGATAATCCTGCCCTGGAGTGTGTAACTTTAAGATGAATAATGCGTGCTTAAAGCCACTTAAAGTTGTTAATGTGCAATCAGTTCAGAGGTTAAGAGCTCCAGAAGCCACCTAAAGTTACTCTGTAGCAAGGCACTAAGAGGCCTATGCTTCTTGGAGAAGAACATCTGAATTCTGTCCAGCAATTGCTTAGAAGGTCTAATTGGCTTTAATGTTGTGACAACCACCAGGTTCCTAGGTGGCCACATTTTTTCTGTAGTTCTTTAGACAGGCTTTTAGCCTGTACGCCCCATGCTTCTCCTGTCTGGGGCTGCTTCCTATCTGTCACTGCCACTGTGCTTCCCTTGAGACATAAGTCTGCTGATTTTGCATGGCCTGAGGGGCCATCAGTTGGAGGTGATCCAGAAAGAACAGCAATGAGATGCGATTCAGGGAGAGTGATTTTGTAATAGGAATCAGTAACACAGCTATTGAATCTGTAGCTGGTCTGAAATGATCTTGCACTTCTGTAAACTGAGTGAAACTCAACAGCCTTGCCAGTAATTACAAGTATCTTTGGCATCTGGGCATCTTGTGGGTCACGGTATATAGCATAGGGTTTGCATATATATAAGCAGCATATTCTCAGCTATCCAGCATGCAGTGTTTTGTGTCTTGTTTTAATCACAGTTAGGAGCACGTTTCTATTTCCATCTGCTCCTGCTGACTGCAAACATAAGGCTCCCTAGCAGAAAGGAAGCCTCTCTAGAAGGGCATGATTCGGAAGGACTTAGTGTAAACATAAGTAACAGGATTGCTGCAGAGGAGTAGCACATTTTGTTACATCTCTTTTCAGACTCTTATACATACAATTTCTGTTGTAACAATTATTTGAATTGGAGATAAACACCCATTACACTGATTTATTTCATATATAACATATATAATGGTTTCATACAACCATCCCTTATACAGATTGTTTCAGCCCTTTACACAGAAACAATCCAGATGTATTCAGGAGGAGAATCATGCTTTAAAGTTAATAGGCAAGTTCTGATAGTAGATCAAAGAAGAGGTCTTTGTCATCAACTTTGGTTCTGACCAACATCATGTAATTTGAACAGGTTCCTTAGCAACACTGTTGTTCTTTGGATCACACAGTTTAAATGCAAAATTTTTACAGTCTCATGAATTGACAAGTTTTGTAGATTCCTTTCCAGAATAATGTGGGATGATGTCTTAGTGACTCTCTTCTGGGATTCCATGTCTAGCAAATATGGCTCTCAGGTTATGATACTTTTGATTGGGGAGGGGTAAGGATTTTGGTTCCAACACATCACCATAATAATCCACAGCATATTTATAGCCCGTGATGTTCCACATAAGCAAACAACTCCGATAGTCTACTGTAATCTTGTTGGCTTTTCATGTGGTATCATTGCCACTTTTGTATTTGTTGTCTATCTTAAAGATATATTGGACAAACTGGCCCACTTGCTGACATGTACCACATGAACAAGTAGGTCATAATATCTGTTTGCCTTTCTGTCTACTCATGAATTCAGTAGGACAGCTTGTTCAAATGCATATGGAATGACTGTTCTCCCTAAATAACACATCTCACAGAATGTCTACCCCCTAGTGTTGAGCTACTTCAGTTAGCTGTAGTCCCAAAGTAGTCTGGCTATGGAGCATGGAGTGCCATGTAGGTTACTTCACCTTACTGGTGGGTAAATTAGCCTGTATAGGGCTCCCTGCTGCCATGCAATACATGAGCCAGCTCATGTGCAGCCAGCTAGCCTATGAATCTCTGCAGGAGGCTGTGCTGCATTCTGCAGTGTAGATGTATCCTTGGTGCCCTGCCACCATTGAGATTATGTTACCAGCAGCTGAGACCCCAGTTCATAGTGCCCAGTTCCTTCTTAGCATTCCATGGTTTTCCTGACTGCCTTCACTGATGCTGAAATGTCTGCTTGAGGACTTGGTGCCTCTTTGGTGGCATTTGCCCTGGCTCTTAGTGAGGCTGCAGCAGTTTTGAGCTACTCTGGTCCAATATATTTTACTGGTTCTTTGGATGAATGCTCCTTGCTGTTTTTATCTTGAAATGAATGTTTGTGTTCACATGCTGGTGTTGCTGAGACAACTGGAGATTCAGTTCCTGTGGTGTTGCTCCATTTGGAATATCCAGGCAAAGGCAGATTGGTTGTCTGCATCCCTGGGCCATGCAGGATGAGGGGCCTATTTCCACCACTTTGCAGGGCATCTTTTTTGGGGGGTGCATGAGTAAGACATTTCTCAGAACTCTTTACCTCTACTTGTCCTTCTGTACATTACAGCATTACTGTTCTTGGCATCATGCTTTTGTGCTCTCTCTTCTCTGGATTTTATTCTGGACACCTGTCCAACAGGTTTCTTTGCATGTAGGTCTGACAGGTTTTGCTTTTCCCAAGAGAATGTGTCTGAATGGCTTTGATGGATTTTCTGCTATGACCTGTCAAAGCCCAATCCTTTCTGGGAAAAGTAGTTTTGAAAGCAATCATCAATCCACAGCCTTCTCCACATAATTTACTGAGCAGTATTGCTAAGCTTGGCTTTTCACAACAGCCCTTCTCTGACCTACGAGTCAATACCAAGCTAGGGATGCCACGAACCTCTGGCTACCTAGACCTTTCTTGACATTTGGATCTCTTTCAAAATTGTCCTCCACTTGGATTTTTCAGCCATGTCTTGTTCTTTCATGTGTAAAAATCTATTACCTTTCACGACACACATCCTTTGTTATTACTCTGTTATTATATCCTCTAATTTCTGGTAAGTTTATTTTAGTATCCAAAAAGGGGAATCAAATGAGATGGTATCTTTGGAGAATAGGAAATGACTTGCCTGTAATTGTTGCTCTCAGTGAAGTGGATTACTGCTCACCCCTCCTCCTCACAATGGTGAGAGGTCTGTATTGGTTTTCTTAATTGGCTGTTGGGATTATTTTTGTCTCCTTCTTTAAAAGGAACTGACCAGGAAACAGGGAGAAGCAGCCTAAGCAGTAAGTGTGTTTCAAATGGGTGCATGGCGTGTGAGTATCCTTTAACAGGTACCTAACTTCTCAGCACTTCAAAGCTAGGAGACTTCCCTTCTGGCTTTGTGTTGGATATACACACACAGGATCATTAATCCACTCAGTTATATGGGCCAGTGACTCCATTGGTATTAACTGCCTTCAGTAGAGCTACACTAATTTACATCAGCTGATGTTTTGTCCCTGTGTCTTGAGGGAACTGTAGATAAGGCATTTCCTTTTTTCTTGCTTTTACAGATTGTACCATTCACAACTGAGAATTCATGTACATGGTTCCATTACTCTGGGATGAAAGAGGGTCATTTCTATTAGCATGCAGTCCATTCCCTCTCACTAATTCTGAAGGTTTATTTTATTCATCCCTGTTAGTCGCCTGTCATTTTCTGATCACTTTTTGATTCTCAGTGTTTAATATATAGCCTTGAATATCAATTTCTTTCACTAATGTTATCCCTACTATCAGTGGTGCTTTTTTCTTAACAGCATGTTTTCCACAGGCATCTTTTTCACTTGGGTGATAAAGTGGAAGTCAAGCCTGACATTGGACAGTGTTTATTTCCTGGATTTAACTCTTAACATGGACATCATTATCTATATTTGAGGAAAGGACTTCCATTCTGGAAGAGCAGAGCAGGATTCATTCTTAAATGCCTCTATTTGTAGATAAAAGTCAGTAGGCCCTGGGTCTGATTCTTATCTGGTATCTGTGAACACAAATTTCTTCCATTTTCAAATACTTTTTTGCCTTGTGTATATAAGCTATGTTCCTTTGTCTGCACTAATGACTTGCCTTTGGCTGGTAGCTACCAGAGCAGTGCATTAATTTCATGAGAGATTTATACAGACTTGGACAAATTAGGCTTAATAGACCAAGGATTAATTCACACTGTCTGTGTCTACACAAGATGCTGAGTGCCCAGTAGCCTAATAGTATTGTGCAGTAGCATTGTGTGGCAACAACTGTGACAAAAGACATAAAGATGTAACAACTGTAACAGTAATGACTGCACAGTCAGCGTCTTGCATAGATGTGGCTGCTGTCTACAGTAGTTCTATGCTGGCTCCTTGTTCATCGCTGTCGTGACTTAGGCCAGAACCAGCTTGATGTTACTTGCAGGATGGCATTTTCTGGAACACAGATTATATTTCTCATTGGGATGAGGTGGGTGCCTTTGGCATGTGATCTCAGCAGCTCCTTCAACTCCCCAAACACTCAGATGGCATGAACAGTGACTGCAGCTCTGTTGAGTCTTCCAAGTGTCTCATCAGTCTGGTCTGGAAATTCATCTTATGCTATGGCGTTGTCAAAACATGGGCAAAAGAATTTGTACTAGTCAAAATCTATTGAAAAAAAATCATGATGACTCTTTAGATGGTGCCTAATACAGTGGTTTGGCATCTCGGTATTTTGAATGAATGAGACCTGGTGGGCATAATGTCACATGTCAAACCCTTAGTGGACCTATGCTGACTTACACCAGCTGACGAGGTGGCCCATTGCTTTCAAAGTTTAGCATGAGGTAGACATTGTATTGCTCACCTATAGCTTTGACTACTCAGCCTGTGTTTTCCTCTTCGGGATTTTCCTCTCGCTGGTAAATTAACCCAAGTAGTAATTCTGGGCACTGCACTGACAATCCTTTTTCCCATGGGATCTAATTCTCACTGGAGGCAATTTCATTCTGTAGGTGGTATTTTTCTTGGTGTGCCAATACTAGGGCCAACTGCTGGATCAAGATGAAAAGAATATTTACCTTAGTGGAGCCCGACTGGATCTACAAATAGCACCAATTTGATACATTCAAGGGATTGGAAAGCAGCCCAGTCTTGTCAGCTGACAAAACTCTTCAGCAGGGGCACCTCTCAGCTGGCAGGGGCTCTTCAGTCCCAGTGAAGAAGGTGTGCTAGAGAGAGGAGAGGCAGTGCAAAGGCTTGGCCTGAACCCGCTGCACTGTGAGCGTGCTCAGCTGGTACAGGTTAGATCAGCCCTTCCTGTAGCTATGGGTAGTTTTTTTTTTCCCCTCCTGACAATCATGGAGCTGTAACTACTTTCCCAGAGCTATCTCCTCCCCACCCTGGCTGAGCAGATGCTCAGTGAAGCAGAGAGTCTGGGCTCAGATTCAAACTTGATTCCAGGCCCAGAACTGCTTGCCTCTGAATTCTTACAACAGGCATAAGCGTGGCTGCTCGCACTGCTATGTTTAAAGGAACTGCAAAGGACTCCACACACATCGGGCTTCTGTACTTTTTAGCTTCTGATGCTGGATATGTGAAGTACCAGGACTGCCAACTCTGGTCTTGCTGGAGATTAGGTAGAGAATGTCTATTTTTCATTCTCACACTTTAATGAAAGGGGAATCTTCAACAGCGCCCTCTCTCCAGCCTGTTCATTAGACATTGGAGTAGTAATAGAACTACAATGTTTTAAAGAACCTAACTCAATATCCTCCATTCCTCTCTTACTGGGGGGCCTGATCCAAGGCCCATTCAGATGAGAAGAATGACTTCAGTGATTTCTGGATCAGGTCCTTTCTCACCTTTCACTCCCTAAGTTTACTTTCTAATCACTATGGAGTTGTATAGGTCTGAAGTCCTAATATTAAAAAAAAATGCCCTCCAAAACAAATAAGCAAAACCTCCAAAAAAACCCACCCCTCCCCCAAAATAAAACCCAAGCAGAAAAAAAATCTTAAAGAAAATAAAATCTTGATGTTTTGAAGCTACTTTATCCGTCACAAAGGTTCACTTATAGGTACAGTCCCCACGGTAGTTTGTGCTGGACAAGGCCGTCGTCCATAGCTGTCAGATGCTGGATGATGCTTTACAGTGTATGCTAGGATTTTAAATTTACTGGGCTATGTCACAAAGGTTAAACCTTACGTACTATGTTTTTGAGCCTAATGAGAGATCAGTAGATGCTTGGCTCGGACATAATTTATTTGTTTCTCAAGCACTGTTATTGCCGACTATAAATCAAAAGCTCATTGCTGTCAGAAATGCCGTTCCGTCACCTGTGGCTTAATGACAAGCCTGGCTCTGTCTGTGTCAGATTTGCAGGCCTGAGAAAAGCAATTCCTTTTATTACACCATGCATAATTTCTGCATTAGTGTGGCTGCTTCCTGCACAATTTCTGTGCTGAGGAAAAGTGGTTTGGATGAAGTTGCTGTGCCTTGCTTAAATGTCTTTGGCAATGAACACTTGTCTGTGTTCTAACTTACCTCTTTCTCCTTTGAGCACTTAACTGCTTGAATTTACTTGCATGTTCTTCACGTGCCTCAGGTTTCTTCCTCTTTTCTTGTGTAGTCCAGATCTGGCCCTCAGCACCAGATCAGACTTGCAGGGCAGTGCATGGCCTGATCCTGGCATGTGGAGGCTGGGCAGGGCCCTGGAGCCCAGTCAGGGCCCTGGGGCTGGGCAGAGGCAGTGCAAGGCCTTGGGGCCTGATCTCAGCATGTGGGGCTGGATAGAGGTGGTGTGGGGCTCCAATCCCAGCATGTGGGGCCAAGTGGAGGCAGTGCAGGGCCTAATCCTGGTGAACGGGGGTTGATCAGGCCCTGTATCATTCATCTGGCCCACAGAGCCAGAACATTGAGCACCACTGGGTGTAGTCTAACAAAACTGGGTTTGTTTTACATCTAACATATGCTTCACATTAATCACAATAACTTCTGTTACCTCGACACTCGCTCCATCTCTGTCTCATCTACAGTAGCAGCGCTTTTCCTCTTCAGGTATTGTTCTGTTGAACCCAGAAAGCAGCAGCATTACAAGTTCTCTGAATCTTTCATGCTCCTGAGCTACAAGCAGTTTTCCAGCCTATTTTGGGTGCTAGAAAGCCAATAAAATCATCTGCAAATCATCTGCATTACAGCTTGCTGGGCTGATGGTTGTTATTGACACGGTGCCTTGCTTTGTGGACTGTTTGAAGCGTGCTGAGAAGGGGCACAGTTGTTTGGAGCACACTGTCATTTCCATCTGCTCCTTGCAAACATACGGTTGTCTAGTAGGGGCCTAAGTGGAAACAAAATTGCTAATTGCTGTGCCAACGAGGGCAGCCTGTTCTGCTGCAGTAGATTGTGGGCTAAGCACTAGGTCTCAGTGTTTCTGCCTGCACTAAGCTTGCTCTTCGCTGGTACCCAGTGGAATTGAGGAGCGAAGCTTTCCTTGTCCCTGGAGTTCAACATAAAAACCTAGCTTGGCAAGGGTAAACAAAGGACAGGAGGAATACACTTGTTTTTTCCAGCCAATGCTGCTCCTGTTTGTTACTAGTGCTCTGTATATAGCGTTAGTAATATGCTGAACTCTCTACAGGCATTCAGAGTGTGTCCCACAGGCTGAAGAGCGGTTTCCTTTCCCTCTGTACAGCTCCCCAAACCAATCATTGCTCCTTCTCCCAGCTATCCTGCTTTTCTTCTAAAGCGTCTTAAGCTATCTCCAACATTTTTCATCTTTCCATCTCCCTAAATATTTCTCTCTATGGTGCAGAAAGGGGCTTAGAAGACTGACGAATGGCTGTTCCGCCAAGGTTCGAGGCCGTATGATTATGTCTATACCAGTGGAGCTCAACTGTCTGTCCCCTCAGGCCGGATGCATGGCACAGGGCCATCTGCATGGTGGATAAATGGTGCAGGGCTCTCATCTGGCCCACTGGCCTGGAAGTTGGCCAACAGGGGAGTGGTGTCAGTATTAATTGCTGTGACTCCAGAAGCCATGGAAATTAATGCTGCCATTGTTCCCTCATTGCCAAATTTCTGGCCTCAGGGGGAGCTCTGCAGATCAGATGACACACTCTTGTGGGCTGGATTTGGGCTGTAGGCTGGAGGTTGAGTACCACTGGTTTATCACTCTGCTCAGTCATGGTACTAAGGAAATAAAGCCCATCCACCCACCCTCTCCTGCTCTTCATAGGTCAAGCCCAAGAAATGAGGCAGTGAGGGCCAGGGGTGACTGGTGTGTCCTGAATCCGGGGGGTGGGGGAGAGGGAGCACACTGCGGACTAGAAGTGGCCAGCCCGGAAAACTGTGGACCACTGGCCAGAACACAGGTAAAGCTACCTCCACCCGCTGCGTGGGGGGGTGGCCCCAACCCGCCCAACCCTCAACTGCGGCTGCCACAGGTCCTGCAGGAAGAGTCACGGCCTCTGTGCCCAGCTATGCAGGGCTGCAGTTTTCTGTCCTGAGCGGTGCCAAGTTGGGAGACAATCTTGGGGAGTGGGGCACGGGCCACCCCTACCAGTCACCTGTGATGAGGCCTGTGTCAGAAAATCAGGTCTTATGGATGGTGCTGGGGTTGCATCCTAGGGTGTCCTCACTGCTTCATTTCCTGGGTGGACAAGCAAGGAGCAGGAGTGAGTGTGTGGAGCTTATTCACAAACCTAAAGAGAAGCAGGTTTACAGCAGATGTGGGTGAAGGCAATATTTCATCTGTAGGGTGACTGGCTGCCGGGGGTCAGATGCATGGACAGGTAGGTGCTATAGGAACACAGAGGAACTAGCTTGGTTAGCAAGGGAACCAGATCAGTGGGGTCCATTGAAAATGGGGGCAGTTTACATTAATTAAAAAAGTAAGGAAGTGGCAGGCAGGGACTCTTCCCCATCTTGATCTTGCCCATCTATGGGAGGTAGTGGGTCTAAGCTAGAGGGCCACTACATCTTGGTACCACAGCTGTTCCTTTAGCTCAGGTGTGTCAAAAGTACAGCATGAGGAGCTGTATCTCTGGTGCACGGGGCTCTCAGAGGTGCTGGGAATTTGGGGGTGGGGTGAGTCGGGGCAGGGCCTGCTGCCAAAATCCAGGGTACAGAGCCCTTTGGGATGCATAATGCTGAGGGGCAAGCAATGGCTGTTAACCCTGGTGCCGCCAGCCCCGCTTGCCCTGCCGCTGCCACTGCATCTGGATCTGGACTGTTATGAACAGGGACAAGTTTGACTCCTCTTTGCCTTAGCTGATACTTACTGTGGAAAGGAGGTGGATTTTGCACAGCACTCCAGGTCACCTAATAGTGTAGCCTCTCCGATCCCTTTGACATAGCTGTGCCATGTCCTGGCAGACTTTGTCACCAGTTCTGTGGACAGCTGAAATTGCTGTCAGGCTGATGCCTCCTCATCCTCCTGCCTCCCTGGCAAGTGTATAATGAATAACCTGGAGACAGGAGTTATTTACTATCCTTTATTATTCAGAACAGGGGCCTCCTCCACAAACTGAGGGACCAGTTCTCCAAAAATATGATTCTGCAAAGAAATTGCTCCTACCTCGTAGACATCCAAGATGATGAAATCACATTGGCTTTTTATTTAATAGTAGTGTTAATTTTCCTCCTTTTATTTGTGTGTGTGTGTATGTGTGTTTTCTCCATTTGTTTTATTATAAAATACGTCAGCCCAATGAATTTAACATCTTTTAAAACCAAACACGACAGAAATGAGGTGGCAGCAGGATCTAGTCAAGCTGCTGTCACTGCCGCTAGCAAATAAGTCGTCTACGGTTTAGTCTTTTTTTTTCTTTTTTCCTGTATTTTCTATACCAGTTAGATGGTTATCATCACATGAAGAAGAGATACCTGAACAAGATACAGCTAAGAGCTCTAGAATTAAAAATGAACACACAACTCCCATAAATCCAATCATAGAAAAGAAACCACTCCTGGGGGAGGAAGGGCAGGGCAGTTATCCCCAGCTGATAACCCACGGGGAATGCGGGTGAGGAGGCCTTTCAGTCAAAAGTGGTGTTTTGCAGGTCTACAGAGTCTTTCATTGAAGGATCTCCAAAGGCTTTGCCGGGGGCCAGATTCCGATTCTTTTGGAGCTTGTGTGGAATAAGCACCTCACCCCATTAAAAAATGCCGTGGAAAGAAATGGGACTTCCTGCAGCTACTCAGCATGAGTAAGGGGATCAGAGTCTGGGGCTGATCAGATTTGCCTCACAACTCCCCTGTGAGGTAGGGAAGAATTATTATCCCCATTTTTACAAGCGGGGAAACTGAGGCACAGAAAGGTTCAGTGACTTGCCCAAAGTCATGCAGCAAGTCAGTGGCAGAGCCAAGAATAGATCCTGGGAATCCTGGCTCCTACTCCCCTCTGTTCTAACCATAAGACTCCTGCTGCCTGATTAAATGAATAGCGAATATTGTGCCCTCTATGCCACTACCCAACCTGTCATGAGCCAGTGAAAGCCACCATTGCCATTGCTGGTCCAGATTAAAGCAATTCAGCTTGTGTTCCCCTCCTCCACCAGGTTTATAAATCTCTTTCTTTTATATAAAAAAAAGAGAGAATATGATAAAAATACAAATATTCTTAAAATTATTATTATTACTTCTGTCAAGATTGTCCAGCACTTTGAAGAGGGACTTTCAATCACAGGCAAAACTTCGGTTTGGTGCATAATCAGATTGCTTTCATAGTGTTACATCTTCCTGGGGCATTAGCTGATGTTTTTCACATGGCTGACACGGGAAGAACAAATGTCGTGATTTCGGTGGCATGGATTATACCTGGCCCTTCACCGTAAAGTATCTCTCTGTATTTCATGAGTCCAGCCCTACATCATAAGTGTTGTTATCCTCATTTTACAGAGGAAGAAACAGCGTCGTATCTGAGTGCAGTGATTTGCTCAGTGTCATCCAGTGAATTCACGGTGGAAGTGGAAATAGAATTCAGGAGTCTCGGTTCCTCATCCCGACTACATGGGCTGGGTTGGCTGGTGTGCTGGAAAGAGCTGAATCAGTTTGACTGAGACTCTTTGGAGCTGCAGAGTCATAGTTCAGACCAGAGTTGAGCAGTGACTCTCCGAAGACACACAGCCCACAGCGTTGATCTCACTTTCACTCCTCCACAGATGATGACTTTAACTCCCAAAGTCAATTGGCTGGGCTTAGGCTGGCTGTGATGTGACTGTGGCTCTGGGCAAAACTGGCCTTTGCTATCACATCCCAAACAAGTTCCTTGCACGAAAATGGGGACAATAAAGGTTATTTTGGACCCAGAATACCTCTCTGATTTGTGACTATTATTTCTACTGTGGTGCCAAACCAGCTTTTAAGCATATGCACTTTTCCCCATGAATTTACACACATGCTGAGAGTTACCCATGAGCTTAAGTGTCTGAGTGGAATAGGGACCTGTATTTCCATGCCTGTCTCTCATTCATAGTGGAGAGCCCTGTGGCTTTTCCTAAACCTAATTGTGAGGGCTCTTTGAGATCTGAATAAGAAGCCTGCCCCTTTGCTTTTTCCACTGTCCAGTGAAAGCAACCTTGCGGCATTACAACTGTAAGCATGAGTTCAGCCAGTGATGCCACAGTGGCAGAGTTATGACTGGAGTTGGTAGAACTGGAAAAAAACAAACCCTGATTCTTGGATATTTTTGGGACTAAGAGACCATTTCAGCTCACTCTGATTCATGGTGTTGTATTACCCATAATTTGTGTTTGGTCAAAGGCCAATTTTAGCACAGCGTGGTGCAGAAATACATCCAAGGAAGTTTATTTATTCATTTTTTCCTTCTCTTGAAAGCGTTTTGGTCATCCAATCAGTGAAGGAGAAACAGTTATCATGCTATTTAGGTGACCAATTACACACACCGAATAACAGAGAGGAGTTGAGGCAGTCTACTAATTATCCAAGCTATGGTGAATCCTTACAAGCAACATATACTTCAGAAGCTATGAGGATGTAGTTCATGAACAATTGGCTAACTCTAAAAAGCAGCTAACTTTAGACGAAAAATTACTCATAACATAGTTTGACTAGCTCTAGCTCTGACTCTCCTGAAGGCTCAGGGAGAGGCAAAAAAAAAAAGACTGAAGGGAAAAAAAATCTTCTTGCTTAACGACAGATCACACCAAATACTGAGACAGGAAGTTACGTATTTTCAAATGTGTTTGACATGAAAGTCCCCCTTTCCAAAAAAGAATCCCTCTGGAAAGTTTCCTTGCATCTGATTGGCTGAGAGCTTGAGCGGCAGAGCACAAAAAATAAAAAGACGCGGTTGCCCTGCCTGTGTAGATACAGTTTTGGTTTTAATTTCTTTAGTAAGTCAGTAACTATTTCACCTAATGGGTCAGGTGGCTAAATGGCTTCTCCCCATCTCTTTCTCTCGGTAATGGTTTTTCTTCCTGCCCCGCCCCCAACAATAAATAAATCTATCAAAACTTCCTCTAGGCTTTGAAGAAATGGCTCAGCTGAGAAGAAGTGATGCCACAACATGGGGGAACAAGAAAGAACACAAAATCCATCGACCCTTCCAATGAGCTCTCTCCCCTGCATTACCCTGGAGCCTTCTCCCAGCCTTCCCACCTATTTATTATTACACTGGTAAAAATGTGCCTATCACAAATGTTACTAGGCGCCTGTACATCTTTTAGAAAAAAATACCATCACACAGCAACTACATCAA
The DNA here is from genome assembly GCF_052110815.1 of Crocodylus siamensis. Classification (NCBI taxonomy): domain Eukaryota; kingdom Metazoa; phylum Chordata; order Crocodylia; family Crocodylidae; genus Crocodylus; species Crocodylus siamensis. Next base: position 170,649,174 of record NC_143396.1, read on the forward strand.
CAGAATAGAAGACTTTTACTCCCTAAAAATAGGCTAACTACTGTACATCACTTAAGAGCCACCCCCACTCAGGAAGGGCCTGAGAGAATAGATGGTTCGCGCATCAACCCCAAAGGGTGAAATGCCCTGGTTTCTGCTGGGTTGATGGAAAGGGAAGTGAATTCTGAGTGCCCTCCATTGAGAATGCCCTTTATTCTAACCAAGATGTTCTCAGCTTACGAGTGACCTGGGAGTGACGCAATGGTGCACCAGGAAATGTTCTTGGTTCTGGCAGGGAGCCAAGGTCTAGGCCAGGTTGGGAGTTACAGATCAGTGTCAACACCCTGAATCACACTGAGGGGCTCCTAGGAATCTGGAAGAACAAGTGTGATGTTCTCATTGGGCCCAACCTAGCTAATTAAGCAAGCAGCCATATTCACCCCAGCAGTAGTGTCCAGATGATCTTCAACAGAAATGGCACTGCACTAGCCCAGTCTGGAGACTAGAAATGCTAGAAAACCTGTCCAAGTCCAATTGAGATGGCCCCAATTGTCTTACCACAGGCAGAAGAATAACAGATGTGTTAGGCTACCAGCGAGGTCTGAGATTTCAGGGAAGACTAGTGATCTGAAAGCACTTCCAAACAGGACTTTACTGGTAGGGTCACAGAAAGTGCTGTGTCAACGGTGTAATGATACGGCCCATCATGTAACAAATTTAAGTAGAAGTGACCTATTGCAATTTTGCAGGGCCCCACCTGTGTGTGCTCTTGGGTCAGTCAAGCAACTGCCTACTGCCAGGCTTCACATAAGAGCCACCGCATTAACCCTAGCTGTGATCAACTGCACCTCTTGGTCTGCAGTACCAGAGGCTGCTGCCAGATTGCACAGTACATACCTGGCGCTGCCCCTCACTAGGAGATCAAGCCACAAACCTTGTGTGATTTCCATGCCACATACAGCTGGAGACCACTTGAGAATAACAATGTCAAAACTTGAAGCCTGAAGCAAGGGTGGAACTAGAAGAAAACTGGCATTAATGATCTCCACCATGGGTGGACCCAGTGTTTCCTCTTGCCTTGATCTCCCCAGCCATAAGAGGCTCTAAAGCTTCACTAGGAAAATGAATAGGTGCTGCTGTCATGCAGGGAAACACACCTGCATGAGTCTCACCCCCTGGCCAGGCCAGAGTGTGCTGAGGCTGTCATGGGGCAGACTGGACTTTGCTAAAGGCAGGTCTGAGGAAGCTCCCCCTCACCCTGGCAACTTCACTGAGATCCCAGCCATGGTGTCTGGACACTGTGAAGCACTGGTTGCTATAAGCATCCCTCCACAGTCCTCCCAAGCCATGGGGCCAAGGGCTGTTCAGCTCCTGAAGTTCCCACTGGAATCCAGCCAGCATGAGGTGGCAGCGGGGGTGGGGAGCAGCAATGGAGAAAGGGGAAGAGACATTACTGACTAGTACTCTGGTCATACTTGGCACATGGCAGCTCAAACATTTATCTGCCCCCCAGCACCTGAGCACCCCATAACTCATCTCACCCCTCCACTCATTCCCCCAGCAGCCAGCCAGGCACAACTCCACAGATCAGCCTCTGAGCCCCTCCCCACACCCGCTGTCCCCACTAATCAACCTCAGTGCACTCTCCCAGGCCTCCTACCCCACCTGACAGCCCCAATGCTTACCCCAAGACCTCTGCCCCTACCTATCATCCCCAGAGCCCCACTGGGCACTTTTACTCCCAGTTATCACTCCACTGCACAACCCTGACCTCTCCCCCACACCCCCAGGTTCTCACCCCTGGCTCCTATATCCCTACGTATCAACAGCAATGCCTGCCCCGGACTCTGATCCTGTCTTTGTTGCCAGGACACCGTGCAGCCCACCCATTCAGGGCCCTGGGCCTCTCCTTGCAAGGGCTTTCTCTCTTCTCCCCTGGATCTCTCTTCCCTCTGGGTTTCTCTCTTAAGGGGTCCCTTCCTTCCATGAGCCAGGGCTGCAGGATCCCATAACCCATGTCACACCACCCACTGCGCAGGAGCAAGGCTTAGCCAGAGGGCAAGCAAAGGCCAGGTTAGTACTGCTTGGTCTCCTGCCTTTCACACAGTCTGAGGAACTGAGGTGTGTTTGCTCAGGTGGGAATTCAGTGAGCAGCTCCCTGTTCAGATCTGAGGGCAGCTGGCAAGGTGGCAGGCTCGGGGACACTGCCTGGCTGAGCCTGGCCAGCAACCCTTCTTGCCAGATGGGATGGACTTGAAATCTCATTACAGAAAAATTTAAATCCTGTCCCATTCAGGATGGCTTGATGCAGTGCCCCAGTGCATCCCTGACTATGGTACAAGGGCGCCATCTGGTGGGCACTTGGCAGACATGCAATACCCTCTGGTTTTATCACTGCCCACCAAATCCAGAGCCAGCTCTTGGAGACTGGCCCCTGGTATTCAATCAAGTGTTACTTGCCTAGCACGACTGTCACTGGCTGCTCAGTAGCTCCTAGTGCCAAGCATCACCTTCACCCATGGACAGCAGATAGGATGAGCAACACCATGGCTAGCTGTATAGCAGGGGATGCCCACCCCCTGGAGCTGGAACGGGCATCCTGTGACTGACTGCAGCTCCACAGGGACTGGGAGGGACCTGTTAGGCAGGGAGGTGTTTGTGGACTTAGTGCCAAGGGTGGGCATGATGCAGGGGTTGGCAAGGGATGCTGTAGGGGCAGTGGGCCAAACAACCCTAGCACCACATGCTGGAGGAGAGCAGGCAGCAGCCTTGGCTGCAGGGCATTCAACAGTAAGGCTAGAGCCAGCATCTTCTAGCATTGGGTGCTGCAGGCAGTAGTGTAGCAGCATCTCTGGAATGCTTGTGCTCAGGCTCAACTCCTGATCATAGGGCAGGTAGAAGCAGGAAGGCTGGTCATCTCCTGGCCTGACAGGCATTGGCCTGGCTGCTGTTTTGGCAGCATCCCTGTCTTTCTGCTTTCAGAGCACCATCCCTGTCTTGTCCATGCCCATGCTCAGAAACTGCTTCTTGTTTTTGTTCCCTGGCAATTCTGCAGGTGGTTCCTGGTGCTGAACTGCCTCCCCAGTGGGCATGGAGGGTCTGGGTGATGCTTAGGCTGAACGGATCTCCATGGGGAGGTGTCCCGAACAGTGATCCTATAAGTAGGCTCCTGCTACTTCAGCCCCACCATGGCACTCCCAGTTCACATCTACTTGTCCCACTGGGGTGCCATGACCTGATTTAGAAGGGTGGCCAAACCTAGCTACTACACAGGGAGAGGAAGTTGCCCCATCGCACACAGCACCCTTAGTTTTTGCTTGAGTGGAGGGGGCTGTAGGTGCTGGTTGGGACCTAAGAGGGACTTTGGAGGTGGGCAAAGGGGCTTCGGAGGGGCAGCTCAGTTCTGGCAGGGCAGTGGGCACCTTGCACTGGCATGAAGGCAGGGTTGGTACCTGGGTGGGCAGCAGGGTTG